>NW_020194015.1:201323-603144 GCF_002847045.1 Aspergillus candidus | reverse complement strand
CCCCCCCCCCCAAATTTATTCCCATCTGCAGAGCAAAGCCTCCCGACTCGACTAGCGAGATACTTAGGTTGAGTTAGGTACATGGCTTAGTCGATGGACGGAGTACTAAGAACCACGAGCTAGTTACCAGTCACTCACTACCTTGCCTTAGCTAGGAACGATACTTACTACCAGCCTTCCTAGTCAGATTTCCTAAGTTGTTGATTGGCGCTTTCAAATTACTCTTAATCACCGTGTCTCCATTTATCTATCCATCGCTGACTTGATTATTGATTAATTTATTAATTGATTATCGTTTACTACCACCAGCACCGATAGTCAAAAGTGGAAACCGCTGCGGTGGTCTGGAGCCCAGCAGGGTTATTGACCAGTGGGAGTCTCCCCCAGCAACGGACCACCCCTCCACTCCCCAATCCCGCTTCGGAATACTGTCCGCGGTCCGGTTGGAGACTTGTGCGCTCCGTTGGGACAAGCACGGTTCGTAGGTCCCGAGGTGGAAAGCACTAGCCTTCGATTAGGTCTAGTTTGGGGGGGGGGGGGGGGGGGGGGGGGGGGGGGGGGGGGGGGGGGGGGGGGGGGGGGGGTGCTAGTGGCCTTGACGGTTAGCAGCACGGGGCATCATCCCCAATTCCTGGGTCGGTTCGGTTGACTGACGGACTGACGGACTGGCTGGCTTGGTGTTAGACTGGGGATGGACTGTGGTGGACTGCTAGGGGAAATGGGTTTGATTAGGTGTTATCAATATAGGATTATGGGTGATGTAAGAGGAAGTACGAGGAGAGATAGGAGAAGGGGTATTATGCAAGGTGACGACAGGCAATCATATTGCAATGCGCGGATTGGCATTGGAATCCGGATTGATTGATTAGCCATTCAACTGTCTCATAGTATGACACGCAGGGGTATGGTTGCCCGTGGGAGAGACAATGAGACTGCCTTACCTGCCTTACCTGCCTTACCTATTGTCTCTTACAGGTCTGCCCTGCCAAGGAGGTCGGGGCTAACCTCTTTGGGGCAACTGGTCAGAGCTTGACCGTTGTTTTCCACCTTTTGCCCTTTTTTGCTTCTTCATTATCCCTAATCAATTGACTGATTAGTTCATTTTTTTTTCCTTCCTTGTTTTCTCTCTGGATCCATTGTTTAGCGATTGCTGTATATTAAATGATGACAACACCTTACAGGAGTACTCCCAGAAGATACGTAGATTCCCCTGAATCTACTACTAATGCCATAGTTGCTGTTGATCAGGATCCTGCCCATCGATCGCAATCCCCCTGTAGTCATGTGGCCGGGGTGACAATTAATCTTCTGCTAGGGACTGACTCCTGAGTCAAGTGGTCCACCCGTCCCGTTAGCACCGTCGAACGGGGCACCGCAACGTGATTGATGCAGCGTCCAGCCCTGTGGGGCACTTGTCAACCCCTTCGGGTCTTGGACCACCGCTTTCTTCCCCACCGTCAACCCACACATCACATGTGTCAATGGCGTGCCTGGGAGAGAGGGGAGGAGGGGGAAGCGAAATGGACACGCTGACAGAGAGCTGACACAGAGAAAGAAAGATTGAGGGGAAATTGTGTCTTACAGCTCGTTCCGAACAAGAATGGGAAAAAGTAGACGACCCGCCTCTTAGCCGTTGACGAGACATTCGGCCCCGACTCTTGGAACGACGGAGTGGTTTCTCACCGACTGGCTGCCCTTAGTGTTCAGTCGATCGATGCTGCCCACAGAACGGGAAATGACCTTCGGGATGGACGGAACTAGAGGCCTGTCTGGCGTGGTCTGGGGGATCGATGGTCCGCTCTCCACGACCAGTGCATCTCCAACGCCACGGCTCTCCCCTCACCCCCCTCCCAAGTCGATCCATACCACGTCCCGCGTCCATCTCCCTGGACCTGGGCTGTGCCAGAGGGGACAGATGTTGGCTAAAGAACAGGGGACAAGGGGGCGCGAAGAAGGTACTTCTGCGGCCAGACGCTCAGCGTTACTCCTGTGACGATGATGATGATCACAATGGATGGCAACCTCATCAAGTTTGCAAAGCAAATGAAGTACTCCGTGCGTCGTATCTACATTCTGTTGAGCGCATCGGCGACAGCTTCCACGGTCATTCTGCAGACCTTCTACGCTTGAGATCAATGATTTATTCAAAGCGTTAGATCCTGGAGAGACCTCGCTGGGAGTGGAGAGACAGGGACATTGTGCAGATGGTTGGGTACTTCTCTCTGTTCAGTGGGAACCGCCATCCATGGTGTAGCACCGTTTGTTTTAGTGCGCCTAGAGCGGGGCGGCCCAGGGATCTGGAGGGCGGTGTTGGCACGTTCAATGGGGTCAAGCTGACGAGAGCCAGCGACGTCAGAGACAATCAACACCGTAAAGATTACCCATCAGGTGTGGACGTATCCTATATTGTGGAGTGCAGACTAAGCCAATAGTTCGAGTCAAGACCTTGGAAGGGGGATTGCATTTGATATCCATTGGGCAATTGTCGGCTTCTCCCGTCGCGAGCTGTCAAAGTGTCAGGTCAATTCAAGTCAGTCCATCGCCGCCACAATCATCATAATCACTAGTGTCATCTTTGTCGATGTCGACATTACTCTCCGACTTTACCAGGTTGTGATCCTTCAATTGACGTGGGCCGTTTAGGCGAACAAGGAGATGATCTTTTCACAAAAGCACCCCTTGAGTAGACACTATTACAATAACCTGGGGTATTATTAACTGGGAAGCACCAGAATATGATGATAATGGTGGTGGTGATGACGACAACGAAAGTCTCCCGGTTAGCACGCGGCCGTTTTGGATCATTCATGTACCATACCACGTAGTTTTGACAGGTGGTAGACACCCTTGTTTGGTTTCACCAAAAGCAAGAACTCATTTTGCGATTTCAAACGATGGGTCAGACGACAGCTACCCATATCGGCGGTATACTAGTTGTATCTTGGCATCGGGGGTCTGCTAAGGACTTTTATTTCTTCAGTAGTTTTATGGAACGACAATGTACTTTTCCAGCTCCAAATCCCCAGGAGACGGAGGTGATGGATCCGATAGTTGGATAGTACATACACAGCACGAGCAACCGTATTGCCCAGAACTATACGCCGTTGTTAGTACGTGGTCTTCAGCAGTCTGGAGAATAGCGTCTCAGGGAGAAACAGATCGACGAATCGATCATGGTCTGTATTTCCCGTGCCAATGTCCCAGAAGCGTCCACTGAGATTAGCACGATGGCCGATGGTGGTGCCGATTATGAAAATCAGCATGGAAGCGAATCCTTCAGTGGAGCGCGTTCTCAACCTGTCAGTTGAATTGGCCTCCGTTCAGTCAAGGTGATTGTATGGCACTAGGTCATGTGCTGGGGTAGATGACCGCACTAGCCCGATCTGGCCCGATCTACCCCCGTCACTTTTGTCTCTGGTCTCCCCTTTTTCCACCACTTCCTCTGAAACCTTCACCCTTTCCCAGGTCTCCCATCTTCATCAAATCCCTAGTTTCATTCTAGATTATCCCCCAAATAAGTCCGATGCTCTCGTATATTGGGCCACTCTGGAAATGAACGGCACCAGCCCGCTGACCATCTGCCGTCTACTCACACTCTTCCCCAGTCAACAGTCTAATCACCAATGTGTATTAGGCAATCCCACGAGGGAAAGGATGTAGGGTTCGTGTGCTATTGAGATTAGTCTCGAACGGATGCCAGGATAACCGCATCGAAGCGTTTACTATCAAGCTCGGTCTATGGGTTCGGGCTTTGAATTGACAGATGATAGCGTGATATGAAGTCGGGTGTACAAAGGGTATTGATTACGCTGATCAGTAGCGCCAAGCCTCCATTTTCAGAAATCAAAAGAATAATGGGAAAAAGCAGAAGTTGCCACCACCAACATCATCAAGACAGGAGTGTATTCGCCTTGGAGGGCTTTGGGCTTTTTTTCTGACCAAAGGATTACGGATGAAGTCATCCCAAGTGACCACACCCCCCCCGGCCCCGGACGGTTTGAAATAAGGAACCGTATCTCTGCAAACCTGAAACACAACATGGAAAACAGCAGCAACAGATCGTCGTCTTGTTTCGGGCTGCGCCTCCGTGGATCATGCACGTTCTTCCAGCACCCCTGGAGGTGGTAGAGCCTATGAGAGGCGACGGGAAATGGCCAAATCTGCCTTGCCTGGTCGCGGGCAGCTAGCCCGTGACCCTGCAAGCTGCAGGAGGCTGTACCGCCGTAGTGCACGTCTAGGCTCTCTGCACACCGCACAGAACACCCGATCGGCATAGGTCCAGAATTCGATCGTCCCTGTCAATGTTGTCATTATGAAATTGCTATTCCACAAGGTTGGGCCTCTTTTGTTTTCCCTTGCTGTTCGTCTACTCGGAAGATGTGGCCGGGGCTAGTATTGTCTACCGCCTAGATAGCGATGTTTAACCGCCTGCGGACAACTTTCCGCTCGAGACCCATTTTTTTCGATTCAGGGTGTGATCGACGCGGAGAGAGAGTTTTGTGGCAGCGATTCCCTGACAGTAATTAACTTGCCTTTACTCGACGTATATTCGGCCGTTCATAGTCCGCGGGCGTGAGAATGTCCTCGTGTCCATCTGCACGTCTATGCTACTTAGAAACTGGTCGTAAAGCACCGACCGCGACGGGAAGGTTTGCCGTCTCCCGCATCAACTGCATGTGGACTGGCCCGCTTAAGTTGATAAGCAGTGCCCATCTTCAGATCAGGCCGTCCCGAGCAGCTTGACATGGCACCAGTCTAACCAGTCTCGTCGACTGGTCGGCCTGGCGGGATTGGCCGACAGCGCGGTGGAGTCCAACTAAAATCCCTAAGAGCACCAACTGCGCGGTCTTAGCTAGACTCCGGAACCTATTCTGGGGCCCTCTCTTTCTCCAGCACACCCGGGTGCCCCATTCCGGAGTCGACAGGTTCCTCCAGTGTGACTGGCCAAGTCTTCCGTTCAGGCCTGCTGTAGCTCCCAGCTTCCAGCTTAGCTTGTCTGTCATATCCACACTGAACGACGGTTCGCCTTTTCCACCCGACTGCACGCAGTCGCGATTAACATGTGCCTCTCCACTGCGATTCAGGGGCTGATTTCGACCCTATATTCAAGATTGTAGGTCGGTTGTTTTCCTCGACCAGTTCCCCCCTGACTAGGACCGAACTAGCAAGGAAGACGCCCGGCGAATGAGAGGTAAAGTTCACTTTCCAGTAATTGCTATGATCGCCTAGCGCCCGACGATGTTGACGGTAGACTCCGTCCACTGGACTGGGAGGAACTCTACGAGCTGGATGCCTGGCACGATCCAACTTTTTTTATTTCCTCGCATTATTCTTCGAGGTATACATACATCGGAGTATCATTCGTAGCATCCTCTTAATAATAATAAAGTTCAGTGAACATTTGACCTGAATATGCCTCCATTTACTCAGTTTGGATTAGTATATGGTACCTAGGAAATGCTGCATTCTACTCCCGGTCACACTGTTCATGACTCCCCATGCAGAGATACATTGTAGGCGTAAAGCCACATCATTTGATCCGATGTGGGGTATAAAGTACGGTGACTACTAGTATACTACTCCTCTCGTTCACTCCACCGTTCAACACCACACCCATGTCAATCCTGAATTAATATCAACTGCATCCTGCCAAAACCCCTATATCTTACATGATGTATATAAAATAGACTTTGCACAGCACATATGGCATGACACAGACAGACAGGCCATATTGATGTTACACACCTAGTATAGTCACATCCAAATGTGGCTGAGTTGACTGAAGAAACCATTCATTCATAGTGATCATTGTAATTGTAGCACTAGTCCAAGATACTACAGTATCTACTTCATCCTGCAGACCGATACGATACCTCCAGAAGCGTCAAGGACGAAGATTACATCCCGATTGCGGATCTGGAAGTCGATCCTCGCGATCATCGTCTTCCTTCTCTTCCTCTTCCTCCCGTACTTTGACCAATTAAGCCGTACTACAGTCGATAGTAGTTCATTCATTTTTTCTACCAGCAGCTCGCCTAGTGGAGCCTATCACAGGGGGAAAAATTGACTTATGCAGAGCTGGCCCTAGTTTGGACGGGCGCAGACTCGACGGTCGTCCTGCAGGATGCGGAGGGTCTTTGGGTTAGGGCACGCTACTGGACGGTTGGACTGGACGGTGGGCACAACCTGCATGGTGGGAAGCGGTCGGAAGATAGTAGGCACCCTGCCTGGGCATCTCTCTGCCTAGGTGAGGGTGCAGTTGCGTTCTTTCCATGTCTCTTTACCACTATCACTATCACTACCACTACCACTACCACTACCACTACCACTACCACTACCACTACCACTATAACCACTACTACTGCATACTAACATCCACTTAGTTAGTAGGTAGTAATAATAGTTTACTACAGTATAGTATCATAGTAGTGTAGTATAAACACCCCTGCCTAGCGTCTTCGAAATGAAACATCGATCCCCTGCGCCCCCAAGAATCAGGGGGAAGCAAACCCGCCGATTGTCTTGTTTCATCTTCGCAAAAACACGAACAAAAAAGTAGTGATAATAATAATAATAATAATAATAACATTGATATACACGTGGCTTTGAAGAGACGATCCTTGCCGCTTGACCAAGAACCATACCATCCAGGATGGCGCGGGCCGGTGTGTGCCCCAGCAACCGCAGCAGCAGCAGTAGCAGCTTGTAGTGTACTGTAGTGCAGTGTAGTCCAAATCTCAGACCACTCCCCGGTAGGTGAGGTAAGCTCAGTATCCGTCTGTCTGCCTGTCGTGGATTGGCTATTCGAGGATCATAATACGAATTGCTATGCACTGGACTGGACTACTGGCTTTTCCCTCTGGAGATCGGCCAATGGGGAGGGTGGTAAAGGGTGGCTTTTGTTGTCTGGCTCCTGCACCGGTCCGATTTGGGTTCTATCTTTTTGCTTTACTTGTGCTTTTGCGTTGTTTCTTGGGGAGTGACAGGGTAGGTCATACTGGGTAGACTGTCTGGAGAAGTTCGTACAGTAGGACCTGAGAATAAGAAAATAGTACATACTGACTGAGATTTCATGTCTTACTCCAGCCGTCATCCATACTGACCAGCTCTCTTAGGCATTGACCCTTGTACTCTCTGTCTTTCTCTCGATTATGCCAGGTTAGTCTGGCGTTTTCAGGCCCGCAATTCGCATGCAGGGCATCATACTAGGATGGCCCCTCACCCGGTGTGGCGGAGCTTTTGGGCGCTTAAGAATAAAAATTATAATATTACATCCTGGCCAATAAGATAATAATACAATATAATATAACTAAATAAACGCAGCTAACAATATAGTGAGAAAAAAATTATATTATAATTAAATGAAGGAAAAAGGGGACCTCACCGTATACTCAGTCCACGTGCAACTATGAGTATCCACTGACCATGCTAGTTCTATCAAATCCATCCTCCTGAGGTCTGGACCTTGATCGGAGTTTAGTACACAGCGACATATTTGCCTGAGTATCTCCAGAATGTGGATCGATAGCCGGGGTTGCAGCAGCAGCAGTAGTGTAGTCGTAGTAGTATCTGTAGATTAATGGTGGCAGTAGAGTTATAGTAGCAATAGAGTAGTGACCAAGAACTCGGCATCCGAAGACAATTCGTCTCCGACATACGCACAGACATGAGGCGTTCTTCATCAACGTCTCCGAGAATCCCACTCTTAGCTCCCCCCTCCTTCATCCATCCTCCTCAACAGCGTGCTAATTCATCCGTTGGGATTCAGAGTGTGGCGGGAGGATGGGAAACGGACCACCAGGATTGAAACGGCCAGCATCGCCGCGTTGATTTTGATGTACTTTACCACTACTACCTCTGGTCTGTATTCCTGCTGCAGGTCCTGAGCACTCACGATCTGCACATCCTGTTCCAGACCTGTACTTCAATCCTTTACTGACTTGCTTGGTTGTTCCTGTCACGGAGGTAAGTGTTGTGATTGGCTTGTGCTGGTTGATTGGACGATGCAATTGTAAGAATCGAGCTAGAGTTAGCCCCGATTTGCGACGCATGACCAGGAGTTGGGGGATTTGAACCGGGCCGGTGGATCTGAATCCCTTGTTCCCTTGCCGGGCGAGATATGGATTCCTTGATGCGCAGCAGCAGACTAAATACGCCTTTAGGGGGTGGCAAGATTGTCTCGTAATTGACAAGGGTGACACAGTCGTCTAGGTAGACTGATCGGGCGTGTCCTGTTGATTCAGGATTGGGATTGTGGGAGGAGTGGGTATCTCCCTTGAATGTGATACCCGAGTGGGTCATCTAGATTGGATGAGTCGGAGCTAGGTGGCTGGCTGGGGGGATGGATTGATAGGTGAAGCATCGTTGATAGTATACAGAGGGTATAGCAGCGAATTCACCCTAACTGTGGAATATGCCAATTGATTCATCGGCACCATAGACTACGAAGTAACTGTGGATGGCTATGAAAGGACCAAAAATCACTTATTCAAAGTAGAAACGTTGGTGGAGATGGGGCACTGTTGATACGCTCGCACTGTATATAGTAATCTTTATGAAGCTCAAAAGTGTCTTGATATATTTTCTACCTGAGTGACAATTTTTTGCAACAGATAATAAACCTCCACATTCCTCTTCTCCTGCAATCAGGGAAAGTACTTGCCTCCTGAATGAAATTGGGAGATGTGTTTTGTCCTTCTCGACTAATCTCTACTATCGAACCTCTCTAGATAAATTCGCCTGCGACGTGATCTCCCCCCTGATATATGTACCTAATGGAGCCTTCCATTGCGTATAGCTAGCTTTGTGGATCCAGTGAGCCGTTATGTCAATATAATTGCACGGCTGTGGGACTGCTGGCTGTTTGTGAGGTTCGACGCTGGTTCAGAATCGGTGCAGATGGCAATCTTTCTCACGTTCTCGAAGCCGATACTTTTCAACAAGTACGTTGACTCAAATCTTGCCCAACATATCAGAGAAGAAAACCCATCTTTGAATGACATCCACAACTTCCAGACGTGGGATTATGATATATTGCCAGGTTCGCTCTTCTGGGGTGTATAAAGCGACTTTCGAAGCCCGAGGTACCACCCCCGGAAATGGTAGGGATCCTGTGCTGCAACTTCTGATGCCAGGCGCCACTCACTAGTAAATCAGCGATAGACTGCATGATTCAAGAGAAAGCCAGAGGAGTCATCCTCATCGTTTAAAACTTGACAGGCACTGCACCAAAATATCAGATCATTATTTTGGTCGGGCTTGACATGACTTATATCCTAACAGAAAGTGCCACCGAAGGGTTAGTATGGCAGGAGTTGATAATTCTTCATAAAGTGACCGGCTTCGAGGAGGAAATAGAGATAGTTGTCACTGCACCGTTGGCAAGTGACAGAATATGTCTGACTCACAGGATCGGCAAATGGGGCTCACTGATATACCATGTCAGAATGGGGGTGTCTCACTACTCTTATATGACCTATTTACATGGTACTGTGTAGGCACCTGAATCATGCTTAAGTATATCTAGGTATCGACTGGCATCTTGATGAAGCCATCGTGGTGGATCGTGATGCTCAAGAATACCGGTACGGTCAAGATGCGAAGATCAATATTCCATACGCGACAGCCTTAAGGTCCCTGAGAGTCTACTGATCAGCTACGTCTACAAGTCAAGCTCCATACTCCCGGCCTCACCCAGTAAGAAATGGCATGTTCAATTGCTAAGACAACCCAGTATCTAGCTCTGTTAATGTGGAAATGCACACGGAAAGGCCTTGATGGGACAAGGGACAGAACCCCCGAAGTGTTGAACACTAGAGACTTTTGTCTGGGGGGCACAAGAGAGTTTAAACAGTGACTGGATGATACACATGAACCGCTCTCTTGCTCCAGGTCTTGCCGCACGCAGACCATTTCCCTACCAATTTTGAGACAGGCGACGGCATAATCATATGGGAACTCTGATCAATGTCACTCCGTTCAAAAATCGATTTTCAATCTTCCTAAGCTAACCAATCCATGGTCTATTTTTAAACAGGGCTGGCTGGAGTATCGGATAGGGAGCTTTCCAGATCGTTGCTGGCCCCTTGCATCTGACTGCTCAACTTGAGCAGAACAATCGAGCCTCAATAGAACCGTCGACGATACAATTTACAGCATTTTCTCCTCAATCTCTCGTATCTACCATAAATTAGACCCACAATTGAACAATGAGTGGCTTGAGTAGTACTGATATCATCGAAATTTGCATAAGTTCGTTCCCGAATACTTGGATCATAGATCTTCCTGCAATGCACCAGAGGCTACAAACTCGCAGACGATCTGCATCAGGTACACGAGTGACTGGTCATCTCTATTCAAGGGGTCAAATCTATAGCAAGGAATATGTGGATTATTATGCATCGCAGCGTCTCATATCGCATCCGATATCGTGGTACCCCTGAGGCTCATGCTTGCCCCTACCCAGTCCTTGTATAACATGACCGTCTTCGATTTTCAGAACCATTCTCCTTCCCCTTCCCCACAATCTGTCTCGTTTTGTTTTGTTAATTAATGTATACCTAATTTACCACTGTCATTATCGATATTGTCTGGTGGAGGCCAACCTTCTCTTTCACCAACATGTCCAAACCCATACCACTACAACAAATAGTGGTGACAGACAAGGGAGACATGCAGACCCGCCCTCCAAGCTCAAGCTCAAGCTCAAGCTCACCATTTGGCGACGTAACGAAAGTTCCGGACGTGAGCACCGAGCCCGTGCAGAAGAAAAAATGGCATCAAATACTCAATCCATGGCGATCACAGACGTCGCCTCCCGTGCCAACAGCGCGATCCGTGTCGCGAGAACACGGGGCCTCCTTCCTCAGCATCATATTCTTCCACTGGATGTCTCCCTTGATGAAAGTCGGCTACTCGAGACCCCTCCAGCTGCAGGACATATGGACGATCAACCCCGACCGGGCCGTCGACGTCCTGTCCGGCCGATTGGAGGCGTCGCTGGACAAGCGCACCCACAGCGGGACGACGCGCCCGCTCGCCTGGGCGCTGTACGACACGTTCCGGGGCGAGTTTGTGCTGGGCGGTATGTGTCAGCTGGTCAGCGCGCTGCTGTTGGTCTTCACGCCGTATCTGACGAGGTTTTTGATTGAGTTCGCGACGAAGGCGTATGGCGCGCGGGGAAATGCGTCGCCGCCCCGTGTGGGTAATGGGATCGGGATTGTCGTGGGTATCACTTGCATGCAGGCGCTGCAGAGCTTATGCAACAATCAGTTCTTGTATCGGGGTCAGATGGTTGGGGGACAGATTCGCGCGGTCCTTGTCTCTCGGATTTTTCAGAAGGCGCTGAAGCTGTCTGGGCGGGCGAAGGCCGGGGGCCAGGCGACACCTGAAGAGGTCGAGGCATTGGAGGCTGCGAAGGGGGCTTGCCAGAGACCAGACGAGACAGGAAAGGGGAAGAAAAGGGCCGATACTGCGTCGCCTGCTCCCGGTGGTGTTGCTGGCGATGGTCACGGATGGAATAATGGCCGCATCACGGCGCTCATGAGCATCGACGTCGACCGGATCAACCTGGCCATGGGGATGTTTCATGTTGTTTGGACGGCGCCCATCACGATCCTGGTGACGTTGGCTCTGCTCTTGGTCAACATTGGTTACAGCTGTTTGTCGGGGTACGCCTTCTTGATCGTCGGCATGTCATTACTGAGCTTCGCCGTGAGATCCCTTATACAGAGGCGAAAGGAAATCAATAGAATAACCGACCAACGAGTGTCCCTAACTCAAGAAATATTGCATGCGGTACGATTTGTGAAATATTTTGGATGGGAAAGCAGTTTCCTGGACCGTCTGGAAGAGATACGCGGCCGGGAGATTCGGTCCATCCAGACATTGCTGGCAATTCGAAATGCCATCCTATGTGTCTCCATGTCTATCCCCATCTTTGGCTCAATGCTTGCTTTTATCACCTATGCTCTGACAAATCATGACTTGGACCCCGCCCTGGTCTTCTCATCGCTGGCCCTCTTCAACTCAATGCGGACGCCGTTGAATATGCTGCCCCTTGTCACGGGCCAAGTGACTGATGCCTGGACTTCTCTTGATCGAATTCAGGGCTTCTTGTTGGCAGAGGAACAGAGGGAAGATATTAAGCGGGACGAAACAATGGAGAACGCTATCGAGATGGACCATGCTTCGTTCACATGGGAGCGTCTCCCGACGGATGCAAAGACAGAGCAGTCCACCCCCAATGACGATGACACGATTGTAAACGCCCTGACAGAGCCATTCAAGCTCCACGACATGACATTCACGGTCGGCCGCAATGAGCTGCTGGCTGTAATTGGAACAGTCGGTTGCGGGAAGAGCTCTCTGCTCTCAGCGCTGGCAGGCGAAATGCGTGTCACTGATGGCACGGTACGATTGAGCACTACGCGCGCATTCTGTCCACAGTACGCGTGGATCCAAAATACCTCCGTGCGGAATAATATACTATTTGGCAAAGAGTATGACGAGGCCTGGTATGAACAGGTGGTCGATGCATGTGCCCTGACTCCAGACCTCGAGATGCTTCCTGATGGAGACCAAACTGAGATCGGGGAACGAGGCATCAACGTGTCTGGTGGACAGAAGCAACGGTTGAATATCTCCCGGGCAATCTACTTCGACGCAGATCTTGTCCTAATGGATGACCCGCTATCGGCGGTCGATGCACACGTCGGACGTCATATCATGGACAAGGCCATTTGTGGCCTTCTCAAGGACCGGTGTCGGATTTTGGCCACGCACCAGCTCCACGTGCTTAACCGATGTGATCGGATTATTATTATGGATGAGGGGCGTATCAGCGCAATTGACACTTTTGACAATTTGATGCAGAACAGCGATATCTTCAGGCGGTTGATGTCTACATCTGGACAAGAGACTGCGCACGAGGAAGGGGATGAGGCGACCGATGAAGCAGCCGAAGAGACGGATGATAAGCAAACAAGTCCTAAGACGAGCGCGCCCTCAAAGCCAGCTGCTGTTTTGATGCAAGAAGAGGACAAGGGCTCGTCTTCGGTCGGTTGGTATGTCTGGAAGGCCTATATCCTAGCCTCCGGCGGCTATTCTAGCGCTCTTGTGATGCTCATCCTGCTCGGTCTTTCAAACGTTGCCAGTATCTGGACCAGTATATGGCTTTCCTACTGGACCGCAAACAAGTACCCGGCACTGTCAACCGGTCAGTATATAGGAGTCTATGCTGGACTAGGTGGAGGTGTCACTCTCCTGGTATTCATCTTCTCCACGTACATGACGACTTGTAACACGAATGCCAGCAAGGCCATGCTTCAGCGCGCTATGGCCCGTGTGCTTCGTGCGCCCATGAGCTTTTTCGATACTACGCCACTCGGCCGAATCACCAATCGCTTCTCGAAGGACATCCAGGTGCTGGACAATGAGCTTTCGGATGCAATGCGACTGTTTGCTCTGGCGACGACTATGATGATCGCCGTCATGGTTTTGACCGTCTCGTTCTTCTACTACGTATGTTGTGACCCCTCCATATATGCAACAAGATACTTACTAACGGGATATAGTTTATCATCGCACTGGTCCCGCTGGTGATCGTGATCGTGCTAGCCGCGAACTATTACCGAGCGTCCGCCCGCGAGGTGAAGCGCCACGAGTCAGTTCTGCGGTCGACGGTGTACGCCAAATTTGGCGAGGCTATCACAGGCGCTGCCTGCATCCGAGCATATGGCGTAGAGAAGGGCTTCCAGCGCACGATTCAAGATTCCATCGACATGATGAACGGAGCCTATTTTCTCACCTTTTCGAACCAGCGGTGGCTCAGCGTGCGACTTGATGCTGTTTCTACTGCGCTGATCTTCGTTGTTGGTATTCTGGTAGTCACCTCTCGGTTCAATGTCTCTCCTAGTACCTCTGGGCTGGTTCTGTCTTATATACTGGCCATCGCGCAGATGCTGCAGTTCACAGTCCGTCAGCTTGCTGAGATTGAGAACAACATGAACGCTACAGAACGAGTCCATTACTATGGGACTGAGTTAGACGAGGAGGCGCCGCTGTACCAACAGATTGAGGCACCCGCCAGCTGGCCCGAGAATGGCCGCGTCGAGTTCAATAACGCGAAGATGCGGTACCGGGCTGGCCTACCGCTTGTTTTGAAGGGCCTCACCATGACCATTCAAGGAGGCGAGCGGATTGGTATCATCGGCCGCACTGGGGCTGGAAAATCCAGTATCATGTTCGCACTCTTCCGTCTCACCGAGCTATCTGAAGGCACCATCAAAATAGATGATATAAACATCTCAACGATTGGCCTTCAGGCCCTCCGGTCTCGTCTGACCATCATCCCCCAAGACCCGGCCTTATTCAAGGGGACCGTCCGATCCAACCTGGACCCATTTAACGAGCACAACGACCTAGCATTATGGTCCGCCCTCCGCAAGGCATACCTAACCGGTCACGACGAAGACCCCGAAGACGAAAAGCCCCCCCACACCTCAGCCAGCCGAACCACCGCCGCCACCATCTGCCCCCCCGGTACAAGCAGCAGCGCAAAACCCCACTTAAAAACAAACAAGCTCACGCTGGAGTCCCCCGTCGAGGAAGAGGGCCTGAACTTCTCTCTCGGCCAGCGGCAATTAATGGCTCTTGCACGTGCACTGGTCCGCGACACGCGCATTATCGTCTGCGATGAGGCTACATCCTCTGTGGACTTCGAGACGGACCGGAAGATTCAACAGACGATGGCGCGGGGCTTCGCGGGGAGAACCTTACTATGTATTGCGCATCGCTTGCGCACGATCATCCACTACGACCGCATCTGCGTTATGGATCAGGGTCGGATCGCTGAGATGGAGGCGCCGGTTGTGCTGTGGGATCGACCGGATGGGATCTTCCGGGCGATGTGTGATCGTAGTGGTATTACCCGTGAGGATATTCTCTATTCTGACTGAGGGAGTTGTGAAGAGGACGGAGGCCGCAAGGTATGGTGATTATCTTTTATCATTTTTGTCGTAATATTTGGGATATGTGAGGCTCTGGGAGGGATTTTGGTCATGAAATCTATATTTTCTATATTTTTATGAAAAAGTAAAGGCTATGTCGGGACTAAACTTATTTTTCACCAGGAATACAGCCGTAATATCCGCGGTTCACGTCCCTCCCAGTATACCCTTCATTGAGCATCAACTCCAAAAAATGGACAGCAGTCCTCGCGGTTCCAGGAGCCAACGCCCATCCAGATCCCCCATGCCCATAATTATGGACCACCGGCAGCTGACTGATCTCAAGATCAGCCCGAACTTTGACATTCCTCTTGGTGAAGGGCCTCAACCCCTGCGCCAGCGGATAATGAGGAACGCTGCGCGCATCACCGAGGGCTGGGAGAAACGAACGAGCGCGTTTCCACATGAGACCAACCTCCGGCGACGTCTGCGTCAGGTTGAGCACGTCGTTCGCGGGCTGCGCGATGGCGCCCACAATGAGAGTTCCGTCTACGCGCGGGAATAGCCAGATGCCCTTGCGGAGGAGCCCGTCGGCGTCCATCTGCGCGGGCACAATGCACGCCTCGTGCAGTGGCTCGAAACGCTCTCGTTTGTTATTGTCGATGCGGATGATCGCCCCGCGTACGGGGAATACGTCGGGGTCGCCGACGAGCTCGCCTGCCCCTAGGCCGGTGGCGTTGATGATTGCGTCGGCGCCCATGTTGTCCTTGAAGTCCTGCGCGAACTCGGATAGAGGCTTTCCCTTTATCTCGCGCGTCTCCAGCTGCGCGCCCTTGCTTGCGACGATTGACATCAGGAACACCATTGCGCGGTCGGAGTCGACGTTCGGTGCGTCGTATCCGTATCCTTGGCGCAGGTCTCGTTTCCACGCGTCGTCCGATCCTAGGCCCCCGACAAATTGTTGAACGCGCTCCGGGGAGTACTCCTCGAAGCCGAGGATCTTGTTTGCACTTGCGTCCTCCCGGATCATGTGGAACTTCTCATAGTCCTCCGCGTTGAACTCGTTCTCCTTGGTTAGATCGTGGTAGAAGAACAGGTTGATCTTGACCATCCCGACCCCGAACTCCTTGGCCATCCGACCCTGCTGCATGGTGCTCATCTTGTGGTAGAACTCGTAAGCCTGGAGCGTCCACTCTCGGTAATTGTGTTTGGTTGACCATCCCGGCTCGGTGACGTCGATCTCTTTCAGACCACATCCCCCTTGCGGGTATTCCCAGAGGGCGCCCGCGATCTGGGACGTGATGCGAGAGTTCTGCCAGTCTTGCGTCCAGGCCCATTCTTTGGCGAAGATTGTAACGCGGTATCCCTTATCGAGGAGGACCCATGCTGTCATGAGCCCGTTGACGCCCCCGCCGATGATGATGATGTGTTTGGAGCTGGGCTTGGGTTTGACAAGAGGGTCTTGGTGAACTGAGATGTTTACCGCTGGGTGGTTGTCACCTGTTGCCTCGAGGGTGATGATCCCATCGGCTGTGGCGTTCACGCCCTTGAACGCTGGTTGAGACAATCTTGTCATCGTTGAGTAGAACGTCAAATATAGCGGTGGATTGGCTGTGATATGGTAGGTAATTGGCTCAGGATGGGAAAAGACGTTAGAACTCGAAGGGTATTTATCTTCATATCAATTGCCCTTCTTCTCTCTATTTCGCATCTTGACGTCTACTATGTAGCAACAATACCGCGACTTCGCTTTACACCAGACCCGCAGCGCTGTACATCCCTTATTTGACCGCTTCTTTGCGCCCAGACTTTGACAGATGTGTCTCATGGATGCAGGGACAATATCACAAAGCTCATTACTCCGTACTTGCGCTTGCCTTGCCCTCGCATGACAGATTCCAGATAGCGCCATGACACGAGGTAAGGAAGGACCGTCAAACACAATGCAAGATCGCGTGACACCAGATTAAGCGCCGATCCCAGCCATGGAGGATCGTGTTGTGATATGCATGGATAGCACCATCATGGCTTGAAAGGGCTTACTCGGCGTCTGATCAGACTCGGGAAAGGCACGCAGTCGGACTGAGGCTGGCTGACTACTAGTGAATGACAGCACCAGCACAGGATAGCTCGTCACCCAGAAAGAAGCGGTCAGGAAGTTTGCGAGCAAGCTTTGAGGAGATTAAGGGAAAAAAAAAAGGAAGGAAATGTTTTCCTGTATGGACGTGCCGAATCAAGTGATTGCTTTCTCTTCTCCGGGCGAGGAACGCGATCCGGGTGGGGCGATAATAGGAGCTACTGTTGGAAAGCCCGTAACGCTAATCCCCATCTAGAGTGAAGATGGGGCCCGGTATACCGTTCTGGGTAATTAGATGTAATGAATCTACATCTATGCGAGGTCTTCGTCTGGACTGAGTGGATTAAGCTAACGCTGTTCGGCGCAGATGATACTATAGGTGCATGTAAAGATCGAGATTTAGCAGTCCCTGACATCGACCAGCACCACTCGGAAGCCAAGCCCAGCCGGAAAAAGCGGTCACTCTAATGGTAAAGTATAAATCGGCTTGACCTGATCGAGACACGTCACTGTTGACAAAACAGGAGAACGAGGAGCAGGGCCAGAGACTTGAGATGCCGTGCATGGATGGTTGATCTCTATCCACGGTCCACTTCTTCAAAGCCCGGGATTGAGAAGAGAAAGATATATCAGATCTCTTGGCTTTGGATGAATTGTCGGTTGAGTCGAGGCCCTGCCGGCACATTGTCCCCTCGTCTGTACTTCTGACACACGTTAGTTTTAAATCAGTTGGAAAATTGTTTGAGCGGGTTGGATTGCGCGGCCTTCACGGTGGCTGGTTAAAATGTTTCTTAGCCCTATTCTTAGATAGACTATGAGACGCGGTGACTCGGATAATGTGTTTCCCAGAGAACTATACCATACTCGATGACGTCCTCAACGGGATGACCTATATAATTAGCAACTCTTTCGGTGTAAGCAACATTCCAATATCAGACGTCTCACGGCGTGGGGCCACCGGGGGACATCGTGGTGGAGAGGCCAGTCGTTGGGCGCGCACATATCGGGGATCTCGACAAGACCGCCACCGCCTTTATCGCACCGCCTCCATGGCGAAAATCCCCGAGTCTCCCTGTAACCAAGGGATCGCGCTTCTATGTGACGGGGGATCAGGTTATCCTCCGCAGCGTTGGTCAGATGAGGCTCCTAGGGCGCAAAGACGCGCAAGTCAAGCTCCGCGGCCAGCGTCTAGAACTGGGAGAAATAAAGCACCACCTCTAGCAAGCTATTGCGACAAACACTATCGCCGCTGCGCTCATCGTCCCCCATGGGTCTGACTCGTCCATCCTAGCAGCCTTTATCACCACCGGCGTCGACAATCAGCACTATCCAGGTGCGCAATTATCCCCCTGTACGGTAACCGGTGAGAAAAACCGGCGCCTGTTCCGCCAGATTGGCTCCCGCTGGACGGTAGAGCAACTCGCTGGGCTCCAGCCTTCCAGAGGGGACCGCCGTGCCCCTGCTACACCCACCGAGCAACGGCTGCAGAGAATGTGGGTGGCTGTTCTACACGCTGATCCGCAGACTATTGCGGCTGATGATGACTTCCTGCGTCTTGGTAGTGACTCTATCAGTGCGATGCGCTTCAAGGGCCTGTCCTTTCGGACCTTGCTGCTATGATTGATAGTCGTATGGCTTGAGACGCAAGGTTGAAGCCGTTGAAAAGTAAACTACTATTCCATTCTATATACTTAAAAGGAAAGTTAGACACGGCTCAACCCGTTCGATTCTCGGCATTTAAATTTACATAACAAGTCATATAAAGACCTGATCCGCGAGAGTCGAGCGAAAATCAATGCGAAAACCTGACCAGGGATTAATATATTAAATTGTCACATAAATCATATTCTTCTTGTTAAACAAGGGGGAGTTAGAGCAACCGATATAAAAAGTATTTAAACATCCATAAAACCCCTCAAATTCTCCCCCCTACAAACCTCCCCCCATCCCCATCCCGATCCCAATCCGGACTATCCTCCCTCTGCACAATGACCTCCGTCGTGCGCAAAATCTCACGCCTCGACGGGGTCTGGTGGCGGTAATGGTAAGAATGAGGATCCGGCCGGGGATCCAAACCCTCTTCACTGCCATCCAGCGAGTGGGCACTTCCACTCGCCCCCTTATCCTGGTCGCTCGCCACGCGCACGGAGTAGTTATTTTTATCATCATGAGCTATGATATTATTTTGCATCTGCATATCATCGACGAGATGCTCGTGGTAGTCGTGGTCGGTACGACTGCGTTTCAGAGAGTGCAGGGGGTGGCTACTGCTGATTGTGGCGGAACGTTTTCCGTAGCGGCTGCCGCTGGCGCCACCGGTGAAGTTGAGGGTTGAGCCGAGGACGCGTTTCATGAGGGGTTTGATGGTTGGGAAGGAGGCTGCTATTATGCCGATGTTGAGTTCGGCGCTGGGGGACTTAGTTTGTCTTCTTATATACATGGGTCTATATATGTATATGTATGCATGAAGAAAGGGGGAAGGGGAGGAGTTCGGAGCGTACCAGTTCCAGATAAGGTAGTTGCATTCGCTGGTGGTTATGTTAGTGCTGATGTTTCCTGGAAGGATATATAACTAGTCGACATACCGGAAAGAATCATGTTCTTTAAAGATCCGACTCTGAAGAACGGTTTTGACGATAGCTGCGGCGCAGGCACTGAACGAGTCAGTCTGTAGAAGTCAATTCACTGCGAGAGACGTACAAATATCCCAAACTGAGAATACCCATGAGGGAGACCTTGGTCCAGCGATTGACCTGAATATTGTAGAACATGAACACCGGCAGCGTGGCGAAGATGAAATCCGTAGCGATGTTAATGGCTATTAAATCAGCTAACGCCCAGATAGACTTATTAGACATGCAGCATACCGCTATTAAACTCCGCGATGGCTAGATACGTCTTGGTCGAGTAGCACTTGGCTGTTTTGCGCAGAGCAAAATTCCACGCTGCTTGTATGGGAAAGCATTGAAGGACGAGGGTTAAAATGCAGGCGATGGTAAAGAGGGTGAGGAAGACTGTTGATTTAGATAATCAATATCATTTATGCAAGTTGAAGGGAACCAAGATAGACTTACTCAGACAACCGATAATAAACCACCGTAGAGCGCGTTTCCGCGCCGCAAATCGTAGCAAGAAGAACCCTAGCGAGACCTTGACAAGACTGATGCCCAGCACAATTACAATAGCGTGGTAGAACATCCACTCGTTCAGGATCCCAAAATCCGCCATTGCGATGTCATCGCTGTAGTGGCCTAGGCCGTGGAACGATTCACCAACGAAACACGCGAGGACTCCAAAGGCGCATAACTAGGTTGATGGTGAGGGGTGTTGACCAAAGGGAAGAAGGGCCGCATGAGCTTACTAGGGCTACGATGATGACTCCATCTTCAATGTCGAATCTGCGGAGGATGTACAGGCGCACGTAGCCACGGAGCACGATGAGGAGGGCTGACAGCCCGGTGAGGAAGCCGACAATGGCGAGGATACGAGGCGCTTTGGTGTCGCCGGTGGTTTCGAGGGGGAAATTGGTCTGCCTCGTCACCAGTTGCAGAGGCGACTCTTCTGTCGCCATATCAGCGGGTCATTGGGCTTTCTGTAGTGGAGGCGTCGACAAGGTAAATCATATGGTGGAAGGCAGGAAATGAGACTTATAATACCAAAGAAAGAGAGTAAATAAAGATGGATTATCAACCATCTGTCCGACGGTATAATACAACCGCCCCCAAAATTAAGCGAAGGATAATATACATTCAATGACTAGGCGAAGAGGCTTCATTTCACTTGATTAAGCCATCCTATCCAACTCTGCAGCCCAGCGCCATAGCCAACCCTTCGGAGACCCATTGTCCTACGGTGCTCCTCGGAGGCGCCCACTAGACTGGGATATATGCAAGCCATGGACTCTGAAACAGACTCCGCATACGAAGCCGATGTTACAGTGGCCATGCACTATTGACGGGGACGAGGGGCAGCTTATCTTTTTGTCTCTTCGAAGTGGATACAAAAGCGCGGGTCATTGGATTATAACTTGCATGACTCGTTTGGTCTGTTGTTGCTTTTTTCTATTCAATGAATGCATCGAAAAGGTGGAGTTAGCTGATTCCAGGAGGTCAATTAGGGTTCGATATCGAATGGATCATACTAAGACTCGCCCTAAGTCTGGGAAGTTGAGCAATAACTGGTGGACTCATATATCCCCTGTCAGCGCGATTCTTGACTAAAGAGGGACGATCTCCGGTCAATCAACCCAACTCAGAACATGGAACTCGCAATTTTGGATCGGACATTCACTCGTGCTCTGGTCGATCGACGATCGAACACGAACGACGGGTCTGTACCTGACTCCAGTGGGGTAAACAGACAAAGGGTCAATCACTCGAGATTTCTTTCAAAATGGGAATTGATTCCTTCCCTGCTGACTGTGCTAGCAATTTACCAGTTAATCTATATGCTGACAGGGGTGTAAGACAGCAATCTATTGTGTGGGTGGCGAGCCAACATTGGGATTGTCTGTCCAGCGGGGTGGAGTGGCGTCTGTCAAAGAAAATTCTCCGCTGATTCTTTGATTCAATTGATTAACTGAATTATACCTACCTATAATCACTGACAGTTATAGTCCCACTAATTGGATAACGACGTAATGGTTTAAAAGTGAGGAGTCCTTCTAATAGACCCCAGTCCACACACGCTTTTATCCGAGCACCTTGGCTAATCTCCTATTAATTTCTAGATACAATCCAGTCTAATAAATGGCCTAAGCACAATCTAGCCCAATGACTGGCTTAAATACTACCCAGTACACCAAGTGGATAAAATCACCCGTGTGTCCACTGGTGAGACACCCACATTCGCATTCAGGATAGACCGGCGGAGTTACATCCGATCGAGCCCTAACCGACGGCCAACATGCCACCGTCGACACTAGCAGGAGATTAGCTGCCTGCGCCAGCCTAATGGATGAACAAGCTTGAGACACGAGACTTGAGCATGCAATATTTAACGCGCGATCCCTGCTGTTCTTATCTTTTTCGATGTGATTTTCTCCCCTCCAGTGAAGATCTCCAGATCTATCTCCAAGGAAAGAAATGCGCTGGCATCTTGTAGCAACAGCAGCTCTGCTGGCCTTTTCGCCAGCATCTGCCTCGCCCACTGATCCCTGGGATGTGCTGGCTGGAAAAGCGCTTCACAACCAAGCGCATTATCATTCGAAACACAAGGGGGATGGCTCCTGTAATCCGAAGACGGCGTCGGTTCGTCGCGAGTGGTATGTTATCTGATTCTATCTTCAATCAACCGGATCAGTAATCAACTATACAACAAAAGAGACATAAGGTAACTGATTGAAAAACAGGGGCTCTCTATCCAAGCGCGAACGTAAAGACTACACCTCCGCCGTCAACTGTCTCCACTCGAAGCCGTCCAAATCCGACCCCTCGTTCGCCCCCGGCGCGCGCAATCGCTACGATGATTTTGTCGCCGTGCATATCAACCAGACAATCTTTATCCATGCCACTGTATTCCCCCCCCACCTCCACCTCCAGGATTCCGAGACACATGAGTTTGAGTGGAACTAATTCTGGAAATCAAGGGCTCCTTCCTCACCTGGCACCGCTACTTCACCTGGGCCTACGAGCAAGCCCTGCGCAACGAGTGTGGCTACAAAGGCGCGCAACCCTACTACGCCTGGAACAAATACGCCGCCGACCCCCTTTCTTCTCCCATGTTTGATGGCTCCGAGTACAGCATGTCTGGCGATGGGTCCTTCGTCGAGCATGAGGGCCCCGAGGCGGCCCCTGGTATTATCCTGAAGCCTGGGAAGGGAGGCGGTTGTATTACCTCTGGGCCGTTTAAGAAGTACCCCCCCCCCCCCTCTTTTCTCTCTATATATATCGTGATCAGAACGAAAGAGCCAAAACTGACCATATTAAAGCTGGGAAGTCAACCTCGGCCCCGTCCTCCCCAGCCTGAAGATCCCCGGCCTGGAACCCCCACAGAACGACCCCACCCACGGCCTGGGCTACAACCCGCGCTGTCTGCGTCGTGATATCTCCACGGACGCCTCCAGATGGACCGCGACCGAGCATGTCATCGACCTGATCAAGAATTATCCTACTATCGGGAAATTCCAGGACCGTATGCAGGGTGACTTTCCTAATAAGTATCTGGGTGTTCATTCCGGTGGCCATTATACGATTGGGGGGGATCCTGGTGGTGTAAGTCTTTTCCTTCTACTATTCTTCTCACCATATTTCCTATCTTTGTTGTATGTCAGAGGAAAATAAAAGGGCAAGAGCTGATGGAAATTAACAGGACTTCGCCGTCTCCCCCGGCGACCCCGCCTTTTTCCTCCACCACGCAGCCATCGACCGCGCCTTCTGGACATGGCAGAATCTGGACCCGTCGAAGCGGACGTTCGTCGCTGAAGGTCCGTCCATTATGCCTGGCCTTGGGGTTGAGGCGCCGAATGTGACGCTGGATTATCCGATCGATCTGTCCAACGTGTTGGCTGCGCCGAAGACGATTCGCGAGTTGTCGGATACGGCTGCTGGACCGTTTTGTTATGTTTATCTGTGAGGCTGTATTCTGGGAGAGAAGAAAGTGGGTGGGTGGGTATTGTGCCATATAATAATTAGTTAAATTAATAATATTGGTGTGTTATTGTTGGATTGGTTGGTTGATGGATGTTTGTATGTATAGGTTTGTTGCATCAAAACAGAGGGAAGTAATCATCAAAGGTATTATGATACCTTTGGCCTTCGCAAGCAGCGCCATACATTCAATGTGTTAATAAATTAGGTAATATTATCAAAGTGCCCTGCAGGAAGTAGTTAACATACGTTATTTTGCCCAAAGTCCCTATAGACAATTCAAATCCTGCTGTGATGGAATCACTCGCGAGCACCAGTTGCACCATGCGCGGTCCAGATCTGCCTCCTCCCGCATGAGATATTCGCCCGTTCGGCGCTCATCCTCGTGATCCTTGGCGTATGCCCCCACCGTCATGCGCTTTTTCTTCGCCGTGTGATCGATGGGCCCGCCGTGCTCAAAGATGTGCCGCAGGAGGTCCTCCGCCCCTTCCTCGCCGTAAGACGCCAAAAGGCGAAGGCGGATCCCGACGGTGTCCTGCCGGAAGTGCTCCCACGATTCCTCGTTGGGTGAGTCTGCAACGTTTCGACCGTGGGATGGAATCATAAGGCCGGTGAGCGAGTCGTGCGAGTCGCACCCCATCCCCAGTTCGACGTCCTGCGCCGCCAGACAGTGTTTGCCTCGCCAACACCTCAATCCTTGCCATTCCCCACTAACGCATGTCCCGACGCGCCAGCTCCACATCTGCCGGTAGATGAGACCGTCGCTGCTCAGCCGCCGGCCGCATGGTTGGCAGAGCCATATGGAGACTTTGCAGGTGCAGATGTTGCGCTGAACGGCCGATTGCGTGGAACATGAGGAGGCCGGTGGTTGAAGTTGCGGTAGCGGGGCCGTGAGACAGGTCGTGCAGAGACGCCGGATGCGTCTTTTGAGCATGATGTTCGTGGCCGGTTTGGCGGCGCAGTTCTAGTTTGTTAGCATTTTCCAATACAGAATGTTTTTGGTGTCTTCATATCCATAGACTGGTGGACGACAGACGCAAGGCCATGGGAACAAGGGGAGTCGACAACACACCCGACAAACGACCTTCGAGCACTTTCGACACTCGGCCACCATATCCCGAGCACACTTGCCGCGTCTGAGACCGGCCGAACCGGCCGCCACCCTCACCTGGGGATCGACGTCCAATGTCGTCTCCATGCGTTCGTTTTCGCAGCGCAGAGTCATATTGGACAGCTGTTGGCGGTACGGGCCCAGACTCGCGTGAAATCGACGACATGTCCGGGAGAGTGCGTGCATGGTATTCGAGTCCACCGCACGGGCAATCTCCTTGACGATCCTGATGTTGAGTCAGTAAGACAATCGAGCCTCTACATTCGCATGCGTACGGATAGCAGCTGAGAGCAGCTGCAAAGCTGCTCTGGTTCAGAGCCGGTTGGTCTGCCATAGCCCGGGACTCTGGAGATTCGAGTGCCCGATCCGTATGCTCCGCTGCAGAAGTGGAGTAGGCGTAGCCCACTGCTGGATTTTTGGACCCAGGAAATGGATGGAATAGAGCGTGTGGGTTCTCCACGAAGTGGTCCTGGTCGAGCCCATCGTTCTCTAAATCCACAAACACGACCATTGTTTCAGCGTAGGGACGCGGTCACAGTGCGCTAGAGACAATGATAGAAAACCACAAGAAACAATAAGAGCCAAGAACCTAAGAATAACGTGGTTAACCCGGCAAGTCCATGGTTTTGTATTGAACGAAGTCACTCTGTCGATACAATGGTCAGTCCAGTCGGATGATGCGGGGGAAGAAATCTGTCTAGATCCGGGTCCAGGAGCGGAATTAGCTCCGATTAAGGAGGGGGAAGTACATGGAACCTACAGATATCTTTCTTTTGGCTCGAGATGATTCCAGTTCTCCAGTTCTTGGCTGCAATGGACATCTCACCATGACGTTTGCTCCGCTTCTGTCTATCTTATCGATCAGCGATGTCCCCCTCAGTCACATGATATTCTATCACATGATCATACAGTTGACTCACCGTCAGCTGACTGTCACATGGGTAATTCCCCAATCCGGCCTAGCGTGTCATCGGGGAGATTCCGAGTCGGAGTTTCTCTGTACATCCGTCTACCTGAATACATCTCGAATATCATTACAAGTCTCTTGGAATCGACCCCACTTACACACTTGTTGTCACTACAGGATGATGTCTTCCACTGAATGTCTTGCAAGTCAATCGTATAACGTCTAGAGAGCGTCAATTGGATTCACCAACCAAGACGAAGGGAAAACACCCATGTTCTGATTTCTCCGAAGATTGCATTGTTGCGTCCAGGTCCACAGGCGGACTTCTGACATTCTATGCGGGGTGAGGTCATGCCATGTAGACACTAAATTAACGTTGACTGGCAGGCATGTGCTTTGACACTTCTGAGAGCTGGAGCTGTCGACGATATCAAGCCAGGTTAACACCCCTCCGAAGAGCTGTCCCCTCTGGTCTATATATCATCACGTAGTCAAGAAACCCGCCAGGGACCCAGTCATCAACGTTCTGACTTTTCTTCGAGATCATATACTTTGAAATACAGGAACATCACGATTTGAAATCTTCACAGGAGCCAGTCTGTATTGTCTATGCGGTGGCAGATGGAGTCATCGTACTTCATTCGAACGTCCATCAGAGCCCGAGTCGAGCTCTCCGTGTTTGGCATGGATACGGATGATGATTTCAAATGAAAACGGCTCAACATGTATGCATACTGTGAAGAGCATATCCGTGCTCCTGCAGCTTCTGGATAATCCCTCGAGCACGAGGGGTTATCGTATTGAATGGTCTGGCCCAGCCATCAGCTCCAACCAAGTCGTATCGTTCTTGCACAGGGAAATCCACACCGAATTCCGAATTAAAGAACTTCATACTACGATCTATACCGAGTATGATGAACAAATCGAATCTCCTTGCCTATATACTTGCTATAGGAAAGTCGGACTTTTCCTACATGTCGGCCGATAATCATAGCGTGGAGTCATCATTGGGGTAAATTACGAGTATTATTCTCCCCGAGTAACGAATCAAATCGCATGCACCCAGTACCAAGTACCAACCAGCGGTACCGGTACCCACTCCGGCCTTCTAGTGACCCCGGACGTCCGAGGCAATTACTCAAGATCTATTGAGATCAGTGGGGTCCATGGCGCCTTCTTATAACATTCCCTCTCCCCGCGATACCCATTGAATTTGTCTCTTTTTTTTTTTGTAGATACTGTTGTTTGTCTGTTTGAACCACTATCCAACTTCACTTCACCATGCCTCTGAATTCACAAGCGGTCTACGCCCGATCGCAAGCCGATCTGGTGCCTTTCACTAGCCGGAGAAGCACCGTCCACAGCACCAAGGGCATCGTAACATGCTCACAACCGCTCGCAGCTGCGGCGGGTCAACGAATTCTGAAAGAAGGCGGAAATGCAGCTGTATGGCCGAACAGTCCTTGCCTCGTGAATCTCTCAAGCTAACCCCTCACAGGACGCTGCAGTGGCAGTAGGCATGTACCACTTAGCCCCCGCGGGGTAACATCCCCACTAACTAGAGACAGCCGCTGCATTGAATATGACTGAGCCCGCCTCAACCGGTATCGGCGGTGATATGTTCTGTCTCTACTACGACGCTAAGACGAAGAAAGTCCACTCGCTCAACGGGTCCGGCCGATCGGCCGGCAAGGCGACCTTGGAGCAGGTTCGCAAGGATTTGAATGTCGGCCCGAATGATGTGGGCGCTATCCCCATGAGAAGCGTCCATGCGGTGACCACGCCCGGTGCGGCGGCCGGTTGGGTCGATACCGTGCAGCGATTCGGTAGCGGGAAAGTGTCACTGGAGCAGATTTTGCTTCCTGCCATCGAGCTGGGCGAGGAGGGGTTCCCTGTCTCCGAACTGTCTGCGTCCTTCGTAAGTGACAATTCTCCCATCTTCTCAGTTCCGTTTCCGCCGTAGATAACTGACATCAACACAACCACAGTGGAATGATGGCGAAGACCTCCTCCGCAACTCGTCTCCTAACTTCGCGGAGATGCTCAAGGCCGACAGCAAGGCCAAGAATGGATGCCGCAGTCCCCGGGCTGGCGAGATCATGAAGAACCCCAACTTGGCGCGAACCTTCCGGGCCCTCGCCACGGAGGGAAAGAAGGGCTTCTACGAGGGACGTGTCGCCGAGGAGCTGGTGAAGGTGGTCCAGTCTCGCGGAGGCTACCTCTCTCTCGAGGACCTCAAACACCACGCCGAGACCGGCAGCCAGGACACCGAAGCCATGAGCCTTAAGTTCACCGGCCAAGACATCGTCCAGAAGCAATCCGCCGGCACAGACGCCGAGACCAACCAAGGCGTGCAAATCTGGGAGCACCCCCCCAACGGCCAAGGCATCGTCGCCCTAATGGCCCTCGGCATCCTCGAGCAGCTCGAACAAAGCGGGCAAATTCCCAAATTCACGCCCGAGCAGCACAACTCCGCGGAATACCTCCACGCGATCATCGAAAGCCTACGCATCGCCTTCGCCGACGCCTGCTGGTACGTGACGGACCCGGACGTCGAAAAGGTGCCCCAACAAGGCCTCCTCGACCCAGCCTACCTCGCCGAGCGCGCCAAGCTCTTCCGCCCGGACGCCGCCGCCGCCGACATCCCCGACCACGGCAGCCCCGCCCACCAACACTGCGACACCGTCTACTTCGCCGTCACCGACCACCTCGGCAACGGCATCTCCTTCATCAACAGCAACTACGAGGGCTTCGGCTCCGCCATCATCCCCAAGGGCTGCGGCTTCACGCTGCAGAACCGCGGTGCCAACTTCTCCCTCAGCCCGGGTCATCCCAACGCACTCGCGCCCCGCAAACGCCCCTACCACACTATCATCCCCGCGATGGTCACCAACGTCTCCGACGGTTCCCTCCACTCCGTCTACGGCGTCATGGGCGGCTTCATGCAGCCTCAGGGCCATGTCCAGGTGTTGCTGAATATGCTCGCCTTCGGCTACCACCCGCAGGCGGCGCTTGACTCGCCTAGAATCTGCATCGCGGCGGGCACGCCGGAGATTGGACACCCTGTTGATCGCACCGTTTGGGTGGAGGAGGGTATTAGTGAGCAGGCTGTTGAGGGATTAAGGAAATTGGGTCATAGTGTGGAGGTGTTGAGTGGGTGGGCGCGGGGCCGGTTCGGTCGGGGACAGATTATTCGTGTGCATCATGATGATGGGCAGTTGGTGTATAGTGCTGGAAGTGATCAGCGGGGTGATGGTATGGCTGTGCCTGTTGTTTGATTTGGGTGCTTGTTTGTTTGTTTGTTTGTTAGATATACATACGCAATGTTACGATTTGAGGTTTATGTGGGATTATAGGATGTTGGGCTGTGACATTGTGGAGTAGAGTCATGTATCCTCTCTAGAGTAGTGTATAATGGTGCAAGGTATGTTGATACAGAAGCAATTGAAGTCGTAATGGACAGGGACCAAAGAATAAATGGCTAAGAGTCATCTTTCACAAGCGACAGCGTATATAAACATATAGACAAGAACAAAATGTATACCAACATGAACATGTAAACAGAAGTAGATGAAACACCATCAATGCCGCAATCGCTTCTCACAAAATGCTGATCAATCCACCCAGTACTTTTTCTTTCGGCGCTCAAACGTTGATAAAGCCACACCGGAGAATAGTTGTAAGTACCCCGAAAAAGAATGGGAGATTGAAACAAAAAAAAAAAAAGAGGAAGAAAGAAAAAAAAGCTAACGAAAAAAACAAAACAGTATCAAACAATATCGTATACTCCTCATCACTAATAAGCAGGAATCGCAGACTTGATAAGCGACTTGAGCTTCGACGGTTTCCGCGCCGGAGGTGACGGCTCCCGTCGTTTATGGTGACGCCGACGAGCCTCACCACTTGGGCGCTCGCCGTTGTGTCGCTCGCTGCTGTGGCGATGACGCCGATGGCCTGCTTCCTCCCTGGATGCGCGGATTTTCGCTTGCTCCGCCGCCTCCGCCGCCTCCGCCTCCGCCTCCTGACGCTGCCGTTCCTGCTCCACCTGCTGTCGCTCTTGCTCTTCGGCTTCGGCCTTCTTGCGGGCTCGGTATTCGCGGCGGGCCTGCCGGTCCTCGTCATAGTGGTAAGATCCACCGGAACGTTCACTGGGCGTTCGGTCTCCGTTCGAATGACGGGGGCTCGTGGAAGAACGCCTGTACTTTTCCGAGACATATTCGGCGGCCCTAGTGCCATTTACCATGAGAAGGGGTCCGTTGGTGTCTGATTTGCCGGCTGTCATGTATTTGAGGAAAGCTTTTGGCTTGGGACCTGCGTGCTCTCGCTCGCGCTCGTTGCTGTCCGACTTTTCCGAGGTATGGTGGCGTGACCTATTTTCATTGTCTCGAGAGGAGCCATCAGAGCGTTTTGCACGGTCGCGCTTGTCATGCTCGCCTGTTCGGGATTCGCGGCGAACCATCTTCTCTTCTTGGCGGAGCTTGAGGTCGTGTTGCCGTTTCGCTTCTTCGAGCGCTGTTGTCCAGCGGTTCTTTAGGATGTTACCACGTTCGCTCTTTTGGCGTTGAACTTGAACTTGCTGCTCCTCGCGCCCACGTCCACGCTCGCGATCACGCTCGCGGTCGTGTCCACGTTCATGTCCACGTTCATGTCCACGTTCATGTCTGCTATGGCCACGTTCACGTTCACGCTCATGGCTGCGTTCATGTCCACCCAGGCCGCGTTCCCGTTCACGTTCACGAAGCTGTTCAAGACCTCGCTCGAATCCGAGTTCAAACCCGCGCTCATATCCGTGACGTTCAAGTTCATGCTCGCGTCCCGATTCAGGAGAGCGTCTCTTCTTCTTTCTGCTAGACTTAGCCAGTTCGGGGCCTGCCGCTGCTGCGACCGCTGCGCCTGCTGAACCCAAGACTGCTGTAGTTTCGAACGGAATGCCATCTCCGGATGACACGGCAGGTTCAGGATCCTCCAGTGATTCTTCGGACAGATCTTCTGAAACTTCCCTTGCCGCGGGGGATCCTTCGGGTGAGACTTCTTCGGCCATATCGGGATCTTCAACAGGAAGAGCCTCTTCACGAGGGGCTGAATTCTCGTCGAATTCTGGACTGACAGCCTCTACGGCAGGTGTCTCGTCAGCGGGTGCAGGTTCTTCGGCAGGTGCAGGTTCTTCAGCGGGTGCAGGTTCTTCGGCGGGTGCAGGTTCTTCGGCGGGTGCAGGTTCTTCGGCAGGTGCAGGTTCTTCGGCGGGTGCAGGTTCTTCGGCAGGTGCAGGTTCTTCGATAGCTGTGGGTTCCTCGGCCACAGACTCCGTAGGATCAACAGGCTCTTCAGGAGCAGCTTCCTCGGCCGGTGGTTCGATAATTTCAGGCTCTGCAGCCGGCTCCACCTCGGACTTCGCCTCATCAACTCCGTCCTTTGGAATTTCCTCTGCCGGAGGAGCGTCGTTTAGTGCTTCAGCCGGTGTTGGCTCTTCGACTAACTCCTCCTTAGGCGAGTCTTCCTCCACAGGAGACTTCTCGGTAGCTATCTCAGGTACGGTTTCATCTACCGCTTCGCGGGCCGGCTCGTCATGTGGCGCATCGTCCATAGCATCAGTTTCGGGTGCAGGTGCAGCATCGGCCGGCTCTATATCGGTTTCTATTTCAAGGTCAACTACATCTTGCGCCCTTGCTAATGCTTCCTCTTCCGCCTTAGCGTCCTCGACAGCTTGTCTCTCGGCTTCTGCCTTTTCGGCTTCGACTTTATCGGATTCTGCGGAAGGATCACATTCTGGAAATTCATCGTCTGAGTGTAAGGTCAGTTGAATTTGTGAGCGGATTAAATATATAGGCGTACCATAACTGGCCCCATCCATACTTTCGCCCGTTTCTAGGTTTGCGGCGGCGGCAGAATCATCGGGCACATCGTCCTGGGGTGTGTCTGCTGAGACATCTGCCGGAGTGGGCTCGTCCGCCGGCGTAGATTCTTCTGCCAAATTTGGGGCCTCTTCGGGTTCTGCGGGTTCTTCCACGGGAGCTGGGTCGTTGATCGGAGTAGGCTCTTCCGCAGCAGCCGGCTCCTCCGCAGCTTCCTCTGCCGGAGCGGGTTCTTCAGCTGGAGTAGGGTCCTCAGCTGAAGCGGGATCCTTTGCCGGAGCGGGTTCTTCAGCTGGAGCAGGATTCTCTGCTGGAGTAGGCTCTTCTGCAGGCGCGTTCTCTTCTGTGACTTCTGCCGCCGGAGCGGATTCTTCGGGAACCGGCTCTTCTGGTGGAGCAGACGCTTCCGCCGCAGCAGGATCTTCTGCAGGCTCTTCCTTCTCGACAGGTTTTTCTTCAGGAGGGGCCTCTTCTGCGGGAGCAGGGTCTTCGGATGGAACAGGTTCGTCGGCGGGTTCTTCTGCCGGAGCGGGATCTTCTGTCGCTTCTTCTGCGGGGGCGGGCTCTTCTGTAGGAGCCGGCTCTTCCGCCACTGCTGCCTCTTCTTCAAGCTTTTCTGCTGGTGCGGACTCCTCGACTACAGTAGGATCCTTAGTCGGAGTAGGATCTTCTGCGGGTTCTTCTGTCGGGGCGGGCTCTTCGGCTGCAGCAGCCTCTTCCGCAGGTTCTTCTGCTGGAGCGGGCTGCTCGACAGCAGACGGATCCTCGGCGGGACCAGGCTCTTCCGTCGGAGAAGGATCCTCGGCTGGAGTATGGTCTTCGGTTGAAACAGGATCTGCCGGAGCAGGATCTTCAGCCGGAATGGGCTCTTCGGTGGGGGCGGGATCTTCTGCCGGAGCGGGCTCTTGCGCTGCAGCAGGCTCCTCAGCTGGGGCAGGCTCTTTGGCGGGTTGTTCCACCGGGGTGGATTCTTCTGCCGGGACCGCCTCCACGCCTTCTTCTGCGGGAGCTGGATCGTCTGCCGAAGCGGGATCTTCAGCTGAAACAGGGTCCTCGGTCGGGGCAGGATCGTCAGCCCCAGCAGCCGCTTCTGTAGAAGCAGGTTCCTCAGCTGGAGCAGATTCTTCTGGCGATTCTACCGCGGGGGCGGACTCTTCTGTCGGAGCTGGATCTGCTGGAGCGGCAGCGTCCTCAGGAGTATCATCTTGCGGTGCGTCTGTTTCGGGGGCAGTGGTTGAGTCTTTTTCCGGGGGTGATTCTTCCCCTACATTCGTATCTTCTACCGGAGGTTCGTCTTTCGTCTCATCGACGGTGCCCTCTTCTGTTGGATTCGAATCTAGGCCAGCACTGTCGCGTTCTAGTGGAGGATTTTCACCTTCGCCATTAGTTTCCGGTGCGGCATCGGCTGGACTTTCAGTTGCTTCTGCCGGGGGATCTGAGGGAGCATCTGCGGGCGGTTCTTCCGCGGGTTCTGCCGCATCGGTCGATTCTTTATAATACTTAGCACGACTCGAGCAATGAAAATACAGGATTAAATAGAGAGAGCGGTTGTAGAATTAAACAATAACATACCACTAGTCTCTGGAGGTGAGGGTTCCGCCGGAGAATCACTAGGACTTTCCTCCGGGGCAGCTTCCGGGGCAGCAGTAGGTTCTGCGTCAGGGGGGTTGTTGTTCTGGTCCTTAGGCGTCGTCAGAGGGTCCGAAGAAGACGCAGCAGCAACAGGATAGAAAGAATATTTGAGAGTAGAGCGATCAAAGGTCTGGTAATGACGCTCAAAAGACTGATACTGGAACGTGGGAAGTTGTGCGTACTGGACAGGGGAGGCCATTTTCACCAGCTTCAACCGCCGTCGCCGGGGAGGAGTCGGTTGAGGTCTGCTCTGGATTGGACAATTGGTTGTCGTTTACAGGAAGCCTTTTATTGTTGTTGTTGTTGTTCTTCTTCTTCTTTCCCTTTTTATTAGCCATAACATCGAATCACCGGCTTGGCGACAGTTCAAGGGACCAGTGGAAGGAGGTGGACAAGTCAATATATAGAAATCAATTGGCAAATTATGGAAACGCCCTGTTCGGATATCGACAGGGACTGGGCAGATGATGCGATGCGGGAAGTCAAGTAAGAATAGACGGGGCTGTGAAACGAGGAGAGCTGTGAAGGGTCAGGTTTGAGCCGATGACCGATCTATGAGAGAAAGGAGAGGGGGAAGGGAGTATCAGCATAGGCCAGCGGTCCGCCAACAACATAAAAACCCCTCCTGAGGATCGATGCAAGGCGACGTATCGTGGTTCGCGGAGAACCCAGTGGGATGGACAATCGAGCTCCCGTCTCGCTCGGGTGAGAACTGGGAACGTCATTGACGAACTGCCCAACGACATGGAATCCCATTGGACCACGTCTCACGGCCATGGGGGTCCTGGTGGACAAAGGTGGATAGATGGCCCATTTCGGGAAGCATCACTGGGGCAGAGGAAAATAGCCAAAAACGCTGATCCCTTTGCCTTCCATTGTTTTTTTTCTTTGGGGGCTTCCAACCCCGACGGCGCTCTCCTGTGCTCTCTGTCTGAAAAGGGCCGATTGCTCCGTTGGTAAATCCATGCGTGACAAAACAGAGTCCAAAATGGCTGCATTAGGGTTGCATCTAGCGTATGGGCCGACCATTTGGGCAGTGTGCGCCAAATTCTATGTATCAATGACAGGCCCGACAGCATCCCATGAGACACGGACCAAGATCTAGATCAAAATAAGGTGCGCTCGCCACCTTCCACACCATCATGGCGATGGTAGGACAAAAGTCCCCGTATCTAAACCACGGCTTTGGTGGTGCCATGGCATCGGAGTGAGCATGGCTCTGACCGTCGTTGACGAAGGAGAATATTTTTGGGATTTGTGCCCAACGCCACTTGCGGGCAGCGGCAGCAAAGAAGATGCAGGCTCAGTGGAGTTGAGACTGGGTCCCCCGGCGTCAGACTAGGGCGAAGGTTCAATGGAGCCAACCAGGACCTCCTAGGACTAAGAGGGTTGGAGAGGAATGATTGCTACAGTAACGAACGCTTCGGAGAGTACAGTAGGCGTTCACCGCATCTGCATCAGTCACGCCCACGGGGAAGGAGATGAGGGTATCGAGCCCATAGTTCTATCGCAGTCTATCGAATGATAATGGAAAATAAGAGAGAAGAAGGAAGGACTTTGGGCTCCACTGGGAGACAAATCATCCGCCGATCATGGGATCGCCCGATCGGGTTAGGGCGGGACGATGGGGGATTTTGTCGTGTTTGGTCATTTTGGTCCTTTTGTTCCCAGTTCTACTATGGAAGGCGCGATGGAATCAATAATCCTCCCATTATACTCCGTGGCTTCCTAGTTGATGCCCATCAGAAGCCCGAAATAACCCGACGGATGACTCGCCGAATTGGTCCCTGGCAGGGTACGACAGGAGATCATCCAGATGGGAGTCAAACAAGTGGGTGACGGACCAGTGGAAACCGCCTAATAGTCCGAAAAGTGAGGCGGTCGCTGTTTTGGCAGTCGGTGAATGGGCGCCATGTCATGCACCAACAATTGATACCCCTCCCTGTTGGACCCGACGGACGATCGATGGACTTCTTTCTCTTTCCAGGCTTCTAGCCTTGATCTGGGTTGAATTGTTCTTACAAGTGGGGGAACAGAATCCAGTTCACCAGATGCCTCATCACGGACAGTGGCAAAGGTCCCCGTCAACATGGCGTCATGCCAGTACGAACGCAGCATTGAAGGCTATCTGATCGTCCTCGGCATCACTCTGTCGTTGCCATATCGACTTGTACACGGCATACAATGGCAAACGCAATTTGTCTCCGTGCCTCATCTAGGGATGCGGATGGCATGACTCCGGATAACCCCTCTTCAAGCAGGGAGTTAGACAACGCCTACCAGCCCTTCGTTGACCCTAGGGGTTTTAATTCGCAGAAGGCCGGATTCTATCCCAATCCCTGCTACGGCCACGGACGCCTCATAATCACACGGTACACAAGCAGCGGGCCGGGTGTGATTCTCGGGTCGACGTCTACAGCCAATCAACGGTGGAGAAAAAAAAAATCTATATACTCGATAGATCCAATAGAACTGAATCAACTTGTTCAATCTTCGTAGACTTATCACGTACGTTGATTCAAAATAAATCGCTGATGCAATCTTTTGTGGATCTACGCGGACCTGGTTGGACATAATTGATTCCCAATGTGGTCTAGTAAGTAACGGGAGTTGGCGTTTCGGACGCGCCGCGGGCTCTTGGGGGGCATTGGAATCCTCACCATGCTATACCAGAACAATTAGCCGAATGAGCTATTGCCATAGGACATCTTAATTGTCCAATCTCTACTAGTCACCTTTGATAAAGATCACCGGAACAACCAGTATTGGACGGCCGAATCCTCACGGAAGTCGGCTGGACCGGGGAGATGAGCTAAAAAATCGCCATTTGCAAGGTCTTGGACCCTCTCCAACTACAAGGTCCCTTTTTGAATGTTGAGGATAGGGATATTTTTGTCCTTCCTGGACTGGAGGTGAAAGGTATCGGACCTATTGGTCTGCCGATCTCCCCACGCGACGCAAGAGCTCTCATTACTGCCCAGTCGTCCCAGGGCGGAGTTCGAAACCCTGAAAACCACATGTGAGGCCCACGCTCCAACGAGCTAGGAGTTAGATGCGGATTGGTTCACCTTGACGAATCCCGCCTGGAAGACTGAGTTGCAAGTGTTGCTTACCAAGGCGCTTTCCAAATTAGAGCTGAGTGCTCGTGCGAGTGAGGTCGAGATAAGGCCGCACAAAATTTTCATCGACGAGAATGGTGCCATGCCCGTACCTCATTCGGTCTCCAAGGAGGACAGTGGCATGTTTGGGACTTTGTCTGTCTGTCTTCCGTCAAAAAATGAAGGCGGTGATGTGATTGCTACATGGAAAGGGAAATCGGCCACTTTCAAGACCGCCAGTCGTTCGGCATACAGAATGACAGATGCCATATGCTATACGGACGTGATCCAGGACCTCCGGTTATAGGATTGTAGTGTGCTACAACCTGTATCATGCCGCCTCGGCAGCTCTGCTGGGCGTCAAGTGTCTCTGGGAACAACTTGTCCCTCTATTTGGAGAATGGGACAAACGCGCGACAGCGCAAGGGTACAATTGGATGCTTCGCGATTGCCCAACAGCCCGGTTGCATATCTTAAATCACCAATACCTGGAAAGTGACTTGAGTTTTGACCGGCTTGAAGGTTTCGAAAAAGCGCAAGTAGCAGGCCTGCAGAAAGCATGTGATATAGAGGGGATGGGAATGTTCCTGGCGACCTTTGTAGAAGAGGCATCTGAGTCGGATGATGATGCTTGTCACTCCACTAGATCACTTATCCCATGTGGTCAAGTTCCCAGGGCCAGTCTCTCCCGGGTGATTGACACTTCGGACAGCATAGTCGTGGAGGGAATGAAGATCAAGGGCGACATTTTCTTAGATTACGAGGCTCTCCATCATAGTCCAAACACAGTGGTTACAGACAGTTGATTGACGACACCCAACCCATCTACAGCGCGCTGATCAAGCATGCAAGACAACTCCCGGAGGACAAAAAGTCCACCGCGTTTGACTATGCCCTACCCCAATTTCTCATATACCTATGTGACTGGTTAGTTTTGAACCCGAGATTCCACATCAACCCTACGAAACCGATTTCGTGAAGACCGTCCTCGACCAGTACCTCAACAATTACGTGCGCGGGCCACCCGGGCGCCCACTTCAGTGGGATGAGCTACTCCCAGTTGGTTGCACCTGCTTGGACTGTGACCTTCTCCGGGAATTCCTCAATGAACCCCTTCGGAGAGTGACATAATCCACCATGGCGGCGCCCCGGAGACAACACGTCGCAGCCCGACTCCAGCCGCTAGCCGCGACCCTGACCATTGAAACCATCAGTGTCAGGTCGCCGTACACGTTGCAGGTCGAGAAGCCGAGGCCCGAGTACCAGAAGCACGTCGCTGTCCGGAAATGGGACGCAAAGGTCAACGAAGCCAAGGAATACATGTCGGAGCTGAAAAAAAAAAAAACAAAAAGGTCAATGTGGTCATCGGGGCGGACCGCTTCCGCGCTTTATCTGACCACCCGAAGCAGAAACCGGACTGGCCGAGGGAGGTCGTGGTAAAGCCGGTGTATAGCGAATCTATCCAGCCTTCTCCCCAGTCTGTAGGACCTTGGCAAGAGGGCAGCTTAACGTCTAGGAAACGTCCATTTGCAGATATTATTTGATACAGGGCTGGTCCTAATCCAATGTATATTATAGAATACTGTGATATTAGATAGATACTCCCCTGAATGCTTGGGAATGGAGATAATGCTGCAGAAAATTTCCTACTGCTCTGTCGCATGCTGACTTACAATCATGTTAACGGCCTTTTCAAGTAAAAGAAGTAAGGGACGCCCAGTGAACGCACATGGAGCTGAATTCCCATCTCATTCCTTTCGGACCAGGGACCTTGATTTATGTACTGGCAGATTATACCGAGATTTGTTACTTGATCTATGAAAGGATGACATTAATTCTATTGCACCATCACGACTTCGTTAGCATTCGTTAAAGATACTGCATCGCGGTCATCAATGAGTTTCCCCAACATGGGTCTGCATCGTAAGATACGATGATAGACATGGATAAAGAATGGACAACCCATGCGTCAAGTCCGAAGCGCTTCCATCGACTTCCTCCAACGTGGTCCATATATCCTCATCACGAACAATACCGAGCTGCTCGCAAATGCCAACAGACCCAAAATGGTAAACAACCAGCCGTTACCAATGGCATCAATGATAGGCGCCGTCACTAATGACCCCACGCACGAGAAGATGTTCCGCATAAAGTTGTTCAATGCTACCCCAGCGGACGACTTTTTCGGCATGAACTCAGTCAGCATGGTCGTGACCATACTGAAGATTAACATGGATCCAACCCCAAAGAACACATTGGCAACCATCTATCATGCTCCATACGTTAGAAAGTGGAGCAAATTAAGTGAGGGAGTAAAGAAACATGGAAAAAAGGGAAACATACCGGCGCCAACCAATATATACCTCTGTCCGCTGTCCACCCATACCACAGCAACGCCGCTGGGTAGAGCATTGCCCCCAACCACGCATTCTCGCGCATCCGATCTTCGGGATAATAGATCAATTTCCCCTTCTCATCGTACCGTTCCGCCTTTTTGGCTTCCCGTTTCATAATATTGTCCATCCACCGCCCGCCGAAACAGCTGGCCGCAATATAGCCTAGGGAATTTGGAATGTATAACAGACCGACGATGATCGTTGAGTAGTTGTAGGGGCTGCTCCCAAACGTGTGCTCAACACTGACATTCAACACGTACAGTGACCCAAACGTGATGCTGGCATAGTATACGGTCAAGAGAACCGGCGGGTATCGTAAATATAGCACAATCTTTAGCGGATCGATAAAGACCATTTTAAGGACCTTCAACCACCGTGTCGTAGAGCGGACCACCTGACGGGAGGATATCCGGCTGAGGCGGTGCTCCAAGGGAGCCTCTTGGTCGTCGGTCGGCTCGGGTTGGGCGGCCTTCGCGACCACCAACGTCTCCGGAAGAGCGACAAAAATGAAAATCACAACGATAGCCCCGTATGCAGCTAGGAACCACAGCGTGCTTCGCCAGCGCCATCGCTGGGCCAATGCACCGCCAACTATCGGTGCCAGCAACGGACCACACAGTGGGCCGAGATAGAATATGCCCATAGCCCGACCTCGTTCATGCGTGTCCCACAGGTCCGCAATAGTACCGGCTCCCACGGCCTGCACCGACGCCGATGCTCCCCCGCTCAACATTCGCATAACAATGAGCATAGAGATGGAGTCTGAGATGGCCGAGAGCGAGTTGAATAAAACGAACAGACAGAATGATACCAGATAGATAGTTCGTCGGCCCAAACGCTCACTAAAAGAGGACCACCAGAGGGGAAAGATAGACATGCTGAGCATGTACAACGAGATTGACAGGTTCGTGATCGTCGTGGTGGTGTTTAGCTCGCGGGATACTTGGGAAAGAGAGGCTGCGAAACAGTCAGAAGCAAGAAGCTTGCACAGGCGACTAACTTACGAAAGAAGATCGAGCTTCCCATGGGGGCTGTCGAGCCGGCTACGGCGACAATGAAAGTTATGAACCATTTCTTCCGGCGCGTATAGGTTTTCGGGTCCTCCACTTCTGCCAGCAGTGTGTACTGGCCGAAAAGGCCCCTGCGTTGTGAGCGTGGTACCACCACCGCCGTGTCCTCTCGATCTTGGTCGTAACTCGGAGCATATTCTCCCTCCTTGCCTTCGAAGGGGATGGAGTTGGCAGAGCGTAAATCATGATCTATGTCTATTACCCTCGGATCGTCCAGCGGTGGGGAAATCGCATCCGGCCGTCGAATTCCAGCATTGGCCTGTTTCTCGGGGTCCGATACCATGGTGCTCATCAGCTCGTCGGCCCGACCAGCAATAGTTTAGCCGAGGTCGCTTTGGTCCAGTGATGATGCGATGGCTAGTGGACGGACACCAATGAACATCGAATAGTGCCGAACAATTGCATATACAAGGCAGGTAGCCTAAGTAGACATCAAACAATAGTCGTCAATGATCATATGTTTCGCCAATGGGCGGTATCAATTATGGTGATCAACGGATGCGCAAGAGAAGGACCAATGCTCGTTTCGCATCTTAGATATGCAGAAGCGTATTTGATGGGAATAAAGAAAGGGAAAAACCAATAACAAAGACAGTGTCTGGGAGAGAAAAGAAAGAGAACAACATGTAAAGAAGTAAAAGACGATTGAGGGGGAAAGAGAACGCAACTGAGACTGCTGTGTAGGATCCCAAAAAGGCAGGCGTAGATCTCCCCCCACTTATTGTCGGAGTTCGGATACCAACACGCTTCGTGATTAGTTGGTTCATCCTGTAGCCCCAACTTCGGATATTTATCCGGTGCAATGTCGTGATATACACTTGGTCGACACGTTGGTTCGCGATGGCCACCTGGGTGACATGTTTGATCATGTCGATTCATTCAGTGCCAGATTAGGGCTAGAATGGTGTCCACGGGCGTAGAAGTAATATATCTAAAGCTACCTTGAAGAATTATGGAGGGGCAATGCATTCATTGGCCGTTGTTTTAGAGTAAACAAACGCAGTAGTGGATAACTTGATGACAATGATGAGTGTGTAAAGAGTGAAAGCTGACGATGCTGGTGACATGGCATGCATGCTTCACGGTCAGGTGGTGGGCCAACGTTTTGAGCTGTCGCATTCACTCCTCCCACAGCTGTCATATTATTACAATTGGAATAGATCGGTTAGTTAATATGGAGCAAATTTGGGATGATAGAAAAGACAAAAATAGAATGTAAGAAGTAAAAGACAAATATACATAACTGTACCGAGTCAGAGCCTATATATATACTTTATCAATCCTAGTCTAACCCATATCCGATTCCCGATCTATGATCAGCCTGTGCGCTCTTTACTGTCATCCGACCTCAATTGTCGACAACTGTATGGCGTTCTTTTTGAACACGGGTTGAGCCGACAGATGATATTTATACACTGCTAGATCTCCGGATAAGATCATGTCAGTACGATGAGAAAAATGAGCAACTCATTGCTCTCGCTGGTTAATCCGTTATGCCCACTTGCATCTCCTGTGCCATAGAAATCAAGCTTTTCATCATGGCATTGTCAGCTCCCTCGTGTGTTCTTCCCCAGTGCTCACATAATTAGATTTGACGGTAAACCCACCGTGTGTTCTGGAAGGTTCTATTGAGAATGTAGAGGATGGTATTCTATGAGGATGTGGGTATCACCACGGCACGGTTGGGATCATTCCCATAATCGCTATCAGGTATTCCACAAACTCGGCGATGGAACATACTCAAAGACGTGGCTGGCCCGAGATAGACAATTTACAGATACATAGCAGTCAAATTATGTAGGCCGGCTCAAACTTAGTGATATTGACCTGCTTTTCAGACTGGTGAAGCTTCACAAATCATCAAACACGGGCGTATATATGATAATGCCCGTCTGGAATAGACTCAATATTTAAGAAACTAATAGCAACCGCATTTGTCTGGTTACTAGCCAAGTAAGGGTGAGGCTCCCTGTTGCGAAGAGTGGATCGTGGAACAGGGTGCTCAAGCAGTATCGGGACAGCTCTCGCTCGCAGTCCAGTATGTTCAATCATGATCCAAAGACCAGTATTTGAAAGCTCCCTTGCTTATGAAGATGACTTGACTAGACAGCGGGTTCGTACGCCGGGCTTATTGCTGACTTAATGATAGGAAATATGGATGACCTGCACAGAAATGAAAAGCCGAGGGACTGCTCTTGAGAAAATATCAAGCATGGAAGCAATGGATTTGAACGTACGTGCAAAGGCACGAGGAAAAGAGGGATTCCGCCTTTGGATCCTGGCGAACCAGATGATGTCTCTTCAATTTTGCGGTCAATACTTTCTCTAAGGCCGGAGGATCGTCTTTCGACTCGGCAGATTCCTGAGTCAAAGTGGGTGGTTGGGCTCAGCTCCCTTTCCGCATCTCTTTCCCACATATCATTAAGGATGAATAAGGGTGAAGCTTAGATAACTTGGCAAACATTGATACGAGATCCAAGGAACCGATGGCGCCATCGTCATCCCGGTACACGGGTTCGCCGAGACTTAAGAACGACCATGGGCAGAGTCTTCTACTATTAGCTACGTTTCAGCCTTCACTGGCACTACACATATGTCGATTCTCGCGTGGCTTCTGAACAAAGACGGCATAGCCCCTCGAGTGAAACTTGGGTCACAATGGGCGGCACGGACCGCCACCGGCTTGGAAGCCAAGATGAGGGTGGTCATGTGGACTGAAGACTTCACGCTTTGGGTAGAGCTTGCTTGCTTGCTTTATCAGGGCGTATACGCGGCCCATAGTACACGGACGTCACCATTGGGTCTGAACAGTACGAGATTTCAGACTCGCGGCCTCCACAAATCCCGGTCAGGCCCCACTCTGTAACCTTAAATTAGACCTCGACCCTGCTGGGATGGCGTTGGATGCCGCATCTGGGCGATGGTGATGGCGATGTGGCGCGCTGTTGATCACCACGGATGAGTCAGTCTGGGCTTGATCGACCATGGACTGCTAAGCTTATCATGGGTCTGGTACCAATTTCCCGGAACTAAGTGGAAAACAGAACGATGAAGATACGAAGGCGGCTTGATGAGGGAGATGAAAATTGGCCGGATCGAGTGAGCGCCCAAGACCGCAGCCGTAGGGGAACGGTTGGACCCGATTATTCCCTCGTATATATCAGCTGGCTGCCTTCTTTTCCACATCAAAGATCATCACGGGCATTGGTGTGAATAAATCCCGCAGCCATAACGGTGATGACCACGGTTCCCTCTGTTCGCTAGAACTTCAAAACCGGGAACCCTATTTCATGCCTTTTCGAGATAGCCTCACGCTTTGACCCACAGCTATATTTTATAACCCTGACAGACTGCGTCTTTTTTTCGACAAGGACGGGAGCGCCATTGGACCAAGAATGTGGAAGCCGCCAGTCAACTTCCTTACTCTGCATTGTCTGTTCCTTTTGAATGCCCCCTGCATGCTGAATGCCAGACTAACAAATGCAGATGCATACATTATACTCCTTGGTCTCTTGGGACTGGTCATTCTTTATCCATATGGGAACTTGCATGCCGTCGATGCATACTTCTTTGGCGTCAGTGCGGCTACCGAGTCGGGGATCAATACGTATGTTTTATCGTGTGGTATATGGATATTGACCACGGCTAACATACATAGCGTGGATGTCAAAAGCCTCAAGACCTACCAGCAGGTGTTCATATATTTTGTTCCCATGATCTCTAACCTGGGGTTTATCAATATCATAGTAGTGGTCGTCCGACTGTACTGGTTTGGGAAGCGCCTGAAAGCGATAGGTATCTATCACTTGCTGGGCTGTACAGGGTGTCTGCGGCTCACTGATGATGCGTAGCACCGAGGTCACTGTCTGCTCGTGCACAAACTCTGGAAAGAAATAACGACCAAATTGATCAAGAAGCACAACTTGGTAGTGTCCAGCCAGCGGCAAAAGAACATATCGACACTGATGCGAACAATCGGCTTGAGTATGTTGTGTTCATCCGAGGATGTCAGTGTGAGCGCTACTAATTTGCCAAACAACAGCGCTACGAAAACCCCGGACCCCAGCGCAGCTGAAGATAATGCTGCTAATCTGCATGTCTCTTTCGCGGATGGTCCTAAAGCCCTGTACATCCCGTCTCCCCGCGAGCAAGAAAGAGGTGAGCCTCTCACTCTCCGCTCGAGGGTCGAAACTTACAGACACAGGACAAACTATACGAGAGGTCGACGCTCCCAGCGTTGCTGGTAAGTCATGACAGCACACTTTAGTGCAAAGAGCAGCAAGTAGAGCTAATCATTTGATGCAGATGATCTGGAAATCAAGGAGGAATTAGGACCCGACCTTCGTCGCAGACTGGCCCATGGCATCGGGGTCAATGGGCCCTCGTTGAGAATGGCCGCGTCGTCTATGCTCGCGCCGGGAGTGCAGCCCGACTATCAACCACGACTGGCGAAATCCATCTCACTTGCCAAGGACTCCAACCTCCCCGGATTGTCATCACAGGCAACGGTTGGTCGAAACTCCCAATTTCACAACCTCACCGAGGAAGACAGGGAACAGCTAGGTGGGATTGAGTACCGCAGCCTGAAGCTGTTGCTAAAGATTGTGATCGGTAAGCCGACAACGCTCGCGAGAGAGCAACGCTAACATGAACTCAGGATTATTTTTTGGGCTACACATTTTGGGCGCCATATGCCTGGTCGGCTGGATTAGACACGCAGATCCTAAATACAGAGACTACCTGGAGGATTGCGGACAGGGAAGCATATGGTGGTATGTCTGTCCGTCGATTTGACACCACGCAAGACTATATTAACATGTCAAAAGGGGCTTTTATTCGGCCCAAACCATGGTAGACAATCTCGGCTTCACGCTCACCCCCGACTCCATGGTTTCTTTCCGAGATGCAACCTTTCCCATGCTGATCATGAGCTTTCTCGCCTACGCCGGAAACACGCTCTACCCCTGCGTTCTCCGCCTCATCGTATGGGTAATGTATAAATTGGCCCCCGAAGGGTCGTCCATGAAGGAGTCCCTCAATTTCCTCCTTCGCTACCCCCGTCGCTGCTACACACTGCTATTCCGTAGCAAGCCCACCTGGATCCTCTTCGGCATCATCTTCGCCATGAACTTCATCGATGTGCTCTTCATTGTCGTACTCGACCTCAACAATCCAGTCGTCAGCGATCTCCCCGGTGGATCGCGCGTCGTGGCCGCCATATTCCAGTCTGCGTCGGCTCGACACACAGGTACCGCCTCGTTCAACCTGGCGGATGTCAACCCGGCCGTGCAGTTGAGTCTGCTTGTGATGATGTACATCTCCATCTTTCCGATCGCAATTAGCGTGCGCGCCTCCAACATTTACGAGGAGCGCACGGTGGGTGTGTATGAGACCGTGCACGACCTCGACGAGAACAGCGGCACCAAATACGTGCTTGCGCACATGCAGAACCAGCTCTCCTTCGACCTATGGTATATCTTTCTGGGCATCTTTGTTTTATGTATTTCCGAATCAGGGCGCATCATGGATCCGAACGAACCGGTAAACTTCCTCTCACCATCCAACCGTTAGTTTCAGACTGACATATATGATAGGGATTCTCAGTGTTTGCCATATTCTTCGAAGTCGTCTCCGCATAGTGAGTTTTCCACTCGTTCCCAATCAATACTAATAACCAAGTACTGAAAAAAAGAACAGCGGAAACGTCGGCCTCAGCCTCGGCTATCCCGGTGCATCAACCTCCCTTAGCGGGCAACTCAACGTCTTCAGCAAGGTCGTCGTCTGCCTCATGATGATTCGCGGGCGGCACCGAGGCTTACCGTACCAGGTGGACCGGGCTATTCTTCTTCCTTCGGATCGTCTCGTCGAAGATGATCAGGTGTCGGCCACATTGCGGGGAGATAGGACCCAGAGCTGCCAGGCGGATGTCCCTCTGAAGGTGAAGCGGTATCATACGCAGTAGTAGACCGTCCGACTGTTGTTGTAGTATCACTTTCATAGAGCTTGATTAGGTACCATGAGATACTGGAGACTGTTCCATGCTCCAATATTAGGTCAAAAGCGATCCCCACACCCGTAACCAATCAATTGGATCCACCCCTCATATATATTTCCCCTCATCTCGACTCCAAATCAATCCATTTCAAATCACATCCAAATCACGAAGCCCTTCTCAAAATAAATCCAACCAATATAGAAAAGTGAATCCACCCAAAATGACCACCACCCAAACAGAAACCACCCGCGCCACCTCCCTCCGCACCGCCGAATCCCAAGCCATAACCTTCTTCACCTCCATCCAAGACCTCATCCGCCCCGGCACAACCGAAACCGCCCTCAGCAAAGAGATCCACGCCCTCGGCGCCTCAAAACATAACGTCCGCACCCACTGGCACAAGCGACTCATCCGCAGCGGACCCAACACCCTCCGCCCCTTCGCAGACAACCCACCCGACCGCACGCTCCAATCAAACGACATCCTTGTCATCGACCTCGGCCCCGTCTTCGCTGATTGGGAAGCTGACTTTGGCCGCACCTACGTGCTGGGCGATGACCCTGCCAAGATTAAGCTGCGCGACTCGCTCATGCCCGTCTGGATAACTGTTCGAGACCGGTATAGGCAGCGCGCGGACGATATCACGGGTGCGGAGCTGTACGCGATTGCGAGAGAGGAGGTTGAGAAAGTGGGGTATACGTTTGGATCGCATATCGCTGGCCATGTGGTGGGTGACTTTCCGCATGAGAGGATCCCCAATGATAAGATTAGTTTGTATATTACGGAGGGGAATCATGAGCCGTTGAATTCTGTTGGGAAGGATGGGATGCGCAGGCATTGGATTTTGGAGATCCATGCGCATGATGTGGAGGGGGGGTTTGGGGGGTTTGTTGAGCAGCTGCTGACGGTTGATTGAGCACCTACTTGGCATACGAGGTAGTTTCCTTTTCTGCAGTGATGTTGGATACAGTGCTGCCTCCTCTTGTCTACATAGTCTGAAGATCGAGGATGCTAGTCAGTGCTGTGTATATACTTGCCCTAATTCCGAAGCATAGAGTTTTCCATTTCGGTGTGCATAGTTTCTTCTCTACAGCACCATTTGATCCATATATAACTCAATAGACTCAAAACTATATACCATCAACTAGACATACGAAGATATCTACTTCGTAATAGCCCCCACATAAACGTTAAAGTTATAATACTTGCAAGTATCCTTCACAACCAGCCCACCCTTCCCATCCAAGACCTTCTGCCCATCCCTCGTCACCGAAAACGACTGCTCTCCCACGCCCATGGGGATACTCGACGTAACAATCCCCGCAGGGACCTCGACACTGACAGGCGCATTCGACCCGCTCGTCACCGTCAACGTAGCCGGGGTCTTCAGCATAGTCGCCACGAAGATACTATCGCTCAGCATACTGATGCCGTTCGGCGCGCCAAGGCTGTCCCCGCTGCAGGTCACGCCCTTCGGAGTCGGCCGATACCAGTAGACGATCTCCTCGATATCGACTGTTGGGGAAGAGGCGCCTGATTTGTAGGCTGCGATGTATGGCTTGTATAGGTCGCGCCAGGCGTCGTGGGGCATGTCGACGGCCCATTGGGAAGAGCCGTCATCGCTGTGGTGCGCGGAGTAGGGGCCGATATGGTGCGATTCGCCGTAGTCTGTTATGCTAATGTTAGCTTCCGAACAGGAGGTTCAATGGTGCAGGATAATCGGGGGGTAGGGAGTGTGTACTCACCATTCCATGAGACAATCTCGACCAGGCTGGGTTTTATAGCAAGCATCTGCTCCCATCGGAGGGTCGGGAGATTCTCGCAGATAAAGACCCAGTTTTTGGTGTTGAAATGCGTTGAGAACCATGGTGAAACGGCTATACATTTGTCAGTTCACTGACGAAAAGCCAATAGGTAGTATAGTAAAGCAGGAGGAGAAAATACTCACGAGCCATATAAGTCGCCCCCCGAAGGTTCTTCACATACTTATCATCCCAAATCGTAGTCATCGGCCCGGGAATGATACTATTCCCCCCATCCGTCGGCCAAGCATACCACGAGAACGCTCCGTCCCTGCCGCGGCTCGCATCCTCCGAGACCCCCGCAGGGTCCTGCAGATGCGGCACGGCGTGGATCGCATGTGGAGTGTTCTGCTTGACGGGGCGCCAGTCGAAACTGTCGCCGACGAAAGTACTCACCAGCGCACCGCCCTTGTACTGCGTCTGGGCCGGGTGCGACGCGTACTTCTTCATGTAATCCGTGATCTGGGCGGTGTCGCCGTTGGTCCAGTAGGCGAAGTCGAAGGAGATGAAGACGGTGAAGTTGGTTTGCTCGGCGGCTTGGTAGGCGAGGGCCAGCTGCGTCGGCGTGTACTTGTCGATGCTGGCGCAATTGAGCGCGAAGCCGTCGATGCCGATGGATTGTGCGATCTTCATGTCCTCGATCCAGTCGGAGAGTTGGTAGTTTTCGACAATTCCGACCTGTTGTGATGCTCGTATAAGCAGTTTATGTTGGCTGGGTCGAGAGTCTTCTGCTTACCATGAAATGAGCAAAAACATACTTGGGTTCATCCTGATCAATGACTAGATCAGAGTCCGGGGTTGGAAGCCCTGAGGTGGGAAGGGCGTGCGCCAAAACGAGCGCTATATTGAGAAGAGAGCTCCAATTCATAACGTCTGGGTTGGGGATATAAAATTTTGTGCTTTCAAACTTAGACAAGAAGGCACTCAACACATGTCGGGGTTTCTGGCCATTCCCAATTTTATATGACTTTCACGAAGGGAAGAGCCCCCCCCCCCCACTGCAACGTCCTTCCCAGAGCTCAGAAATGACTCGAAAAACGCCACCCTTCTAGAAACACATACCGACTGGTAGATTCGCACAATGGTGTACTCCCCGAAAAGCCAAGAAGTCACTCATAGAAATCCAAGCCCTTCTAAAAGCGCATAACGACATGATGGCAGACATTACTCCACCCCGCCAAGTAGGCCGCAATACAACTCTATCGGGTTCCGCCATGTCATCTATTCTCCGATACGTGCTCGGAGATTAAGGTTGTCTCACTTTAACATCTTAACGTAGCCATGTGCATCCAGAACTCACGCCTGATCTCATCACGAGCAGGCCTAAACTCTGTATCTCCCGTTCGTACAACATCTGCTGTGGATTGTGCGGCACAATCAACGTCACATCTCAGCGGTTGGTCGCACCGGATTAAGCGGGGGCCAATTGTATGAATGGCTTCATATACTCCTGACCAGGTCACACTCAACGGCTGGAAGGCCGTGCAGGTTTCTCTGGATGGGGAGGGTTGTTCATGTATATTGCAGGATGTCGGTCTTCTTTGTGTTCCTGTAACTTCTCCGCATCTTTCTAGAAGACTTTATTGATTCTCGTGTCCCCGTTTAGATTTAGAGTAGAGAGACGTCGGCTTCGCCAGGTTGCACTTGTAAATCCCTCACTCGAATTGTGGAAGGTTCTAGAAAGTAGTCCGGGTGAGTATCCTTGATCCAAGTACGAATATAGAGTATACATACTGTTAAGAGATGCGACCGTGCTTTTCTCTATCCTGATCGACTGACAGGGATGAGTGCTTAGGGCACGGGTGAAGATGCCCTAGTGACTACACCCCGCGAAGACTGTCATGTTCTCTAGTGACACTGGTCGGGGCTATTCAAGTACGGCTCTCTTTAGGAGTTTCCTGGGCGTTTCAACTTGTCGACATTATTGAATCCGACTTGTCTTTGCCTACTTGACGTAGACTAGGTGGCGCTGGCTTGGAAAGACGGACCCTCTGTGGGGGTGGGCAAGCTCGCAATTGCTGTTTCGACCCCACTATATGATATCTGCATCTATGGCGTCTGATAAGTCGCTTCCCCGGAAGGATAAAACTATCTTGGATCGATGCCCAAAGGAATACATGGCTTGGGCAGGGCTCAATCGTCCTGCAGCATACATGAACAATACGCTTTATGTTCCGACAAAATACGCCCCAAAACCCGTATCTTGACCACAGATAAGGCCCGACGATCAATCGTCATTATGAAGGGAAGCGTGCCTGGTCCGTTATCGGCCTATAATAATCATGGATCGCAATTGATGTGGAGCGGCGACATCATCGCGAAACTAGTGGTGGGATGTAGGCCTAGACGGTCTGCTCTCCCTCTCATGATCCCCAAAGTATCGAACGAAGCCTCTCCAATATGGGATAATACTTCAAAGTTTAGGACCAAAATGGACAATACGAGATTTTGTGCCGTTGATTTCGCTGGATTTGGGTCTTTTGTACACCGCTAGTCTGCTCGCAGACAAGCAAGACAGAAAAGCCGACGAGGAAAAAGTAACCCGGTCGGGAGTGACGTAGCTGCAGCCCACTTACGGTTTAGTGAACGAATCCGTTAATCTACTCCGGCGGTGGCCATTCTTCATTCTTCATTCTTCATTCTTTCTTCTCAACGTCTTTTTCTTTCCTCTTTCTTCTCCAAGTACTTCCGCTTTTGCTCATCTTCTTCTTGATCTCATCCCTTTTATCTTCTTGGATATACTTAGCACTTTTTCTTCTGATCAATCTCACACGACCTGTTCTACCTCTGACAATTTTCGAACGTTCCACACTTCGACCGACAGCAAGCCACCCCGCAATTATTGGTTTCGCTCCGTTTCAATTGAACCAGCTATCCTGGTGTTCATTTCTATCGTGATTGTCACTCGGATTCTCCGGCTTATTCCTCATTTCCGTCGTTCGTCGTTATCTCCCCCCCGCCTAGACGATGAGTTCGTCCCAGCCCAACCATCGGCGGGTCACCTCCCTCGACCCGTTCTCGAATCCGGACGTTTATTATGGCGACCCGGATGCCTTGGCCCACATCAAAGACCGTAGGCGTGCTTATTCCACGGTAGGTTGCACATCCGAGAATGACAAAGGGACGGTAGACTAATTCAATCGGGGCCGCCCCGACACTGCAGACCATGAAACCATTCAACCGGGAGGATCTTCAGGACTTTATCGGCGGGGTCCCGTCGAGAAGAGGCAGTCATGGTGCGTCGTCGAAGCCCCAGACCTGTGGAGATACATCCACTGACCATGTGCCGAACAGACGAGCAGCCCGCCGAACCCCGTAAATTCTTAATCGACGTTGATGAAACCCTTCACAGTCTGTTGCAGCGGGAGGATACCGACAACAACATGCAAATTACAATCGAGGATGTGGGGCCCAAGGTACGTTATACCTGTTTCGAGGACACGGCCCCGGACTCTTGGTGTCCGTGCTGATTATTTTAGGTCTTCTCCCTAGGAACCGTCAAGTCATCCGGATACAATCGATTCGACGTGCGGGGAACGTACATGCTCTCAAATCTGTTGCAGGAATTGACCATCGCCAAGGACTACGGGAGGAAGACTGTGGTGTTGGACGAGGCGCGGTTGAGTGAGAACCCCGTCTCCCGTCTCTCGCGTCTGATCAAGAACTCGTTTTGGAACGCCCTAACCCGGCGTATCGATGGCTCCAACATCGAGGTGGCTGGTCGCGACCCCAAGGACTGGACGGACGACCCCCGTCCGCGGATCTACATCCCACCGGGAGCTCCTGAACAATTCGAGTACTACAAAGGGATCGCCGAGGCGCACCCAGACCTGCGCTTAGACGTCCAGCTGCTGGAAGATATCACTCCTGAATATGTCAAGGATCTCAATGACAAGCCTGGTCTGCTCGCGCTGGCCATGGAGAAGAAGTTTAACGAGTCCACCAAGAAGACCGAGTATTCCGGCGTCCCGTTTGTCGTCCCGGGTGGCCGGTTCAACGAGCTGTACGGGTGGGACAGTTACATGGTGTCCCTCGGCCTGTTGGTCAGCGATCGTGTGGACCTGGCCAAAGCCATGGTAGTCAACTTCTGCTTCGAGATCAAGCACTACGCGAAGATCTTGAATGCCAACCGGTCATACTACCTTACCCGGTCCCAGCCGCCTTTCCTGACCGACATGGCATTGCGAGTGTATGAGCGGATTAAGGGGGAGCCCGACGCACTAGAATTTCTTCGAAACGCAACCCTGGCTGCGATCAAGGAGTATTACAGTATCTGGGCCGCCGAGCCGCGATATGATCCGGTGTCGGGGCTGTCCCGGTACCGACCCGAGGGGTGGGGCGTACCCCCGGAGACGGAGCCGTCGCATTTCACCCATATCCTGACGCCGTACGCCGAAAAGCATGGCATGGGGTTCAAGGAATTTGTCGAGGCATACAACCATCGCGAGGTCGTCGAGCCGGAACTCGACGAATATTTCCTGCACGACCGAGCGGTCCGGGAGTCCGGCCACGACACCAGCTACCGGCTGGAGCGGGTGTGTGCCAATCTCGGCACGGTCGACTTGAACTCCCTCTTATATAAATACGAAGTCGACATCGCCCGATGCATCCGGACCTACTTCAAAGACCGACTCGACATCCCGCACGAATTTCGCACCCCGCAGAGCAAAGACATCGAGTATGAGTCCTCGTCCGTGTGGGACCGTCGGGCGCGACGCCGCAAGATGCGCATGGACTCCTACATGTGGGACGAAGAGAAGGGGATGTACTTCGACTACGACACGGTCAAGAGGGAGCGCACCTCGTACGAGTCCGCCACGACCTTCTGGGCGATGTGGGCTGGTCTCGCCACGCCGCAACAGGCCGCCGACCTCGTCAGGAAGGGCCTCCCCCGCTTCGAGGCCTACGGCGGGTTAGTCTCGGGGACGGAAGAGTCTCGGGGACCGGTCGGCATCGAACGTCCCAACCGCCAGTGGGATTACCCGTACGGATGGGCCCCGCAGCAGATGCTCGCGTGGACGGGTCTCCTCCGGTATGGATATCGGGAGGAAGCAGAGCGTCTCGCGTACAAGTGGTTATACATGATCACGAAGGCGTTCGTCGACTTCAACGGTGTAGTTGTGGAGAAGTATGACGTCACGCGGCCCATTGATCCGCACAGGGTGGACGCAGAGTATGGAAACCAGGGTGTCGATTTCAAGGGTGCACCACGCGAGGGGTATGTCCCATTCTCCCTCTCTCTCACGACATTTTGCTAACAGAATTTCAGATTCGGCTGGGTCAACGCCAGTTTCGTCTACGGGTTGGATTTCCTGAACGCGCACCAGCGCCGCTCCCTCGGCACCACAACCCCGTACGAGACGTTCTTCAACGCCTTGACGACCCAGGACCTGAAAGACAAATGATCGTCTAGTCAATTAGGCGAACGGTTGCAAGCGGTTTTGAAAACTTAGCTTTTGGATTTTCTCCTTTTCTTTCTTTTCTTGTTATGATTCCTGACCCTCGTCTGGTCTGATCTTCGCACGTTTTCCTTTTTAGCTTTTTTGGGTAGAAAAATGATGAAAACTGGGGTTAAAGGGACGCGCTGAATTTGAGATTTTCAGTTCAATATACATCTAGTTCGGATTTGGAGCGAGTACAGCTTGTGAGGTTGAACCGGTAGCTAAGCACTTGAAATAATATCAGTTGGAACGAAACCAGAGTTTAAATATAGACTCGAGTTTGGGCCAGTAACAAATAATTCTTCTTTAGTATGGCTGTACAAATCTATATATCGCCCTAGCACAATCAGAGAAAAGATAGGTGTTCCCAAGATGATAATAGGATCCATGTAATTTCCACTGTAATTGCACTCCATAAAGCCCCCGTCTAAAACCCCGCACAACTCCCGTCAAAGTACATCACAAAAAATGAATTTTCCCGCTGACAGGTTGAGGTTAAGCTCTATCTAATACTAAAGCCCACACGCATCCCTTACAATACAAAACCCATCCTCAACAGCATCCAACGCATCAAGCAACGCCCTCACTGCATCAAGGATCCGCACAGTTCCCTCGCTAGTCAAAGGCAGCTCACCCACCTGCAGCGCCCGCTGCAGCTCAGCCGGCGACGGTATCACCAGCGGAAGTGCTGCCAACACCGGCTGGAGATCGCCGCGCAGCGTATCGTAGATACTCACTAGCGAGATGTAGCAGGACAGCGCCATGAAGAGCGACGGCGTGTCGGTGGGTGGTTCAGCGTGCCCGGAGCGCCTTCTCTGGCGTTCGGCACGGTGCCGGAATAGGAGGGTTTTCCAGAGCCATTGGGCGAGGCGCGCGGCTTCGCTGATGGGGTAGTCTTGGATGATGAGGAGGTTGGTGCTATTCTTTTGCCGATGGTGGTGGAGGTGGCGTGCGTAGGTGGTTGTTGCGCTGAGCAGGGAGGTGAGGTTGTTTATCTGGGGGGAGGATGGTGGGGTGTCGATCATCGTGTCGTGTGAGCTTCGTGGTGTGGTCTTTTGTGTGCTGGATGTGTCGAATGCTTCTCCCATGTATTCTTGGGCGCAGGGATCCAAACGCATCGGTTGGTCCAGCAGATCAGCCGCTTCTACCTTTTCAGGCCCGGCCTGAGATGACGCAGAAGATGCAGACCACCAGTCTTCCTGCGCGGCCACGGGAAAACGCTCATGCATCGGCAGATCTAGACCGTCATCCGCAGCGCAAAATCGTAGGTTCTCCGTCGGGGCCCCGTCTAGCGGGAGATCACCGAACGGGTCCGCGATTGGATCCACATGGCCCATTACCGGGTAAGAGAGACCCGACGACGGTGTCAGGGCTTCTTCTTCGCTCGGGCTGTCGGGCTTCTTGGGTCGTCGGCCGCTGCGAGCCCGTCGGCCGTAGACGCAGGGGGCTTTGGCGCGCGTGCACCGCTGGCATGCGCTGGGCCAGTCGCTGTCGAATGAGGGGACGCAGCGGAGTTTTTGGAGGCGACATCGGTCGCATGACGTGCGGTAGGACTCTGGGTTGAAGGGGAGTGACATGTTGTATGGACTTGTGGACCGCAATGCTGGTCCTTGACTAGTATAGCGATCGTTGTGTTGTTGCGATGGTGTTGATTTTGGTTGTTGGAGATAGAGTCGATGGAACACTCATATCCTGTGTATAGTTTTATATGGACCGTTTGAGACATTGGAAGAACTCGCAAGGCGTATCTCGGGCCCGGCCATTTTGCGATGCATGGAAGGCATGGAATGCATGGAATGCAGTTTGTGCCATGAAGATCAAACAAGTGCCTAATATAGAACTGGCAAGGCGGTGTTGGGGAATGTTGTGCACGATGGACTTGGACTGTCAAATCACACGTCAGACCACGTGCAGCAGGGCACTCTAAGCCTTCTTCTGGGTGGATAATAAATCAGGCTGCAGGTCTAACCTTGAAAAATGCTAGAACGCAAGGAGATTATGTCTCATATATCAGGCTGAGCCTGTGCAGATATGCATACTGTCAGAAATGGATTATTAAGGTCTACAGACTAATTCCTTGGCTGGTAGATCTCTTGTTTCCAACTAGATATGAGGACCTGGAGAATCGACAGAGAAAATCCATTGGCATCATGTGTGGTAATATTACTCATGGTCACCGGCGCTTCTATGTATGTAATATCATGACGTTTCTGTGCCTGATGCTACTGCACTAGCTACTAAGCATGTTTGATATCACTGTCACAGATCCAGATTCTCCTTGCTGAGAGAAGCTGCCTTTGACCCTCCTGGGGATTATTATGTTCTCTCTCTCTGTTTCAGAATTTCATTCACCGTGCTGACTGTTGCTCATTTGATCTATTGGTTCGACTTCGTGTCTTTCCCGTATCCTGTCTTGATAACGACATCCTCATGTCTGACTTGGGGCTGGGTATGATAAGAGTGAGGAATTCATTAACATTGCACTCATCGTCTTCGACCAGTCAGACTATATTAGGTTGATGATTATGATAATCTTTGGTTCGCAGAGAACCCCTGCCGTCTTGGACTAATGCAGGCTTAGGGCAAGCTTTTCTCCCTTTGCGATGGGATGTAATGATAGCCGATCAAGGGGCCATCGGCATGATATCCTGACAGACCCCCTGGACCCCAACATCCGCCGTATTTTTCTGACTCAGTAGGTACCTACCCTGCATGTTTATGCTTGTCAAAGACAGAGGACCATGATCACCGAGGCTTTCATGTTTGAACAGGCCAGTACATTGTGAAATGTTTTGAGAAGGGACGGATGGTGTCGAGACGATTGGTCTGACAGGCGCATAATATCGAATCTTGTATATGATAATTTCAGATTATTTCTTGTATATAATGTTCATATGAATTGACCCTACGATATGTGGATAACAGAACATGGCTTTCCTGTCGTACTATTCAAGAAATAGAACAGGTGCGAGCATGTTACCGTTGGGAACATCCACAAGTCATTCGATTCCCCGATGATAAAGTTGACGTTCTTGCTCGTGCGGAACGAGACAACTGCACTGTGGTGCTGCTACACGGCCGCGGTCATCAACTGGGCAAAATCTTGGTCAGAAGCACGTCCGAGTAGTGTATACGAAATCCTTTGCAGAGCCCCGAGATCAAGAACAGATGATCTGGGGCAGCCTTAAGGATACGCAGGAACAATCGATATGCTGTGTATGCTGATATCCAGGCAGAAAGTATATCGTGTCTATTGCTGCCTCAACCGTGCCTCTTGTTTCTCGCTGGATGAAACGCCTCTCTTTTCCCCACAGTGATGCCATGTCGATCTGTCAAACTAACTCATTCTGTGGTGGTACATTGCTTCCTGTGCCGCGGTTGATCGAATATCTGCCGACACAGCTTGGTATTCGAGGTCGTCTGCAGTATGTAGAGTCCCCTTTCCGTCAAGAATCCAAAACAGTGGCGTATCTCCAGAAAAGATTGTAGCAATTTTCATCAAGCCTCTGGTCAGAGTGACCAATATTTCCATGATCCTCATCATTGTTACTGTTGAGCTATGACCGTACGAGATCGATATTGCGGGACAACCCTGCTCCGTCGGGGGTACCAGACTCGGGGGGATTTGTATCATCCCGAGGGTCGGAAATCCTCCACCTCGACCAAACTAGCATGGCTTGCGAGGATCGTCTGGAGAGGGACCTGGGGATTGGTGGTGACGACGAGGAGAAGTGGAGACTAGACAAAGTTGGTCAATCAGGAGAAACGACAGAGAAATGCCACTAAACTCGAATGGGAGAGCCGCGGTTGAAGCAGGACGGATGAGGGGAAAGTTTGCAGCTCCCAAGAAAAAACATGTGGATGGATTCATCCTCCGTCATTCTCTCTCGCGCGTCTGGGGTTGCTAAAGCTGTTGGGTTAGCCCGGATCATTTCCCCGTACTTCTCATTATTCATCTTTCTGGATTACTTTCAATTAATTAATTACCTACTTTAATTCGTTCCCTGTCCATTCTCATCCACTCCATTCTTTTTCTCCTTGTTTCCCCTCTCCTCCAACCTCCCAGCTTCAACCTGGAAATAGCATCACGTTTCCATCATCATGGTTGTCTCCGATTTGCCGACCATTCAATACACTCCCATCGAGGAGATTCAGAGTCGCGTGTCGACTCTGCGCAAGACCTTCGCGGAGCACAAGACCCGCGACGTTGAGTTCCGCCTCGTCCAGCTTCGCAAGCTCTACTGGGCGTATGTCTTCTCCCATCTCTCCTACAAGGGTGATTTATCGGTCGCATTGCGCTAACACGCATTGAATCTCGATAGGATCAAGGATCATGAGCAGGAAATCGCCGATGCCTTGACCCTCGACCTGGGCAAGCCGCGCTTCGAGACCGAGGTCGCCGAGACCGGATGGTTGCTGAACGACATCGTCTTCATCACACGCCACCTGCAACAATGGGTCAAGGATGAGAAGGCTCCCGATATTGACTTGACCTTCAAGTTCATGAGCCCCAAGATTCGCAAGGATCCCCTGGGTATGGTTCTGGTGATCGGGTATGGATGGTCTTCTCTCTTGGCACTGTCACCCTCAGGCTAATGTAGAGCAGCGCCTTCAACTTCCCCTTCCAACTCACCTTGGGTCCCGTTCTCGGTGCCATCGCCGCCGGTAACACCGTGGCCATCAAGCCCAGCGAGAATGCCCCTTACAGCGCCGTCGTCATGCAGCGGATCATCGAGTCCTCCCTCGACCCCTCGTGCTACACCCTCATCCAGGGCGCCATTCCCGAAACCCAGGCCCTGCTCGCCGAGCGCTGGGACAAGATCTTCTTCACCGGTGGTGCCACCGTCGGTCGCATCATTGCCAAGGCCGCCGCTCCGCATCTGACCCCCGTCGTGCTCGAATTGGGCGGTATCAACCCGGCCATCGCCACCAAGACCGCCAACCCCCGCCTAGTCGCGCGGAGACTACTCTGGGGCAAGGGCTTGAACGCCGGCCAGGTCTGCACCTCGCACAACTACACCATGGTCGACAAGGCGATCCTGCCCGCCGTCGTCGAAGAATTCAAGAAGGCCTACAAGGAGTTCTACCCCGAGGGCGCCAAGGCGTCTCCCGACTACGCGCGCATCATCAACGAGGGCGCCTTCCACCGCCTCAAGTCCATGATCGACAACTCCAAGGGCAAGATCCTGATGGGTGGAACCATGGACGAGAAGGAGCTTTTCATCGAGCCCACCCTGGTCCAGGTCGACTCGACCGATGACTCCATGCTTATCTCGGAGAGCTTTGGCCCTCTGATGCCTATCATGGCCGTGGATAACCTCGAAGAAGCCGTGAACATTGCCAACGGCATCCAGTCCACCCCGCTCGGCGTCTACCCGTTCGGCTCCAAGGCCGACACTGATCGAAGTATGTCGTTCCCTTCATCAGCTCAGTACTTTGAGGCTTGAAAAAGCTAACTCTCGCAGTCCTCGCGACCACCCGCTCGGGCGGTGCTTCCGTCAACGACTCGGCGCTGCACATCCCCACCCTGCCCTTCGGTGGTGTCGGTGAGAGCGGCTACGGCGCCTACCGCGGACGCACCAGCTTCGACGTCTTCGTGCACCGCCGTCCCATCACCAGCAGCCCCAGCTGGCTCGAATCGATCCTGGCCATCCGCTACCCGCCCTACGCGGGCAAGCTCAGCAAGTTCCAGGCGGCCAGCGCGCTGACGCCGGACTTCGATCGCAACGGCCAGAAGGTCCGTCTCGGCTGGCTGCGTTACTTCCTGACGCTCGGAGGCGGCAGCGCCAAGGCGGGAGCCGGCCGCGCTGCTGTCGTTGCTGCTGGTAAGTGAACGATCTCGTTTTGTTCTTCGCGGAAATGGGTCCCCCTTGCACATGCACTCCCCTCGCCGTCATAACACCGGGATTCTTACCTTACCTCTTCGCTCATCAGACCGGGGCTAAAATGCCTTAACTGGCCATGCCGACCTTTTCTATCGTCGGCGTTCCGATATATACCTTGCCATTCTTTTGACCCTTTCCTTTCTTCTGTGTCCCACTTGGTCTACACATATTACATCTATACCCCATTTACATTGCCCATATATACCTACATGTTAATCACCCCTTGGATTGGACATACACTCATTTACATCACACACATTTTCTGTTCTTTGTTCATAACTAATCCCGCGCAGTGGCCTACATCGTTCTCCAGGTTCTTGAGCGCCGTGCTTCGAAGCTCTAGTGTGATTCCACGACTGTTTGGTTAATGAATAGTTAATACATATTTTCTTCTTTCTTATTTGTGGCTGCTTGGCTTCGACCTCTTGTGCTTACAATTTCGTATGTCATCAAGCTGGGTTCGACCGCTGGTGTATTATCATGATTTCGTTTTGGTGTCTTCAACTGTGTGTACTCTTAAGGGCTCGTGTTTAGGTGAGGGTAAACCGATGATGCATCTGCTAGGTGTAATGCTTATCAATGGCCTTGTATACCTAACATCTATGAAGGTAGGCTTTACGAACATTGATCTTGACCAAGAGTATACTTAACTTTATTCAAGTGAACAAGAATACATCTCGTTCATCAAACTATATCACCATATATACAACCCTACCCAATATCTTCCCACTATATACGCCCCCAATTTTTTATCCCAAGACAAGCAGAGACAAGTACAGCATCACCTCCCCCAAAGCCAACCCAAATCAACCCCTCCCAACAAACCGATCATCCTCCATAATCAACTCCCTCGTCACCGTAATCCCCCCATCATGTCCCAACCCACCCCCCCGCAACGTACTCCCTCCCACCGACCCCTCCCTCCCACTCCCCACAACCTTCTCCTGCCTATCCAACAACTCAAACTTATCCCCATCCAGAAACGCCCTATCACCCCCATTCCCCCCCTGACCCGCACCCCCCAACCTCGACCCCAACACCCGACCCCGGCTCCGACTCCGACTCCGACTCCCATAACTCCCCCCACTAACCTGCTTCCCAGAGCGCGCCCCCGAACCCAACCAGCTCGTGTTGCGGAACAGCGGCTTAATCCCAGGCAGCGAGGCGATGATGGCCGCAACGAAGCACTCGCGGTCGGCCCAGCCGAGCGCGATGGTCAACGTGTTGATGCTTTTGATGGAGTAGTAGGCGCGCAGGACGGTGCTGATCATGACGAAGAAGCCCGAGCAGAAGAGGATGATGAGGATTATTTTGCGAGCGGGTGGGATCTGCAGTTTGAGGAGGATGGGGATCGGGATGATCATTACTAGGAGGTCGGAGCTGTCGTTGGTCATTTGTTAGTTTTGGGGGTTTGTGAAGGGGAAAGGGGGAAGGGGGTTTGGGGAGGAGGCCTACGCGACGTTTAGGATGGCGATTACCACGTAGAGGTCTTTGCGGAGGGTGCATTTTTCTGATATCAATTGAATTAGTTCGCTTGTCTCTCTTGTCCGTCTCTGTCTGACAAGGGTAAGGAGGTTGGACTAACCTCCTGGATACGGCCTAACTTGCCAGTTTTTCGTGATCGGAGTGCACACGCAGATATGAGCCAGCAGACAGGCTAGATACGTGATGGCGCAAAACGCCGAAGCAAGATAGACGGTGCGATGTCGATGGGTTCCGGCACTGGTTCGTCCACTGGTCAGCCAGATCCAAACCGTACTGTTCACTTTGGTGTATGGGGCAGGATCACAAACGTCATCTTATGATAAAGACACAGAAGAACACCCTTGAGACTCCAGATATAGCTCAAATACCAGATCCAGTTCGTGAAGGCGAGCTTGGAGCCCAGGATGAGGTTGGGAACCATGCTATCTGGGAACGAGTCCACTGTTTTGGCGTCTGCGATGTTGCTGCCATATTTTTCTAGGTCGGTCAATACGCAAACGGAAAACTGGGACTGTGAAATAGTGCCCAACGCGGAGGATTCATGGTAGCATACGGAGGTATAAGATGATGACGCTGACTAGGGTCCAGAATATCTATTGAAATGGCGGTAGTTCCTGATATATTAGCCTTAGAGTCTGCGTCAGAGCCATGAGCCGAGCCATACCATAGCTAGCACGGCGAAGAGATCATCCAGCTGCAATCCTCGGATGCCAAAGCTGTGTACCCGGGTGAATACCTTCAGAGCGAGGAAACACATGCCGATGGCATATTCGGTGAATGTCTCAATGAGCAGACTGTTTGCCGGCATGGCTGCAATGATCAGGCCCCAGAAAGAGCTTCCTGTAATCAAAAGGCTCCTGATGACCAAAGACTACATCACCCATGGCCTGCCTGATATTCTTATATTTACTACATCTACGTTTCAGTCTCAGTGATCGAAACTAACCACACCTTCCCAGAGCTACAGACCTCATGATCCCTGTTTATACAAATAGTTTCAGGACCATATGACTCCTGCGGTACGATTTCATTGACAGACATCCAAAAAAAGAAATCAAAAATAAACACATCAACTCGAGATCTTGGCATCACACAGGCTTGACGCCTCTTCCCAATTTCCCTCTCCGTATAGTACATCATTGGTCTTTAGCGCGCCAGCTTCGCCGCCACCCAGGGCTCTACAGACGTCCCATGTGGATCATTTTTTTCATAGCTGGGTTGGCCCGCCTACCTAGTTCCAGCTCCTAGTCCATGGTAGTGGGTTTCAGCATTGATGGGGTAATTAGTCAAATTGATAGAGCACGCGCTCTGGGTCTGATATCGGAAGATTAATATATATCCCCGTTCCCCCATGGTATTTCTGTCCCCGTTCACTCCTGGCTCATAATCTCCTGCACGCTTATTTCATATTCGCATAATCCTTGCGTATACGTACCTTGTATGATCTGACCTGTCAATTGCAATGAAAGTCGCGTTGATCACCGGTGGAGGTATGGAGTACTTTGGACCCTTGCACCAGTCTACCCGTTACCAAAAGCAATCATGTTAATTGATCACGGACACAATAACAGCCAGCGGCATCGGCCTCGCCGTCGCCAGAGCATTAGCCGATCGAGGCAACTGGGCCATCCACATCGTCGATCAAGACGCGCAGCGTGGTTCGCAAGCGGCCCAAGATCTCCCCAACACAACATACCACCAAACCGACATCACCGACTACGCCGATCTGGCAAACACATTCGACCACATATTCACGAGCAGTGGGCGACGGTTGGATTTCGTCTTCGCCAACGCGGGCATCATCGAGCGCACCAACTTCTACGAGAAGAAGCAGCCCGCCGCGACAGCGCCACAGCCGCCGGATCTGCGCACCATCCAGGTCAACCTGAACGGTGCCATCTACACGACCCACCTCGCTCTCCACTACTTCCGCCTCTCCCCCGCCAACGGACACGGCGCTAGTCTGCTCATGACTGCCAGCTGTGGGGGGCTGTACCCCTCGCATTACTCGCCTCTTTATACTGCCTCGAAATGTGAGTTGGTATCTCATATCATCCTGCCCTTTTTCTGGATTATACTTCATTTTTCTTGTCCCCAGGCTGTCTGAAAGACGAGAAACGCTGACGGCGCGCAGACGGCGTGGTGGGGTTCATGCGCTCAGTAGCCAATGCCTGCTTCCGCGAAGGCATTCGAATCAACGCCTTGTGTCCCGGGATCGTCCAGACCAATTTAGTAGACGCACAAGGGTGGTCCGGCTTTCCACCCAATCTCTTTATCCCGGTGGCTCAGGTCGCTGAAGTGGTCCTCGCTTTGGTCGACGGCGGGGAGATGGTCGATGCCACTGGAAAGCGCGTGGTGGGGCCATATGGCTGTGCGGTCGAACTCTCCGGGTCCAAATACTATTTTCGGGAACAACCTGCGTACTGCGATGCTGAGATGGAGGAGGTGATGCGGGCGACTGTGCTTGATAACCAAGTGGGGGCTGTGTTGAATGGCTAGATAATCCCGGTTCGGGACGTTCTACGCGAGCTGTCATGTCACATTGTTTGGAAGTTCTTTTTTTTTTTTTTTTTCGTCCCGTCTTTGAAGGTGCTCATTGTGATAGATCAGATTGGTGTTGGCTTATGTATCAAATTTCGGAGGACTTCGCATTGACCCTTCGGTACTCTGCGTACTGGTTATGGGGACTGGTAGTGTAGGACTAGAGACCTGACTCAGGGCGCACGACCCACCGTACGAACCTGAGCAATGGGACTCTGTGCTTGACGGGGATATTTTCAATTTCTTCAGTAGTCAAGGTCTTTTGCGCCTCAACACAAGCACCAACCATAACCCACACTCAAAGTCAAACAATATGTATCCATTTCTCAACGGCGCAGCGATCGGCGCCACCACCAGAGCCGTTAGGTCAAATTAAGGCTCTAGCTCCAGCCTTCTCTCGGCGCTGTCGATTGATCAAATCGCGGGAAGTAGTCTCCTACCCAGTAGAGCGAATGCTACCCAAACCTTGTTTATTTGAGAAGGGGGGTAGAAGCTAAAACGGTCTTCCGGCTCCCCGAACTCTATCTGTCAAACTGCATCCTGCCATAGTCAGTGGAAACAACGCACAAGCCTTGGTGGGGCCAGGATCCGCACGGCCTGGGATTTTCCTTCCTATTCCTCCTATCAGATCCGGTGTAAAGTTCCGCGCATAATATCCCCGAGATGATGGCATGATGTATCCTGCTCTGGCGACACTTTCGGTTTGGACCTTCCAGAAGTATCCACTGTAAAACAATCGCTTTCTTCAATTGTAAATCCCACCGGCTAGGAACAGCATGTCGATATTGGGTTGTGATAAGCATCGAAATTCTTGAATAAAACTGCTGCAGTATGTACTTCGCACACAAACTATGACAGGTGACAGGAGAACAAGGTAGATAGAATACAACCCATAGAAACCAACCATCAGGGTATCGCGTCAGGAAGGCCCGAGTTCTCGCCGTGCATTATATCAAAGAGTGGCTCCCAGACCGTGACCGCACGCTTGGTGACATGACCGTTGCCGTATTCTGGGGATGAGTAAAAGATATGCTTTCCCGCTGAGCATTCCAGCAGTTCGCCGGCCATGCCAGTAGTGTCTTCCAGGAAGATTTGATATGCATCGACTAGGGTTTTCAAGGGGGTTAAACTGTATAGAACGTTAATTAGAGAAAGCGGCTGTTAGGAGTGATCAACTCGGAAATTCGAGACATACCATTCGGGCGACACAGCTGCAGTCATCTCCGGGGGCACGATAGGGGTGTCCATCATCCCCGGGAGGATGCAATTGATGAAGATGTTGTCCTTGGCCTTCAGGATCGGCGCAACATCCCGAACAAACATATTGACGGCCGCTTTGGATCCACAGTATTGAGGATAGGTGGGATGAGGAAACATGCCCCCGATACTGCTGGTCACAACGATCTTCCCACCAGGATGTGGGCTGTTGTGTCGCATGAAGTGAGTCGCCAAGGTAACCCCGTAGACAACCCCCTTGTAGTTGATATCGGTGCAGGATGTGTCTGGCTCCTTGGGGATATCCTCCAGGTTGTTCTCGCGCTCCCTGAGAAGATAGGCTGATGTCTGGTCAACGACACCCGCGTTCGCGCATAGTGCATCAATTCGTCCCCAGAGCTTGAAGACCTCGCTGAACACAGAGGCCTGGCTTTGGTAGTTGCTGACGTCGGCCCGGAAGAACTGTGCTTGGTCTCCCAAAGAATCCACCACTGCCTGACCAGCTGCCTTATTACGACCGACGCAGGCGACCTTCCATCCTCGTTGGTAGAGGTCTCGGGCAATGTCGACGCCGACTCCAGACTGAGCCAGAATCTGTCAGAGAGGCAAGACTACAGTATTTCAAGACAGTACTTACCGTGGCGCCTGTCACGATTGCCACTCGAGCTGGCTGCTCAGGATTGGGGTTTTGGGGGCGCATGATTGTTATTCGCGATCAGAGGGATGTAATGAGGTATAAACGATCAGCGACTTCGTATCACATCGAAAGTGTCACAGCCGTTGACACGCTACCACAACTCTAGTTCAACGGTCGAAGGATCCATATATACGAAGTACATCGGACCTACCCCGTTATAGAACCGAAGTGGGGGTCTCCGCCCAGGCGACCCAATCTAGGACTTCTTGGATGGGGGCTAATCGCGCTAGCTGTTAGGTGAGGTTAAACATGACGAGGATGTTCTTGATCGTCGGCGTTATTGGACTCTCATGCTTCTAACCCTTGCGGCGTCTGCACGCCCGTTTTTAACGGCCTGGGAAATTATTATTAGCGGCCAAGACAAGTACCCCGTAGCGGCCAAAGGTGTTAGCCATGTGGTGACTTGTTAAAGCGGGAGAAGCTTACCCTGGTCGATGTGATCGATTTATGGCGTAGATTTCTCCTCTTCATCGTCTGAAGCAGACAATTTTTTTCTTCTAACAAAGAATCCTGTTCTCGTTTCTCTCCGTACTTTGTGCATCAAGACGGGAAATGGGAGTGGATTCGGAAACGGCAAAGGGCCCTGGGTCTCCAATTCAGACATTGCAACCTGACTCCCCTAGTCTGTCCGAGAAACCCAGTTCTGATCCCGAAAATGGCCAAGGCAATGATCTAAAGAACCATATTGAGCCCGTTGTATCCTTGAAAACGTGGGTAGTGGCTTGTGTATGTTCTGCTCAACAAACCAAGTATCACCCAAGCGGCCAAGCTGACGCCGGTAATCTGATAGATTCTATCCTGCGGATATGGGCTCTCCTTCTGGCCAGTTCCGGTAATGTCGGCCATCGGCGGTACTGTCTCGGCTAATCTGGGAGACCCCGGAGGATACATGTGGTATATACCGGTGAGACCGGATCCATTCTGCTTCAGGTCCATTCAGGAAAGCTGACAGGAGTGACCACTAATCAGGCTTGGACGATTGCCATCACCTGCTCCTTTCTCCTCTTGTGTGTTGATTCTTCAGCAAATACCTGTTTGGTGAAGTTAAACTGATATAGTCTAGTGGCTCAAACACAGACTTGCTTGGTCGTCGTTGGTTTCTCGTCGGAGGAAATCTGGTAGAATCCCTACGCCAATGACAGTATTCCAGAGCTGACAGTACTGGAGATATGTACTATAGGCCACATCGTAGTGGCCTCGGCAAAAACCAGCAACCAGATTACTGCTGGATTTGCAATTTCTGGCTTCGGGGGTGCTAATTGCCAGGTCTGTTTTCTTCCCGTCTGGATCAGTGGGCAATGGACTAAATCACAGGACGATAGATGGCCGCATTCGCCTTACCTGAGCTGCTTCCCAACAAGTGGCGTCATATCGGTGTTGTCATTGCAGACTTCACTGTCTACATTGCTGTCATTCTCGGTCCTGTAACAGCACGGTTTGGACAGGAGTACGGAACATGGGAATGGAACTTCTGGAGTGTGGCCATCTTTCAGGGACTGTCCTTTTTTGGCCTTCTGTTCTTGTACTTTCCTCCAGCACGGCCGTAAGTTCTCCCCATATCTCTCCTGGCAAACGACATACTGACAGTGTTCTTTGTAAAAGATCTGGAATTCCTCGTAGGGAAGCTTTCAAGTCCTTGGACTATTTCGGTATGCTTACTGATACCGTTATCCACGACGAGTACTCTTTGCTGACAGTCAATCGCTGGACAGGCGGGTTCCTTTTCATGGGTGGCGCAATTCCAGTATTGCTAGGCATTGTCTGGGCTGGCGTCTATCCCTCCACAGATCCCCACGTTGTTGCAACACTCGTGGTTGGATTTTTCGTTTTAATTTGCTTCGCTGTCTGGGAGACATTCGGCCCTGTGAAATTCCCACTAACCCCCAGCTATATATTTGCAAGCTCATGGGGTAGGGATTTCACTGCCCCGGCCATTGCCCTAGGGGTGGTAAACATGTTCTATTACTCCTCCAGCATCTTGTGGCCGCAGATGACCACAGTCCTTTATACCAACGGCGGCACAGACTGGCGCTACGCGATTGTTCTCACGCTGCCGCAAGGCCTCGCTATTGCCTTTGGTGCGTTCTTGCTCTCCACCTTGGGGAGCAAGATCCGGCATTGGCAGTGGCAGCTCACTGGAGCCGTGTTTGTCATGGTTCTATTCGGTTCTCTCTTGGGACTCGCTACGCCAACCAATAAGGGGACCATGATTGCGTTTCTCTTCCTCTCCCAGATGGGGTTCGGCTGGGGGATATATCTTAGCATCGCCATCACTCAGATGGGGGTGGATCAGAAGAATCTGGGTGTGAGCGGTGGCGTCTCCGGCGCAATTCGCTATGCAGCTGGTGCCGGTAGGAACTCTCTTTTCTCCCTCCCCCCTATCTAGATTCGCTTGTCGATCTAGCAAACAGTAACACATCTGACCTTTCTTTTCAGTGGCCACAACCATCTATAACACAGTCTTCACCACCACCCTAACCAAATGGACCGCGAGACTGGTGCCCAAAGCTGTCATCGCTGCCGGTCTCCCCGAGTCCAAAGTATCCGACGTCATCGCGGCAATGCAATCAAGTGAATTTGCCAATTCATTCAGCCCAGACGTTGTCGCAGCGGCTACCTTGGCTTCAAAGGAGGCCACCTGCAAGGCTGTCTTGTAAGTTATATGGGCCCTCGGACGCAAGTGTATCCCTGTTCGCTGTCAACTAATAAATCTTCTGTTCCAGCGTTGTCGCGATGGTCTCGATGGCGTTTGGCATCGTTGGGATCTTTGCGTGTCTCTGTTGTAAGGATGTCGACCACAAAATGACGAATCAGGTGAGTTGGGATCTGGAAAATCCACTTCCATCAGGCTTATGGTTACTGAATTGTAACACTTTCATCTGTCCCATGTTGTTAACCTTCCACAGATCGAGGTCTACCTGACCAACACAGACCAGGCGGATCGAAACAAGTATAAATAAGGGAATGGCTTGTTTAGTATTGAACCTTCGGATGGGGTTTACCTTCATAGTATTAGATAGACTGGAGAACAAACACTGGGATAGTCAGCTAATGGGGGTTCACTAGAAGATGATGCAGAAAAACCTAAAAGTACCTAGGAATCATTTGTTTTGTTTGCCCCATACCTCTCTCTCAATCTCACGTTATGTTGCCCGATTTGGTGGTGTCGTAGAGTTGAAGTATGCAGTTGTGTCCCCCTCCAGGTCACAATATATAAGCGGCTGATACTCATATCCGATTCCTCAGCATCAAAGAGGATTATCGACCAGGCGCCTACGATGAATTGAAAATAGCCTGGCCTTCCCGCTCGCCTCCTGGATTATATGGGTTATCATGATATATAGAGTTCAAGACTACGCATACTCTCCATGACAATCACGCCCATCTCGCCACGGCCGCAAATTGGCGCACAATATGGAAGTCATGTCTATGTATAATATGCAACAATAATTACTCATGGCATACCAACGATAGCTGCTGATTATCATCTTCTTATATCAAGTTCAATAGATTAGGTATCCTCCACATCAAGGGAGATAAAAAATAAGCGCGGTGTCATAATTCCCCTAGACTCTGCGTTCCACCCCCTTCCGACTCACGCACATATACTTCACACCCTTGTATGGCTTCACCCCCTCCCCTAACCCACGACTCCGACGCGGATCGATGTTCAAGCTGTCTATTTTGATTCCTGAGGGTAGCCAGCCCTTTACCGAGAATGATACGGAAGCAGAGCTGGGCATCAGGCCGGCTTTGAGCTGTGATTTGGTTTTTCGAGGGGCGGTGTGGAAGATCGAGAATGGCGATGATGATGATGAAGTGGGGGCGATTGGAGGCGCGGGGGATGAAGGGTGGGGCGTGGAGCTTTGGGTCTGTGGTTGGGATGGATCCGGAGATGAGTGCGGACGGTCAGGGTCCAAAGCTGCTGTCGCTTTGGACGATTTCTTGACCCCTTTCTTCTTCTTTTTCTTCTTTGTCTTGCGTTTCGTGGTGTCATCTGGATCCTGGTAAGAGGCGGACGCAGAGGGGTCGTAGTAGCCTTGGAGAAGATTGGCCTCTGTGTCGACTTCTTCCGCGTCATCCTCAATATCATCATCCATCGTCTGATGGCCTGCGACTGTGCACCGTAGGGTTGCGGTTCCAGAGACGGTCCCGGCGTCCTTGGTCGGAACTCGCCACTCAAGGGTATTACTTCCTGGATTGAACATGGCGTCTCCGCGGCTAGCTTGCATGTCGATTATATTCCGAACTGATTTTGGGAGGGGTACAGAGACAACGACGTCTTCGAGGGCCGGTAATGAGGAGTTCCCGCCTCCTCCGAGGAATGAAGGTGTTGACGTCCCAGATCCCGCCCGCCCAGCACCGGGGCGGTTTAAGGACGAGTACCCTGGGAAGTTGGTGTTGAGCACGAGCCGGACCTCAAAGTCCGAGCCGCTCGGTCCGAGTGATTTTCGGATATCGACAAATGCCGGCAAGAAAAGCTTCTCCATGCGGCTCGGGGGTTCGTCGAGGGTTGGGTCCACTGGGAGAAGGTTCACCTCGTACCCTGCAAGAATAAACCGACCGTCCGGGGGCACAAAGCTGAGTTCCCCAGGCCGTTCCCGCCACCTTGAAAGCTTGACACATGGGTGAAAAACGGGAAGCTCGACCTTCCGCGCGATGCCCTGCTGACCGCCGGGTGCCGTCAAAGAGAGAAGTAGTTCGGGAACACCAGATATCTTAGCGTTGAAGACTATGGTCCCCGACACCAAAGCGGACAGTAATCGGCCTGACGGCGCCATCGTCACCGAAAGCGATTCAACAATATCCACGTATAGTTCATTTGAAGTATGTCGTACTCCGGGCCTTCTCCACGGGATCGCAGGACCTAGGTTCGCGCTGGCGGGCGACACCGATGGTTTAGAGATATTGGAGGGTCCCAAAATGGGTGTCGATGAGCTTCAAGCATAGAGAAAAGTCAGCGAGCAGCAATACGGATTGGGCGGTTCGAGTCGATGAGTACTGACCCAGCCAGTCCAACCCCACCTAACAGCTTCCCCATCCACCCCGGCATCTGCACAACTTCCTGGAGCGCATTTAGCTCCGTATTACAGACAATCCCACCATCGCACATCTCATTGAGCAACTGCGCCGCCACATCATAGTTTGCTTGTAGCTTGGATGAGAGCAACGGTGCTCCAATAAACTCCTCGAGCACATCGACAGCTCGGTGCAAGAATTCCAGCGCAAGAAGAGGATCAGTATCCACTTCCGAGAGCGCTATGAAAAGTAAATTCGACTGAACGATCGAGAACACTGTCACCGGAGGTAGGGCATCGGGTATATAGAGGAGGGACGGGCGTGGAGCCGGATGAGCTTGATAGAGGGGCAGGATCGCCGCGGCGGAGGGCGGACGGGAGCGATAGACCTGTTCGACAAGAGGATTGCTAACAGGGGGCATTCAGAGTTAGCCACAGGTGATTGCAGAAACATAGATCAGTGGGCGTAACTAACTGCAGCTCGTCGTATATGTAGAGCGCGTCAATTTCGCCGCTCATCATGCCGGTCGGTCTTGTTACTCTCTCAGAGGGAGAGACAGGAACAGCACGTCCGCAACAGCCACTGACATCCTCCAAATTCTGCCACCGAATCCCGCCCTTCGGTGGATTTCCGGCATGATGTTTGGGCAGTGATCTGCGCCGATGGATTCGACCGAATTGACCTTCTAATTCGCGATTTGCGCCATATTGGGTAACTGGTTCTCAAGCCATATATTTGGTCTTAAGTTTATATCTTTCTACTGGATCCAACACACACGGCTTTTGCATCCCAAACATTTCTGAAACCCCGTCTCCCATGGCACCCACCACAGATAAAGATGCGAAGCGTCTCGTAGCAGAAGAGTCATATGATGATTGTCTTGCGTGCAGAGTTACAGGTCTGTACTTGTGTCACAAGTGCCGTGATGAGTCAGTATTAGGACATGATGTGCTAACACATTGTGCATATAATCAGGCTCCGCTGCATTCATTGGCCTCGGCGTGTACAGCTACCATACGGGCATGAGCAACCTACAAAAGCAGGAGAAGATGATCCTGCAGAGCGCCTCACGATTTAAGATGGGACCCCGGCGGTTCGGCATTGCGTCAATCTCTGCAACGCTTGTTGGCATGGGAGTTTGGAGAGCTTTCAACTGAAGCTCGTTTTGATACCTTGTTTTCTCAAAACACTACATGTACAGTAAAGGGCGTTTGTTGATAGCGAAAATACCAGGAAACTTCGAAGCCTGTCCAATGCACCCCCCAAAAAAAAAAAAAAAGTATATGCAATGACTTATATAAATATATACGACTCAACACCGCAAAATCGCCTCCCCGGGTATCTCCATATCTGGTAATCTCTATATGCTTAATACACACCCCAACAGAAGAAACAGGAAAAAAACACAAATAAATAAACCAGGCGAGAGGACCCAGGAGAAGTATAGTAAAAAAGTAAAAAGAAAAAAAGAAAAAAGAGTAACAAGGGTAGAAGGAACTATAACCAGATGTGATCACATGCAATGCTCCTCCTAATGCATCCAAAACTGAAAATGACAACCAACCGCTGCGTAGCTAAAAGAATATTAAATTCGTGCAATCGTCGATTCCATATTCTCTAGGTGAAGCGGCTGCGTTTGCCGCCCCCGAACACATCTTTGTTTCCCATCCCGGATAAATCGAAGAAGTCGGGTACAGTGAACTTTCGTTTCGAACTCAGTCCTGTGGTATCCCGTACGGAGGTTCGGGGATTCGGCCTCGATAGATTGCTGTGGCGGTTCTGTGATCGGGAGTTTCGGGGTACAACAGAGACGCTGACGGGAGCTTCATCCTGACTGGACGGCGCCGAGTCATCGGAGGGCTGCATATCGACATCGTGTTCCTGTTGAGGTGGAAAGGACGGCCCAGCTGTAAAGGTGAATACGGCCGATCGGTCAGGGGGGTTGCTGTCGGGGACATGGGACGAAACTGCCGGCGGCTGTTGAGCTGGCTGTTGTGGCGTGGTAACTGGTTCGTGGTCGGAGGACGGAGCGGGCTTCGGTTGAGGTTTTGTTGTGACCGGCTCGGCATTTGCCTTTCGAGGCGCAGTATACGGGGAGCCTCGAGCTTGCTTTTCGGCATCATCTTCGTCACTCAGCGGGCCATCCATTCGTTCCGTGGCCCATTGACGAACCCGCCACCCTTCTCCGTCACCGAGTCCCAAATTCTCTCTGTCTAAGAATTGCAGCAAATCTTCAATTGCTTCATGATATCCAGCTTGTTTCGCCTGGGCTTGCTCAAAGACAGCATTCTTATAAAGGTTGGTGACGGACAACGCGGCGGTCTTGAAGGACTGCAGAAGCTGCTCCGGAGGCTGCGGGCGAGGAGTCGAGCTCGGAAGTGAGGTATTTAGCGACCTCATGGAATCCATAATGAGGTCTCGAGCTATAACAACCCGCGGGGAGTGTTGGGCGAAAAGAGTCTCCCTGAAACACCACGAGGAGGGGTGACTTGGACCGTGCTTCGGAAATAAGAGACGGAGAACCCCCAAAGGGCAAAAGAAAAGAAACCGAAGACTTGTAGAGACAGGTTCTGTGGCAAACGAGTGGGAAAGAGCTGCAGGGATAATCCAGCGGGTGGGGTGAAGGCTCAAGGTTCAGACAAACTGAGAGGATGACAGACAGTTGACAACAGAATGGATGATTCCCGACAGCACCGGCGGATGCTTGTGCAGATGATCTCTGATCTTTCCTTTGCCAGGGTAACGTGACCCACCGCGGGGAAACTCGTCTTCCGTGCTGGGTTTGCTGTGTTTGGCTCTGAGTTTGTTCTGTTTGGCCAATTGCTGACTCAGACCTGACTCAGGGAGCCCGCGCGTTCCTGTGTCCAATGAGCGCGTGGAATGGCCGCGCTCCTCCGACGAAATTCCATTTGCCATCCCGGCGCGACTGACGGCTTGGCTCGTCCCTTCATCATTGCTGTTCCTTTCTTCCTGGTCTCCGCACATCTCACCACGAATTCCTCAATCACGTTACATCGACCAGTTTTACTCTCGGGAGAATTGTCAAGGTCGCGACATTTGCTTTCCGTCATCTGTGGATTGCGATACGTTTTATTGGCAGCATAACCTGACGTGTTGAACTATAAGGAGCTAAAGTTATCTTCACCACCTTCGCGCTCGGTGCGCCACGAACGAAGATGGCACCTTCGGTCGCCCCAGCTTCTGATCCGCCGTCCCAGGCGGATACTCCGATGACGGATGCGAACGAAGAGCCTACATCTGTGCCTGTAGATAGCGTGGACGCGACAATGTCGGTAAGTAATAAAAAACAAGCCCCGTTTCATCCAATACCGCGGACACCTTGAATCGCTCGCGCACTTCATGTTCCTTTGTCCGTTTCATGGACTGATGCGTTCTTTGAATAGGGCTATCAGGATACCCCTGACTACACGGTACTTGCATGGCAGAACACCCCACCCCACATAGCTAACTGAGGTTGCGATAATCAGGACTCCGATACGAACCCCAACACCACAGCAAGCAGTGTGGCCGGTGATATTGCGCAAGTGGACGGCCGTAAGCGAAGGGCCGACGCATTCCACCTCAGAAAGAGCATTTTGGGCAAGAAACACGGTCGGCTCGACGAAACTATGGTACGCACGTTTTACAGCTCTAATAACTGCGCTTGCTTCCCTAGCTTACAATGACACCCAATGCAGGAGGATGATTCGATCCGGCGGTTTCGCTATCTTCTCGGGTTGACCGACCTTTTCCGTCATTTCATTGAAACGAACCCCAACCCTCGAATCAAGGAGATCATGGCCGAGATTGATCGTCAGAATGCCGAGGAAGAAGCAAGAGCCAAGAAGAAGGGTTCGGCGCGCTCAGGTGGAGCCGGTACTGACAGGCGTCGCAGGACGGAGCAGGAAGAAGATGCGGAATTGCTAAGAGATGAACGAAGTGGTGCAGAAACCGGCACGGTCTTCCGGGATTCTCCACCGTTTGTTCATGGTGAAATGCGCGATTACCAGGTCGCGGGTCTGAACTGGCTTGTTTCGCTACACGAGAACGGTATCTCTGGCATCTTGGCCGATGAAATGGGGTTAGGAAAGACACTGCAAACCATCTCGTTTCTGGGATACCTGCGGCATGTTTGCGATATCACTGGGCCGCATTTAATCGCGGTCCCCAAGTCCACTCTCGATAACTGGAAGCGAGAGTTTATGAAATGGACCCCAGAAGTCAACGTACTTGTTCTTCAGGGTGACAAAGAGGAACGGCATAGGCTGATTAACGAACGGCTACTTGACGAGAACTTCGATGTCTGTATCACGAGTTACGAGATGGTTCTCCGTGAAAAGTCGCACCTGAAGAAGTTCGCGTGGGAGTACATCATTATCGATGAGGCCCACCGGATCAAGAACGAAGAATCATCGCTTGCACAAATCATCCGTGTCTTCCACTCTCGAAACCGCTTGCTTATCACGGGCACCCCGCTTCAGAACAACCTACATGAACTTTGGGCTCTCCTAAACTTCCTCCTGCCAGATGTTTTCGGAGACTCGGAGGCCTTCGATCAATGGTTCTCCAGTCAAGACTCCGACCAAGACACTGTTGTTCAACAGTTACACCGTGTATTGCGGCCATTCTTGCTCCGTCGGGTGAAGAGCGACGTCGAAAAGAGTCTGCTTCCGAAGAAGGAGATGAATTTGTATGTGCCAATGTCGGAAATGCAGGTGAAGTGGTACCAGAAGATTCTGGAGAAGGACATCGACGCTGTCAACGGTGCTGCCGGAAAGCGAGAATCCAAGACTCGTCTGCTGAATATTGTCATGCAACTGCGCAAATGTTGCAATCACCCTTATCTTTTTGAAGGGGCCGAACCTGGTCCGCCTTACACGACTGATGAGCACCTGGTTGACAACTCAGGAAAGATGGTGATCCTTGACAAGCTATTGAATCGCATGCAAAAGCAAGGAAGCCGTGTCCTGATTTTCTCTCAAATGAGTCGTGTTCTTGATATCTTAGAAGATTATTGCGTCTTCCGGGAGTTCAAATATTGCCGCATTGACGGCACAACTGCTCATGAGGACCGAATTGCTGCCATCGATGACTACAACAAGCCGGGTTCTGACAAGTTCATCTTCCTTCTCACAACCAGAGCCGGAGGGTTGGGTATTAATTTGACGTCGGCCGATATTGTCGTGCTCTACGACAGTGACTGGAACCCTCAAGCCGATCTTCAGGCTATGGACCGTGCTCACCGTATTGGTCAAACGAAGCAAGTTGTCGTTTTCCGATTTGTTACCGAAAAAGCGATCGAAGAAAAGGTGTTGGAACGTGCAGCACAGAAGTTGCGTTTGGACCAGCTAGTTATTCAACAAGGCCGGGCGCAGCAACAGACCAAGAACGCTACTTCCAAGGATGAACTGCTCGGCATGATTCAACATGGAGCTGCCAGCCTGTTCAGTAATCCGCAGGAAGCAGCCGGGCTGTCGGACAAGAGAATCTCCGACGATGATATCGATAACATTCTCCGCAAGGGCGAGGAACGCACGGCCGAACTGAGCAAGAAGTACGAGAAACTAGGCATTGACGATCTTCAGAAGTTCAGCTCTGAAAGTGCTTATGAATGGAATGGCAAGGACTTTACCGCCGAGCGCAAGAAAGACATTGGCCTTAACTGGATCAACCCTGCAAAGCGCGAGCGGAAAGAACAGTTTTACTCTATTGACAAGTACTATCGCCAGGCCCTTGCCACCGGTGGCAGAACGGCGGATCCTAAACCGAAGGTCCCTCGTGCACCCAAGCAAATTACGGTCCACGATTGGCAGTTCTACCCGCCGGGTCTCCAAGAGCTTCAGGAGAAGGAAACCGCTTACTTCCACAAGGAAATTGGCTACAAGGTTCCCCTTCCTGACGGACCCGAGGAAGAGCAGAGCGATCGTGAGGCCGAACGTGATTTGGAGCAACAAGAAATCGACAATGCGGTTCCTCTGACGGAGGAAGAGCAAGCCGAAAAGGCCAAGATGTCCGAGGAAGGTTTTTCGACCTGGAACCGTCGTGATTTCCAGCAATTCGTAAACGGCTCCGCCAAATTTGGCCGAACCGACTATGCTGGAATCGCCACAGAGGTTGATAGCAAGGATCCCGATGAAATTGAGGAGTACGCCGAAGTATTCTGGAAACGATACACTGAGATTCAAGACTACCTTAAGTACCTTCGTGTCATTGAACAAGGCGAAGAAAAGCTCCGCAAGATGAATCACCAGCGGAAAATGCTGCGCAAGAAGATGGAGATGTATCGTGTCCCTCTTCAGCAACTCAAGGTCAACTATTCGGTTTCGACAACCAACAAGAAGGTCTATACGGAAGAGGAAGACCGATTCCTGTTGGTCATGCTTGACCGGTACGGAGTGGACGGCGAAGGTCTCTACGAAAAGATCCGCGACGAGATTCGCGAGTCACCACTCTTCCGATTCGACTGGTTTTTTCTTAGCCGCACTCCGGTTGAGATTGGACGCCGGTGCACCACGCTGCTGAATACTGTCGCGAAGGAGTTTGAAACTGCCGTTGACGGGAAGGCCAACGGTGAAGCTGGGAAAGGCAGAGGGCGTGACCGTGATGATGAGGACGTGGAGAACGATGACGAGGGAGAGCCGGCCAAGAAAAAGAGTCGGAATACCGCAGTGGTAAGTTTTATTTGCCCTAATATCACCAATTGGTGTGGAAAAATGAGCTAATTCAATCGCACAGAACAAGCAAGTCAAGGCTGTAAAAGGCGGCAACAAGTCCGGTTCCACGACGACTTCCCGGGCCGCAAGTGTATCTTCAAACGCGGCTCCCAAGTCGAAGAATCGGAAGAAGTGATGGAGGAGCCCAGCAGCTGTGAAGTGAAATTTTTGTTATGACCATATAGTAGTGTATTTGAGGAAGTTATCGGCCGTGGGAGGTGGGTCGTTGGTTCGTTGTTTTTTCATACTTGACGGTCCGGCGTTGGAAGATAGATGCCCTGGGCGTGGGTCACGTTCTTTATTATCTATCTCGATTGCCTCTACATTTTTGAAGCCATGTAACATCAATATGTTAACTGCAGTTTTTGAAATCCGAAGTGTACACAAAAGCATTAATTAGAATCCCTGGCAACTGTCACTACCTGGGACGTATTCCGGCGTATATGGTTCCTATTTATAACAAGTCATTCTTCGTATTACTGATACATGAAGTGTCTGTAGAGATGCGAAATCGAGTTATTAAATGCCTTATTTAAACCCTCCCAATGCTAATGTACAAGTGGTTTGTATATGTATTAGATCGGCTAATCAACACACCCGCCTACGCCTTCTTAGACGTACGCTTCTCAGGCGCCCCCGAAACCGCAAGCGGAACGCGCAGAAACATCTCCATCAGCAGCGCAGCAGCGACACTGACGTTGAGACTATCGACACGGGCAGGATCCGAGCCGACTCCCAGATGCGTCGAAAACCTAGACCCGGGGATGCTCACCACCGAGTCCGCGTGCGATTTGATGTGGTGAGTAAGTCCAGAGGCCTCACTTCCCATCATGATAACGCTCGGGGCTTGAGTGAGGGGGTTTTCCCCCTGGCCGTCGGGACCAGTGCCGCCGTTTGACATAGGGTCGATGAAAGTAGACCCTGGGCCGGGGACATCCGCAGCGTAGAATCGCCATCCATTGAGTTTCGACTTTTGGATGAAATCTACCTCGTTGTGGACCTGGAGGAGGGTCATGTTCTCCGCGGCGCCGGCGGAAGCCTTGATTGTTACGGGGGATAAGGGCGCCGAGTTTCGGCCAGCGAGCACAATGGCGTCGATCCCGAGGAAGTATGCGGAGCGGATTATGGCGCCGTAGTTGCCCGTGTCGACCACTCCGTCAAGTAGAAGGACGACTGGGAACCTCCGGCGATCTTGCATGGGGGGGTGGTTGATTTTAACGTGGTTGTCCATTCCGTTTACCTGCGCTTCTTCCCGTGACTGTTGTCCCAAGTCCACGCTGAAGTGATCTTCGTCCTTGGAAGGGACAGCGCGGAGACTCCGCACGGGGAGCTGAGGCAATGGGGATGCTTCGAGGATACAGCCATTGTGGGGTCGACCTGCGCTCATTTTGTCCAGCAACTTATCCCACTCCCCATAAGCCATTTTGACCTTGAGATTCTTCATGTAAGCGACTTTCCGGATGGTCGATTTCGCGGGGCTGAGCTCCTCTCCAAAAGCCTGGTACAGATATAACGTGTACAGCTGTCGCCGGCTGCAGCGCAGCGCAGCCTCGACAGCGTTGGTACCATAGATGAATTCCGAAGCGGGGGTCGTATAGGGAATGGAATCGGGAACTTTGACGTTTTCTTTCGGCCTGTCGGTGCCGCGTCTACTCGAGGGTATCACTTTTTCGCGCGACTGCTGTGGCTCTTCACGAGGTTTCTCGATTTTGTGGCCATGCTTGAATCGCTGATGTTCCATCGGCAAGGCACGAAAGTTTCCAGTCCTGATGAATTCGTCTTCATCGAGATTCCCGGCCCAGGATGTATCTTCCTTTCTGCGTTCGAATTTCTTTGGGTTGGAATCTCGTCGACGGTGCGGAGCGCGTTCTTCATCGGAATTTTTAGCCCATGGTGTATCTTCCCTTCTGCGTTCGAACTTCTTTGGGCCGAAGTCGTTTCGACGGTACGAAGAGCGTTCTTCAGTATCCTCCCTCCTGCGTTCGAACTTCTTTGGGTTGTATTCTCCCCGACGGTGCGGAGCGCGTCCTTCATCGGAATTCCTGGCCCATGGTGTATCTTCCTTTCTGCGTTCGAACTTCTTTGGGCCGAAATCATTTCGACGGTACGAAGAGCGTTCTTCAGTATCTTCCCTCCTGCGTTCGAACTTCTTTGGGCCATAATCATCTCGACGGTATGAAGAGCGTTCTTCAGTATCTTCCCTCCTGCGTTCGAACTTCTTTGGGTTAGAATCTCTTCGGCGGTGCGGAGCGCGTGCTTCATCATCGAAGTTTCTCTGATGTTGAAAAGGTTTTCTCGCGCTCTGACTCTGGCTCTGGTCCTGGCTCTGACCCTGGCTTTTGCGAATGCCGCGATCGATGGCGGATCTCAGGGAGGCATGTCTCGCGAGAGCCGGCTGAAACCGTGGAAGGACAGGCAGCCGAGAACACAGCCGCAAGCCATTCAATTGGGAGTGGAGGAACATTTCAATGATAGCTTGTAACTAGCAATTCATGTTTGACCGGTTTTAGTATAGGTTTGGAGGTTTTTTTCTCAGCTGTCGCGGCGATGATATGATGATTATTTTTTCTCCAGTCGAGGTTGCGATAAGATAAGCGCATTAAGGTTGATCCGGCGCTGATTCGCGCATCGTCGCGTCGAAAGGATCGGTGCAATATTACGTTGTTGGGAAATTATTTCCAAGCGTGTTCCAATTGCATGCTTCAGCCTGAATGTGCTTAAGGTAGTCATAGGAGGCATGGCTTTTCACTCCAGCTTGTCTATAAGTGCTCACACATGGTTTATCTATTTGTTCACTGTTCTCACCCCCCACTTGGTCCTTATCGCCCGTCCATGAGGTTCGCCCTCTGCCTTGACTTTCTTTCAAGCTTGATGTTTTGGCTAGTGCCTTGAACTTGTCATTAACAATCCAAGACTTATACAAGAAAGGAACTTGTTTAAAATGAGTGGTTTCGAGCGGGGCTTTCAAGATGCACCGGCTTATATGCGAGAGTGTGAGCAGTCGCCTCGGGGCTCTTCGCGGAAGAGCAGACAGAAACCGCAGTCTTCCCAAGAAAAGGAGGGTTCAGAAGCCTCTTCATCGGAGCTGGTGTCAGAGTCAGACAAACCCAGCGAGGACCAACCCAGCGAGGAAATCACAAAGCCCGCAACACCAGAGTCAGAGTCAGACAAGGATAGTTCAAACAGAGCCAGCTCGGAAATCCGAAAGTCCACAACACCAGAGCCAAAGTCAGGAGCATCTCGAATGGAAAACTCTCAGAGCCCACAACCGAAGGCCCAGCCAAAAGAAACTCGGGAAGAACTCCTACAGGGCCCACGGATGGTTGCAGTGGAGATTCATCCTCCCCCAGAGTCAAATCTAGAGGAATATGAATTTCTCCCGGGGCACTTTGATGTTAACTATATAATCGATGAGACCGAGGAGTTGGAACCAGAGCCTTTCTATCGAGTCAAACTCCGGAGCGGGGAAGTTCAAAAGGCACGTTCTTCTTGCACTTGCTTTTGCAGATTATTGGCACTACCATGGAATCTTTCACTGAGCTCTAAATCTGTCATCATCTCTGAAACTAACTTTCATGGCTCCTTTACAGGTCTCTTCGTCGCACCTCAAAACGCTCAACAACGGTCAGGAAGCTTTAAGACACTTTCAAAACTTTGGTCCGACTCATGAGTCGTCGTCCACGGCGCCTTCAATTTCTACGGGAAACTCATCAAACGAGGACGAGGCAGGTTTCAACGATTCCAATTTCGGCTTCAATCCCCGTGGTAATACCGGGAAACGTCGCTCGGGGCGAGCGAAAAATCTTCGGTTTACGGACTTCTTCGCAGGAGGCAGTGAAGACGAGGCGGCGAGCTCTTCTAGTGACGACATCATTTCGTATTCCAAGTCAACGTCGAGAAAACGTCAGTTGAGGCGCGGTCGACCACGTGGAGCTTCAACGACGTCAGACATGGATAGCGATTTTGCTCCCCAGGGAACACGATTCTCGACTCGACACCGGACTACCATTCGCAGCAATCTGCGCGAACGGTACGAGGATGATATCTCCGAGAACGAAAGCGCGGCCAGGTCACAGAAGTTCTATGGTGCAAAAGAAGTCTTCCGTAAAGTCCCATCGAGCGATCCATTTCGCCACCGACATCGAGACTTTTGTGATGTGTGCAAAATTGCTGGTGATGATTCTGTAAAGGGTGTCCTCGTTTTCTGTCAAGGTTGTACGTTCGCGTATCATCAACTCTGTCTGGGCCCGCGGGCTACTCGCGAACACCTTGTTACCAAAGTCGGCGACGGCGAATTCGTTCTTCAGTGCCGACGCTGTCTCGGACTGGCCCATGCAAAAGATTCGATGGCCCCACACCAGGGCTATTGTCAAGTGTGCCACGAAAAAGGTGCCATGTCTGAGCCACTGCGTGAGCGTTTAACACCCAAGCAAGAGCAGCAACTCCGCCTAGAGAACGATGGCAAGGATCTTATAACAAAGATCGATCCAGCTCGAATAAACAACCTTGAGTGTATCCTTTCCCGGTGTGCCGTTTGCTACAGGGCGTTTCACTTCAATCATTTGTCTGTGGAGCCCGACGAAAACTGGCAGTGCCATGACTGTTCTTCAGCCCCCGGGGAAGTTGCTGGTTTGGTTGCCTGGAGGCCAGCAGCCGCGAAATACCCGGCCGGTTTCACAGCGGACACTGTGAACGAAGTGGACAAGGAGTATCTCGTCAGATGGAAAGAAATGTCATATTTACACACTACCTGGATGCCTGGGAGCTGGGTTTGGGGTACCATCAGCCACACCATGCGACGGGCATTTCTCAGAAATCCCAAGAACTTCACTCCACATATGACCGCTGAGGAGGCTATTCCGGAGGACTTTTACCGTGTTGATATTGTCTTTGATGTGAAATATGCAGAAGACCTGGATGATGGTAGTCTGGATGATCCGGCGCAAGAGGCGGACATTGCCAGGATAGATAAGGTGGTCAAGGCATATGTGAAGTTTAAGGGTTTAACATATGAGGAATCTGTTTGGGAAGCCCCGCCTGACCCCAGCAATACTGAACGATGGAAGGATTTCAAGACTGCATACGAAGATTGGGTGAAAAAGGACTACGTCCACCTTCCCGATCAGCGCTCCCTCGCGAAACATCTCGCCCATGTCAGAAAGCAGAATTTCAAGTCAAGTGTGGTCCGAAACTCCCAGCCAGAGATCATGACTGGCGGGAAAATTATGGACTATCAACAAGACGGAATGAATTGGCTTTACTACATGTGGTTCAAGCAGCAGAATGCCATTTTAGCTGACGAAATGGGATTGGGGAAAACCATACAGGTCATTGGACTTTTTGCATCCTTGATCCAAGACCATAAATGCTGGCCCTTCCTTGTTGTTGTACCTAACTCCACATGTCCGAACTGGCGGAAGGAGATCAAGACATGGGTCCCCTCGATCAGGGTGGTCACGTATTACGGATCTGCACAAGCACGAAAATTGGCCCAGCAGCATGAGTTATTTGCTGACGGTGACTCTGGTCTCAGATGCCACGTCGTGGTCACTTCTTATGAAACCATGGTCGATGATTCCTCACGACGAGTCTTGTCAAAAGTCCCCTGGGCTGGACTTGTAGTTGACGAGGGACAACGTTTGAAAAATGACAAGAGTCAAATTTATGAAGCTCTATCAAAAATCAAGTGCCCTTTCAAAGTCCTTCTCACTGGGACACCGTTACAAAATAACGTGAGAGAAATTTTCAACCTTCTCCAATTCTGTGACCCAACCCAACATGCGGAGGCCTTAGAAGAGGAGTATGGAACTTTGTCCAAGGAGAATATCCCGGAGCTTCATAACTTGATTCGACCATATTTTCTGCGCCGAACCAAAGCCCAGGTGCTCACTTTCCTTCCGCCAATAGTCCAGATTATCCTTCCGGTGTCGATGACCGTGGTCCAAAAGAAGCTGTACAAATCCATCCTTGCAAAGAATCCGCAGTTGATCAAAGCGATTTTCCAACGAAACGACAGCGCTCAAACATTGAAACAGGCAGAAAAACATAATTTGAATAACATCCTGATGCAGCTACGGAAATGTCTGTGTCATCCTTTTGTATACAGCGAAGCGATTGAAGAGCGTACAAGCAATGCGGCTGCTTCTCACAGACAACTCGTTGATGCAGCTGGCAAACTACAGCTGCTGGAATTGATGCTCCCCAAACTCCAGCGCCGCGGTCACAGAGTCCTCATTTTCAGCCAATTCCTGGATAACTTGGATATCATTGAAGATTTTCTTGATGGTCTCGGACTCTTACATTGCCGGCTGGATGGAAGAATGTCGTCGCTGGAAAAACAGAAGCAGATTGATAATTACAACGCCGAGGACTCACCATACTTTGCGTTCCTTCTGTCCACCAGATCCGGTGGCGTCGGTATCAACCTGGCCAGTGCGGATACCGTCATCATCATGGACCCAGACTTTAACCCTCACCAGGATATGCAGGCCCTGTCCCGTGCGCACCGCATCGGTCAAAAGAATAAGGTCCTTGTTTTCCAACTTATGACCCGAAACAGTGCGGAAGAGAAAATCATGCAGATTGGAAAAAAGAAGATGGTGCTAGACCATGTTTTAATCGATCGCATGGTCTCGGAGGAAGATGATGGGCAGGATTTGGAATCTATTCTCCGCCACGGCGCACAGGCATTATTCAACGACGACGATTCGGGTGATGTTCGTTATGATTCGGAATCTGTCGACAAGCTCCTTGACCGTAGTCAAGCCGAGCAAGCCAAGTCACTTGACGAAAATCCTGCCGAATCTCATTTCAGCTTTGCTCACGTCTGGGCGAACGACAATCATAATTTGAACGATGATATCGCTGATACCGACGATAGCGCTCCGCTGGGAGCGACTGTCTGGGAAAAGATATTGCAAGAGCGCGAGCAGGCGGCTGCAGACGAGGCCCGAAAGAAGGCAGAGACTCTTGGACGCGGAAAACGGAAGAGGACTACTGTCGATTACTCCGCCCATGAGGAATTATCGCCCGTGAAAAGGCCGCGGGATCGCGAAGCCGAGAGTGATGTGGAATTCAAAGATGCCGTGGCAGAGTCAGAATCGGATTCTGAACCCGGTCTGGCACCCGATTCCGATGAAGTCGTCAGGGAAGCCAAGAAGCCCAAAGGTAGCGTGATTCCCTTATTTGTAATTGACCTGGCTTTTGCTAACATGAGCTGTAGTACGAGCCTTCGAGCGCATCAACCTCCCGACCAGCGCGGTACCTGCATTAGACGGCCAACTGGAGAATATCCCCCCCTGTTTGGCCTGCAACCAGAGCCATCCTCTTGGTCATTGCCGTTTGAAACTGGCTGGCGTTGAGCACTGCGGACTTTGTGGACTGGCGCATTTTGGACACGGGCGAACGTGTCCCCACTTCAAATCGGAAACTATGGTTGCCAAGATGCTTGACACATTGAAGCACAGTGACGAAGACCCGGAACTTGTCCATTTGGCGAGGAAGTATCTGAGTGGCATCCGAGGGGACCTTGCACAGCGTAAGAGAAAGTTGGCTGGTAGGGCTGCAGTCGGTCTCACGAATCAAAGCACACCCGGTGCAATGGCCCCCACTCCTCACCGCGTGCCTACAGGGTCGCCATTTATCGATATGACCGGATCCCCGGGCATTGGAAATACAGGTTCGTCAGTTGGGTCCGCATCACTTTCCAGTGGGCAACTCCAACAGGCTTTCGGGGACCGTCTTAACCACAACATTCCCAACCCCGGACACCCCGCTCCTTGGGCACCTTAAGATGGTGAAGAGCGGGCGAGAGCGCAATAACAAGCCCAATGTTAATGGAGAAAGCCACGGCATTGGGTACAATACCCCACTCATTTTCAGCGATACCACATGCACCCTTTATTGCTCTTGGCGAGATGAAGTTATTATTTCTTTGGCGTAAGGCACGTGGGCTAGACTGGCCATAGATCAGTTACTGGCGGCTGTACATATTACATACATCATTAATGAAAATAAACCAAACCAATGCTCTTCTAAATTAAATAAATTAATAGTAATACTACTCAGATAAAGTTGTACAAGAAGATGAATCGGTAAGAGTCACGGGATAGGATGGTCACGGGGAAGCGGCTGATTCCCCTCTGGACTTCATCAGTTCAATATCATCACTCTGTATTCCTTACTATTATCCCACCCTGTCTTCACTCTCTTAAAACTCCAATTAAAGTGATGTGTCGATTATCTACTAGTGACTGCATCTTCTTTAATGCAAGGCGTTTGCCCATACTCAGTTTGAATCGATCACTAATGATTATTGGAGACCTACCGCTGGAAGAAGCCTTTCTCTTCAAAATGGCCACTATGACTGAGAAATCACAGTGCTCTTTCAAGTGCCGAAATCAGAAAAGTAGTGATATTTGACCGACCGAGGTCTAAAATCTCCGGCGGTGGCAGTGTGCCAGGATATGGCAGGCGCCATTGCAATACTCAAACCAGCCATATATCCATGCGGTCCCACCAACCAAAACAACACCAGCAGCAGAACATCCACAAAAATAGACCCTATATCAAAGATAAATGAAAAATAGACTCATGATTCCAGATCCTCTGAAAATTTAGGGTCCCAGAGACCTGGTTGATCTGGATCTGGTCTCAAAGGAGTGCAACGAACGGCAGACGCGTGCGTCTTGAACGAGAGAGGATGCTGCAGCCATCCGGGCAGGATGGTCGTACTGACCAACTGACCAACATCATCGGACAAACACTGACGGCATTCAGTTGTGGCTGGGCCTACTGTTTTTTTCCTTTTCCCCTTATCCCAAATGCTTTTGCTGTGGGGTGGGAGCGTTTTTTCTCACTTGGGGGATCTCCCGCCTCTTTTCTTATTTTCTCTTTTTTTTCTTTCTTCTGTAAGTCCTTGTGCGCCTGTGTATGTCATCCGGACATTGCCCTTGTTGAGTGGAAAATGCTGCTAGATATCCAGTCTGGTTGGCTTCTTGTGTCCTTTGCCAGTCTCAATTTGCCCTTCATCCTATGGTCTTTTCTTTTCTTTTTGGTCTTGGGCTTTGTTCTGATTTATCTTCGTTCTTCTGATCTCTATTTGCATATATATTTGATTTTTAGAGTATAATTGATCTTGTTTGGTATTTATATCCATTTGGAGGGAAAATCCGCGTGTCACTGTTTTGAATCACTCTCTTTCAGTGAATGTCAATGTCTCTTTTACGCAATCGACTTTTCTCTGGCCTGACAATTCACTTTCTGTTTTGTGCCAGTGGCATTGAGCTTGATCTTGCTGCTTAAAATCTCTGTTTCTTATTTTCTTCTTCTTTTTAATCCCTTTCTTGATCGATCAACTCCCAGTCCTTCGAAGATTTTCATCCCCACATCATTTCAAAGCCAGCCTTATAACAGTATACATACATTATCAACTGTTCTTTGGTTTCCACCAGCCCTCTCTCACCAAGACAACAACAGAATCTCTCTATTTGCTCCTGGGCCTCACCAAGCCCGTCATGGCGGCACCGCTTCGTCCCCAGTTCTTCTGTACTCGCCCAAATGGCACCCTCACCCCTGTCATCGCTGTGGATGAGCTTCCCACCGGTATTACCATTCGTGGAGTTCCCCGCGTCCTGTCTGCCAGCGAAACCCAGGGCATGACCAGCCTCGGAACCGTGAGCCCCAGATCTCAGACTTACGTTGTCGAAGACATCTCCCCGGCCCTGACCCGCGCTTCTATCCCGTCGACCGCTGCCCACCGCTCCCGTGACGGTGACTTGCAGTCCTCCCTCATGAGACTGATCACCGATGAAAACGTCCCGGCAACCCAGCGCCAGGCTGTCAATGCGTTGCTTCAGCACGGTATCGCTCAGAATTGGTTCATGACGAATACCCCGACAAGTAGCTGGTTGGTTCCCAACGGAGGTGGCGGCAGTGGAGTGAACTCTAAACAGGTCAGTGATCTCAACTTAAAACGTTCGCCATGGAAAGACAAAAGTGAGAGGGATGAAAGCGCTCGGCGACTAACGCATCTCCAGGGTGTCCACTACAATGCGAAAAAGGAGTATTGCTCTTACTGGATCCGTCACGGCGAGTGCGACTATCAGCAGCAGGGTAAGATCAGATCCGTTGACTGAATCTAGACAGAATGTAACACTAGATCTACAGGATGCCTCTACAAGCATGAGATGCCCACCGATCCACTCACACTTGAAAAGCTCGGCCTCCGTGACATCCCTCGTTGGTATCGTGAGAAATACGGAATGCCCAGTATATTGCCCAACGGGCAGCCTAATACCCGCGCTCACTGGAAAGACACGCCTCCAGATCGCAACGCTCTCAGATCAATCCAATACCCATCTCGCCTGGAGCTCAACCCGGTGGTTGATAGCAGCGAAGCAAACAAGAATGCAAAGCAGACAACTTCTACCTATACCCGAGCCCAGCAGCAGTCTGTGGTGCTTCCTGGGCCTTCTCATCCTGTCTACTCAAATTCGCCCCAAGTCCCCGGTGCTGCGAAGCCAGGAAAACATACATCTGGCCCGCAGAGTGCAGGAAATAAGAAGTTTGACCTGCTGTCGTTTGATCCTCTTGCGGAATATCCCCCCTTGGATCCCATGAGCGGCAATGTGGGCAGCTTTGCTTACCCTCCTTCGACGGAGAACATCGATTACGAGGGCCTTAAAGACACCCAGCGTGACGGTTTTATCTGCAACCTCCAAACTCTTATGCCTCCCTCCATGGCCCAGAATGCAAGCTATCCACCAAGCTATCTTGAAGCCGCCCCGGGTCAGCCCCGTTCCAAGAGGGGACCAAAATCCCGCCGTCTGTACCAGGCACGCTCGCATAATACCATGTCCGAACCAAGCAGTGGAAAGGCGGAAGCCGACAGCATCAAAGCCTACCAAGCCCAGGTCACTGCTTCCTCCAGCGCTACTTCTACCATCCGCAAGGGTACCCCCAGTTCCCAGCTGGGAAGCCCTTTCACTGGCAGTATGCGTGAGGAAGTCGCCTCGTCTGAGCCTCCAACCCGTATCGGCTCCCCTGATCTCCCTCCGGGCACTTCTCTATCCTCCGGGACCAGTCCCCGTGAGCTCCGTGTGCCGTTCAGAGAGAAGGAGATGCGTCCTTTGCCGCCAGCCATCGGTAGCAAGAAGGACCACCAGAGGAAGTCCCCCGGCTCCTCCTCAGACGACGACTTTTTCAACTTGGGCATGGGCATGGGCATGGGCATAGGCAATGGAAACTAAGAACTACGTTTCCATCCTTCTTGCCAGACCCGGGCTCACGATGAAACTTCAATTGTGTTGTATTTCCTATGACACGATTCCCGACACTTTCCGATTCCTCTACATGTCGAGACGAGAACGAACATAACCTTCAAGGCCCTGCAATATGGCAGTAACCATTACGGCTGGCTCTCTACTTGAATATGCTCTAAATACTGATAAATAGTATACGCGTTTCACCGGGCAAGTGGCGTCCAGATCGCAATGGGTGATGATTATGAATGGATGACTTACGCTCCTTTTTCTTTCCGTTTTTCTCTTTCTTTTTTTATCTCTTTCTTTGGTTTTTTTTTTTTTTTTTTTCTCTTTTGCCTGTTACTTCCCTCATTTTCCTTCTTGCTTTCCGTTTCCCAATGTGTGATTCTCATCTCTGCAAAAAAACGATAAAGGTGAAAACAAAAAAAAAAAGAAGAACCCCATAACAATTTCAGAAGGCCCTCTATACGCCGACGAGCAAGAAACACCTGATCCTGGATAAGACATCCAAGGCAATAGTCTACTTACCAGGTATATCAGCTACAGAGATCCAAATTACACAGTCAGCTATGACTCCAACGGTTGGAAAAAGGCGAAGAGCGGCAACGGCGTGGTATGGTATGGCGTGGTTTGAATAGGATAGGTGTGGATATGATGGAAATGGATAAACGGCGTGGATGTCTGTTCTGTTCTGTCTTTCTTTCTGTCTTGCTTTATTGCTTTCTTGTTTTCTCTCTAAGTTTTTTTTTTGTCATTATTCCTTTGGGTTGGTTGTATTTCAGATTCACTGCCTACCTACCTCGTCTACTGCTTGTGCTGTCTCTGCTCTGTTTTGCGACTGGGTATTCGCTCATGTGGTTTTTACATACGGTTAGGCCTCTTGCAACGTCAGCTTCAGTCTGTTTGTATTTATTTATCCCTTTGCCTGTCTATTGATGGGTTTTGACACGGGGATGTACCCATACTATTATAGTAATGGACATTTCATCATTGTTGTTATTATCGATTGATTCTTTCCCCCTCGTCTGGTCTCGATTCTAAGGAAGAGGTCTGGGTATTGGATAGACACGGGTACGATTCAAGTCAGATCATGAAATGAGAGGGAAGAGAAAAAGAAAAGAAGGGCCCTCCCTAGTACTGCCTACTGGTGAACTCAGTGTCTGGATGTATGTATGGTTTGCTAATTCGTTCATAAACTCCCAAAGAGATAGCAGTAGGCCTTGATCTCAAGACAAGACCTATCAAAACAGGACAGATAGTCACACAGATAAAAGTATAATACATTGATACATAGGGAGGTCTGATATGACCTTGAGATGATGGTGGTGGTGATGGTGATGAAATCTGCGCCCGCCCTTTTGAATATTTTGACTGCCAGAATCCAACAAAAAAAGGTAAAAGAAAAAGGAGAAAGAAACCATGGGTTATACAGTGCTCATCTAGGATTGGAGAGAGATTAGCGCATTCTCCTGACCACGGGCTTCTGCGGGAATTTCCCGGCCCTGACGGCGACCTTCTCGCGCTCGGCTTCGGCGCGTTTCGACAGCGCCGGAGACACCGGTGGCGGCACTTCGGCCAGCTGCGCAAGGATCTTGTTTCCGTCGATGACGCCGACGCCCTGCTGGTCGCGCTGTTGCCGCTCTTTCCGTCTCGCCTCGAGCTGTTGTCGTCGTTCGGGGGTCATGTTCCACTCGTTGGGGAAGCGCAGGGGCGTCTTGGGGGTGTGGTGGCGCAGGTCGAGGGGCAGGTCCGCGAACGAGTCGCCCTCCTTGGCCTCCTTGATCAGCGAGTTGACCAGATCGCCCAGGGCCCGCTTGTTCTGGACGGCCGTCTGGTGTTTCTCGCACGACATGCGCACGATGTCCGTGTCCGGGTTGTAGCGCGTGCCGACGAGCTTCAGGAAGGTCTGTCGCTGGTCTTCGGTGAGGTGCTTAGGCGTCAGATCCTTGGAGGCGAGCTCGACGACGACTTTGGACTGCGCGGGGTGCTCCTCGCCCATGTAGGTCGTGTAGCGGAAGCGGAGGATTTGGTCTTCAGTGGGGAGGGAGAAGGGCTTGGCCAAGTCTGTGAAACGAATCCGTTAACATTGCATTATCTCCCCCCGCGGTCCCAGTAACGGGACATAAGAAGGACATACTGCTGAGGAAAGGCATGTCCCAAGCCGCAATACGAGCATACTCTCTGACTTCACGGTGCAGCTCCACCTCGGCATGAGCCATCGAGGTCATTTCATCGTCAAGGTACTCTTCATCGGCATCCTCCACCTTCGCAAAATCGTCGGTCTCGTCTTTACCCCAGAAGTTAAGACGCTGAGTAGAGTTACCATCAAACCGCATGGGATAGGCCCGATTGATCTCAGAGACCTCCTTGTCGAGGTTCGCGAACATGGCCCGGCGCTTCTGGGGACTGTTGAAATCCTGCACCTGGCGGATATTCGCCGCATCAAACTCCCTCCGATCCTCCGGCGACATCAAGTCATACATCGACCGCTGCTCCTCGGTCAGAAGATCCGGGGAGTACTCCGGCGCCATGGGCATGTCCTCGGGGCGGACAGCACGCCGCGACTTCTTCGCGGGTGGGTCGACGTGAAAGTTCGGCCGGGTGGTGTTGAATTGGCGAGACTGGAGGATAAAAGAAGGGGCGGATCCTCTTCGGGAGAGGAAGAGGGCCGTTTGGCCCAAAGACCGTGCGGAGGAGGCCATTGGAGGTGTGGGAATGGGCTGTCGTTCAGGGTGTATTTGAGAGGGTCGAAGTGCAATTGGGGTTTGAGGCTTTTGGTGTTTTTCTCCGGTCCGAGTTCGCACTCCGCCGCTAACCCGGATTGGGCTGCATAATTATTAATATGTATAGTTATCCCTCGAAGTATATTACTCTCGATGGCTTCATCTTTTGAAATCGCTTTCATGTCGCCTACAACTTTGTCTTGTAGTACCCTCAACGTAATCTAGTACTCTTCCTAACTAATCTCTTATGTCAACTCAAACAACTTCTACCTCTAGATGTCTCTAGCAATGAGCTGACCCTCGTCATCCGCGGGGAAGAACTTCTCACACAGGAGGACGAGGGAAGATCCCGTCTAGAGATACCCAAGGAACATTGATGGTGTGTCTTGATGGGCAGCTCGCCCACTTGACAGCTATATTGGTCTTTCATTCATCTTTCATTCAGCTTTCACTCATCGCTCATCTTTTGCTCATGGTTCACTCATCATTCGCTCATCATTCACTCATCATCTATCGCTTCCTTGTCTATTGATACTTTTTTCCTTACCCTTCAACTCTCACTTGTTTTCGAATACTTCCATCTCCCTCTTGCTTCATCTCGCCTCTCCTCATCTTTCTCTCTTCCCTCTTCTTCTTAGTATCATTTACCTCTACTCAATATTAAGGAGATCTCATCCCAACAAACTTTACCACCATGACCCTGGCATACAATCCGCTGGTTCCGGCATTTATGCCTAGTGAGATGGCGTACGCGTCAATCCACGAGCCTTATGTGCAAGCGCTACAGAGGCACCCTAGTTTGGCCACGAGGTCGTCGCCCTTCCCTAGTAGCTCCACTAGATTGAGACGGTCAAATGGATCATCAAGCGACGAGGAACCAGTTCCCGGTCCGGATGGCTTCATCGAAGAAGACCTCAGAGCAGGGGGGCCTCACCTCTGCGAGTCCCCCTGTGACACCCTCAACACCATACCCCGAAGTCACCGCCACTACGCATCAGTCACGGGAGACCGCGGCAACAAACTCGTCGAGGAGCTCGACGACATTTGCCAGAACGCTGGCGTCACGCTCTTGGAAACTCGTTTCTGTGGTCGTCGGTGCGCCTTTGACACCAACACACAACCCGCTCTGACCTTCCTTGTACTGGACAAACGACAGGGTGTGTTGGACAGAGCGTGGATGCCACTTGCGAAAAGCCTGCACAGGTACCTCCAAAGAAAGGGGCTCGGCGACATCAATGTCGAGATAACGGACCCTCGCTTCGGCCGGCGACCAAGCGTCTTCCCGTGTACGCCAAATGATGGCATCTTCCACGTTTGGGGGGTTGTTGCCGAAGACATCATGAGTTCTATCGACCTAACGGGAATTTTCACAATCGGCTGCTTCCGAGTCGGTGAGGGCGTCCATCCCGAGGGGTGCCCGCCCACCGTGCTATTTGGAGTTGACCGTAGAGCCCCACGGGATTGGAAGGTGGTTCGAGAGGCGACCATAGAAGTACTAGAGCAATGGGGATTGACTGCCGTGGCCGTCCTCATCCGCAAGGACACCAGTACTGACATCGCTGATTATCAACAAAGCCTCACGACAAATCCTACCAAGCTTTGTACGAAGCATGCCAACCCAGGGTTCAGTCTTAGCCCCCACGACAACAAAGACGCTCTCGGCACACTTGGCGGATGGGTTGAACTAAAAAGCCCTCAGACCGGGAACTGGGTGCCGTTCGCCATAACCTGTTTCCGTTGTGTACTTCCAAGCATGACCGGTTTCTCTGAGTCTGACCTTCGAGGTACGCGACACCCGCCTTCTTACGATATGGGTTTGACCTGACATGTTGTAGCTGTCGAAGGCTGGAAATACACCGGCGTCCCTGCGAAAGACGAAACGGCCGAGCGGCTCCTAAAAATTGACTCCCCGAGCCGGCGCGATCTGGGTGATGTGACCAAAGAGCTCGCCATATCTATCAACGAATTCAAGAACGACCCCACCTACAAGAAGGTCGAGAATGCCCTGGCCTGCGATGATTTTGTGACGCCGTATGAAAAGGCCGACTGGAAACGGACGGCCGACAACATCGCAGATCATAGTGAGAAACTGCGCGTCATCTCTGAGTTCATCCGTGGCAACCACTACATCCTTGGTTCTGTGTTCGCTTCGTCTGGACTTCAGGAGGTACCATCCAAGAGAAACCCCAGCGAACTTTCGATCCGCGACTGGGCCTTGGTAAACGTTGGAGAAGGTCGTCGCCCGGGGGCGAACACCGTAAGTCACTTTCTGCCAGTCCCCACAAGTTCTTTTTTCTCCATGCCTAACCTTTATCTTCTTCAGGTCAACATCGAGCTGCCGAAGATTTCTCAGCTCAGAGACTTCGTGATTGACACCCCACCCCTCTATTCAGCCCTATACAAAATCGGCCGGGCCACTGGATTTACAAAGGCCAAATACGGAGGTCTGGAAGTGGCCCACATCGCGGAGAGGGTCGTTGACGGCGAGCTCACTACCGTGAAAACGTGGGAGCATACCTTCGTCGCGGAGTCTCAGATCAACCCTGTGGTGATGAAAGGCGACCCTGGGTCCCTTGTTTTCAACCGATCTGGTCGCGTGGTTGGGTTGCTGTTTGGGGGTTCCTTCTCTGGAGATGTTGGGTATTTCACCCACATCTTGGACGTCGTCGAGCACATCAAGTCGTTGACTAAGGCTGTTGATTTTCGTATCCGTGGACAGGCGTTTTAGTCTTGTTTCTTCGGTATATTCTTATTTTTTTATTTTTTATTTTTTATTTTTTTTTTCGTCATCGAATTCATATCGATTGTAGTATGCTTCATAGAATTTATCTAACAGTATCTCTTGTCTACCTGGTATAATGTTGAGATATCAAGTGATGCTAAAGTAAATAAATATGATATATCTCGTCAAGCTCCTAGGCTATGTCAGACTCAATGTCATCATGACGAGATCTCGTCAAGGACTTTCAGAGTAGAAGCTGGGGATTTAAGAATAAACCATGAGGACGACGGGACTAACCGGTCATGGTTATTCAATTCGTTGCCTGAGTCCGGAATGCTGACAAAGTTATGATCACGTGTCAAAGGCACATCTGGTGAAGAAGACAGTCAACATGACCACATCTCCTTCTCTGTCTCTGATACCATCATTCAAATATCATCATGATGGTAGAGTGGCAGGCACACTTGGATCATTGAAGTAGCTTGGATTGGGAGAATTCCACACCTTCACCGAGCAGACAGACCGACAGCATCAACCGTCACCATCACCTCCAACATGACATCTACAACCATGAAACTATGCTTTGTAACGGTGGGCGCGACAGCTTCGTTCCATCTTCTTCTCGAGGCTGTTTTAGATGAGCCTTTTTTGGAGGCCTTGCAGAAATTAGACTACACCCACCTCCTCATCCAATACGGCAAAGACAGCCAGGCTCTCTTTGAGGAACTCCGCGGGAAACACCGCTCGGGGAGGCATGGACTCAAGATCGAGGGGTTCGATTTCAACACTGCCGGTCTGGACCATGAGATGCGCACGGCTCAGGCGGATCCATCGGATGAGAGAGCCGGGGGCGTAATCATCAGCCATGCAGGTTAGTCAAATCTCAACCTGATATCCGCATCTACCTCCTAGCTCCTACCTACACTCAGTCTCCCTACACATTAGCTATGCGCACGCATCGATTCAGAATCCAGTTCGAGGCTAATGTCTGACAGGGTCTGGAAGCATCCTGGGTGCTCTCCGGCTGGGCGTTCCGCTCATCGTCATCCCCAACCCGACCCTCCAGGACAACCACCAGGAGGAACTGGCGCAGCAGCTCCAGAAGCAAGGCTACGTTGTCGCCAGTAGTGTCAGGTACGTCACGCGTCTTCATTTGCAGCCCCAATGAACCCCGTTCCGGCTATTTCTTGCTGCTAACCTTGACCAGGGAGATGGCCGCTGCGCTTCCCCGAGCGGAGAAGCTGCGCGCGAACATGTTAACTTGGCCGCCTGTGTCTGGCGAGGGCAAGAAGAAACGTCCACCCCTGGAACAGGTGATGTCGGATGAGATGGGCTTTTTGGATTGACCTGGAGCGGTCTTGGAAGTGATCTTCCTGGCTCAACCACACGCGGAATGACACGACGGTTAGTGGTGGTGAACATTGGATGGCTTCTCATTTGATAGTTATATATGTTTTGTCTTAGGGATTGGCGTTGGGGAAGGGTCTTTGCTTGGTACCATTGGATATGGATTATGACAAGGGTGCATGACGAACTATAATTGAATCATTTCTTCTATGCGCAATATCAAGATGAATGTCTAATACAACTGGCCACATTAATTCAATATCTAGTCATGATTTGAATGTGGTGGTAGATAGACTCGAGTGGCCCAAGCTTCGGCGGAAAAGGTGACGGATGTCGGAGTGCGGACGCGACCACCGACAAAACAACCTCACATCACTCCCGTTAAACCGTCCAATTGACCGCCAACCCCTTACCCCCTCCTCTCCCAACTCTTCCTCTGCCTACAGATCAGACAAAAACTACGGTGATCCTGTCAACCTCCATCACCCCGTCTGCCTCCCGCCCATCCCCTGTCCCAATTAACGACCCGGCCGTGGGGCCCGCCCTCCTAAACAATCGCGCATAAACACAACAACCGTTACCCACCAGATTGACCCGAGTGACCGCCCCCTCGCAATGGCAGAAGCCACCCTCCACAACGCGCCCATCGTCATCGACAATGGCAGCGGCACCATCCGCGCCGGATTCGCCGGCGAGGAGATCCCCTCATGCTACTTCCCGTCGTTCGTCGGTCGGCCCAAACACCCGCGGGTGATGGCCGGCGGTCTAGAAGGCGACGTCTTCATCGGCCAGAAAGCCCAAGAGCTGCGCGGACTGCTCAAAATCCGATACCCGCTGGAGCACGGGATCGTGACGGACTGGGACGACATGGAGAAGATCTGGCACTACGTGTACGAGAACGAGCTGAAGACGCTCCCCGAGGAGCACCCGGTGCTCCTGACGGAGCCGCCGCTCAACCCGCGCAAGAACCGCGACACCGCCGCCCAGATCATGTTCGAGACTTTCAACGTCCCCGCCCTGTACACCTCCATCCAGGCCGTGCTGTCGCTGTACGCCTCGGGCCGCACCACGGGCGTCGTGCTCGACTCGGGCGATGGCGTCTCCCACGCGGTGCCTGTCTTCGAGGGCTTCGCTATCCCCAACAGTATTCGCCGCATTGATGTCGCTGGGCGGGACGTCACGGAGCAGCTGCAGGTGCTGTTGCGGAAGAACGGCCACGTGCTGCACACCAGTGCCGAAAAGGAGGTCGTGCGCCAGATCAAGGAGAAGGTCTGCTACGTGTCGCTGGATCCCAAGCGCGAGGAGAAGGACTGGTTCAATGGCTATCACAAGTTGGAGTCGCGATCGGTAGACTACGCGCTACCGGATGGACACCGCATTAAGGTAGGTTTGGTCTCATGGATGCTTATTCTCATTAATGTTCTCGTACTGACCCTCCAGGTCGGCCAAGAACGCTACCGCGCCCCCGAGATCCTCTTCGATCCCGAACTCATCGGCCTCGAATACCCCGGCGTGCACCAGATCGTGCAAGACGCGATCGCCCGCACAGACCTCGACCTGCGGAAGTCACTGTACATGAACATCGTACTCTCCGGTGGCTCGACGCTGTGCAAGAACTTCCCCGATCGACTGATGCGCGAGATCAAGCGACTAGCAGTGGAAGACATGAAGATCCGGATCTCCGCGCCAGCGGAGCGGAAATACACGACGTGGATTGGTGGTGGGATCTTGGCGGGCCTGAGCACATTCCGAAAGGTAGGAAACACCCCTATTATATCCGCCCGATACCCTTACTGATATCTCGTTATAGATGTGGGTTAGCGCCGACGAGTGGCACGAAGATCCGGAGATCATCCACCGGAAGTTCGCTTAAACCTCACGACCGTCCAAGCAACCATGACCTACCCCTATAGACCCCTATAGATTCTATAGGGACGTCTTCCTGAGCGGCCTTCAAGAGGACGAGCAAAGTCGTGCACGAGTTCGCTTGTTCGATCCCCCGAGCGAGTACAGTGTACACCTGCGAGATTGGAGTGGAGTGCTAGCCGCAGGAAACCGGCTAGCTCACTAGATAAACCGATCAGATACCCCTTTTTCTTTCATCATTTACTTCTTTCTTCCTTACGCCTTGTCCGTCTCATTTTCATTACGCCCACAGCTAGCTGCATATCTAGCAGGAGCCCTGCCATGGGCAGCACATACCACTATTTAACAAACAAACAAGCGGATTCATATTGGAGTGTACCTACCTATTACCTACTGAGCGTTGTTGTTGTCGTTGTCGTGTCGTTGATTATGTCGTTGTATTACCCTCCAGTGAGCAGGTCCATGTATCGCATATAAATAGAAAGATTTCCCAACCTTCTCCTGGAACAAACACCCAGTAGATCAGAAACACAAATAGAATATCCACCAAACCCTAGACAAACCAAGCATTTCAACCCTGTACCATATTCCATAAATAGTAACCTCCAGGACATAACCTTAACAAAAACCAATACCTCCGATAATCCCCCAACCCCTCCTCCACCCCCGAAAGCAAAAAGAAAACAAACAGGTTATAAAGTCTCCTGCCTCGGGCATATATGCACTAAACAAGCATGTCCACCTGCAAGGAACGGATAAATATGTCCATCACGTGACATCCCAAATAGGCAATGATGAGTTATGTCAATCAAATTGTTCTACAGCCAAGGTTGCAACCTTAAACCGGGATCATGGATAATGTACCTAGTAGGTAAGTAATAGTGGTGTGCTTGCACCTCATTGAGAGGGATTTGCCATTTGAGTTATTTATTGCGAGGGAGGGGGTTTGTGCTCTGTATTTGGTGAGGGATTTATGGTTATGTTTGTGTGGGACGTGGTATATTGGGTATCTTTACTTATACTGACACTTCTACAGGGATAGATGAGAGTAATACGTAGTAGTGGGAAGTGGAGATGGTAGTACTGTTTGAAAATTCGTTCGTTCTTTGTTTATTTTTTTGTGGTCTTTTTCTTTGTTTGTATATAGATGCGATCCAGGTTGAGAGAAGAATAGAGATAGAGATACAGGAATAAGTGTTCCAACAAAGTAAACGGTACAATGCGATACTTGCTGACAGACGAATAGAGTCGAGTCGAGAGAAGAGTTATAAACCCGGAAACACTGACAGAATCAAACAAACAAACAAACAAACAAGAAAACAAGGAGTGAACAACTTGTGATAGTGACAAACTGGCACGGGGTATCATGGTAAACCGACTAGCTAGCCCAGCCATCACATTGCACCATGCATGCATACACATCAAGTGGATGGATGAATGGATGGATGGATGGCGTGTGGGGCTGAGTCGGTCTTTCTGGCAATAATCAATCCAGATGGTGATGCAAGATGATCATAAGACCAGCGAAATGGCGTGATTAAAAGGACTCGTAGAGAGTTGGTGAAGGGGGTGCAAATGAACCCGTGACAAGAAAAGGAAAGAGAAAATTTGAAGTGGAGTGTGAGGGAGAAATAGAAAGATAGAAGAAAGAAAACTTTTGGTGATGTCGTCATTCATGAGGTTCGTGATGCGAAAGGAAACGCCAACGCCACTGGTATGCTGTAGCTGTAGCTGTAGCTGGCAAAAACGCAAAGACAGCTCGAGCGAAGGAAAGTTTCCCAGAGCAAGTAGGCGATAGAAGGAATAGGGATAGATCATGCCATTCCCTTCAACTTCCCCCACCCCTTCTGCAAGCCCTGCAAGGCCTTGTCGCGGGTGGAACCCGAGCTGCTGGAGGTGCTATTGCTGCTGATGGAGAACTTGCGACTGAGGGAGCTGTCGTCGTCGCGAAAGACCATGTTGCCGGCACCTCCGCGGCCGACGTGGTAGACGGGAGCGGCGCGACGGAGGTCGCGCTCGAGCTCCTCGTCGAAGCTGAACATGGCGCGCTCACTGGTGCGGTGGACGTTGCCGGCGCCGCCCCGGCCGGAGGTGAAGCTCCGCGGGGTGCGGGAGTCCAGGCGGGTCAGCGATGCTGGGCCCGATGCGGAGCGCGAGTCGGTGGTCTTGGTGTCTTTTAGGTCGATGACATTGCCGGCGCCGCCGCGGGCTGTGTGGATGGCGGGGTGAGCGCGCGGGACGGACGGGTGCGGTTCAACGACCCGGTAGCTGGGGGTGGATGGCATTGTTGGAGGAATTGTTATTGTTGATGTTGGTTGAGGTGGGTTATAGAGGGGAGTGTGGAGGGAGATGGCGTGGTGAGACACTGGGAGTAGATTGAATACTACGACGTAGTAGCCGGAAAGAATGTGGTGTCCATAAGCTGCAACGTGTAGACATACACGGAACAAGTAGAGATGAAGATTGAAGATGAAGCAACGAAGTGCAAAGCAATAATAAAAAGAAAGAGTCAAAAGCAGAGGCAGAATCTCACTTTTAATTCTTTTCCTTTTCTTTTATTTTTCCTTTTCACGATGCTATGGAGACCGAGCCAAAGCGGAACCAGAGACCGTGGCGGGGAAAGGTTTCCATTATATAGAGCCGGTCAAGGGGAAGCGGTGGTCGTGCAGTGACGATTTGTCCATGACTATTGCACCATGGGGTCTCATTCCCAGGTACGCCCATTTAGGGTCACACGGGGTGGATTTTTTAATATTATTTGTTCTTTTTTAGTTATACTATTTGACGTCTCTCCCTTTTTCTGTTAGTACTATTATTTCATTCGTTTCTTGGCTACTCCACCGCACCAGTTCAACTGGATATCCATCGTGGATCGAGATGGAGACGATGGACCTTTTTTTTTTTTTCTTTCTTTTTTCTTTCTTTTTTTTTATGATCTGACCTTAGTCATTATATTATGCGCGCGGTACGGTGTCATGATTCATGGTTGCTGATTGGCTGGAATGACATTACGGAGAAAAGAAGAGCCAATCAGGGAGACGGACTGGGTCTAAGCAGGGCTAGATGCAGTCATCTGACACAAGGCCCGCCAGTTCACGCCGAGCAAAACGTAATGGAAACCGGGGGCTACAACCAATCAGAAGGAGGCAAGGAGGGCGTGGTGGTTTTGTGGGGGTAATGGAAATTGAGGGCCGGTCACGAGTCGCTGTCCGGACCGGCTGGACAACTTCATTATTCCTTGACTTACTCGATGGGAATTGCGGTCAGCAAGGTCTCAATTCTATATTGTCCCTCACATCATCAGATATTATACTCATCATCTCATCATCTCATCATCTCACTCATTACATCTTATTCTGGCTGTGTGGTTGAGTCTGGTTGAGCCGGGTTGACCGCATATATTGCCAAGAAGGGGCTCAAGTCATCAGGCGAGAAAATTTTTATTTTCTAATAATTTTTTATTTCTTTTATTACTACGTATACCCCCGCAAAATCAATCGGCTGCACAATTACATCATCGCTCTCCTTGGCCTCACCAACCGCCGAAACTAGTAGTATGAGAATCTCGGCGTTCCCCTTGGAGTAGGGAGACCGAGTAAGGATTTTACCCGCGACTCCATCTAGACTCGATCTTCACAGTCTCCTGTATGTATGTCCCTCATCCTGCCATCACGATGGTAGATCGTGATGCCATCGACGTCTACCATAGGGCAAGTCTATCCGCAACAACCTGATACTGGATCTTGTTGAAACACAAGACGATGACCTGGCATGCCTCGTGGACAGGGGGTAGGCAACAGCAAGTATACTTGTACGTTCTTGGCGTCGCCAAAATGGCTAGATCGTGGGGAGGAACTTGGTCAAGTTGGTTCCCTACACAACGATCATCATGGGTCCGGTGTGGGATCCTGAATAAATCACGCACTGCGGCACTTGTGCAACTGGGATAAATGTACACAAGCGGCATGTACCTGGGCGCGGTTTGGCTGGATCATAAATTGGACTTTTCCTGCGTCTGTAGGCTTCAAGAGTAACGGCCGGTCTATAAAATTATACCATTCTCTAATAAATCTCAATTGAATGATAAAACAATAAATCATATAATCGAGAAATTAAATATGGGGAACTGAGAGAATCGAACAAAAAAAGGATAAAATTACTTAATAAGGGGGAATGAAGAGATCCACCGCTAAACCCCATCCAGTCGTCTACCCCAGACTTGTCAGGGCTGGACCCAGTTTAACTTCACCAAGTGGGCTGAATGAGCCATTTCTTCGCCACTCATCGTTCACAATGAAAATGAAAAATTCGAAATGGAACGAAAAAATCTGGAAAATAAAACACAAAACAAAAAACCAAGAATTATACGGTTCCGCCGAATTCTCTCCCCTCGCTGGTTCATACTCATGACATCCGCCCACTCAGCCTGCCATATCCTCAAATCGCCAACCATTCAACTATTCAACCAGTGCCCAAAGTCTTGAAGTCCTGGCTGGAGCACGCCATGATCACTTGATCCCTCTTCGAAGAGGCCGGCAGTCTCACCCCGGATGTGGCTGGAATCAGATCGAACCGCATCGAACCGCGGCTGCGAGCCAGGTACCTCTGGTTCGGTGACAGATGGCGTAGGCGGCAATTCTTTCGGTCCAATTGTGCCTTTGATCCAGCGGGATATGCTCACTGCTCGGCTGGCGTCGGTAAGTTGTCTCGTGGTCACGACCACTGCCACAGTAGACAAGAGAGGGGCCACATCCGAGCCAACCTAATTCTGGGGGAAAGAGATGAAGTCATCCGTGGCGTGTTGTTCGTTCTTACGCACGTGATTACATCCATGACTTGGAGACCGAGACTGCTCTGGGCGTGTCTGTCTGTTGGAATGAGTCGTCTGACGGTTGTCGTGTTTGTTGCCTCTAATCAGCGAGGTGAACTTGACAGGCTTGGCGTGGACTGATCATTCTGTAGATGGATCTTGTAAGCGGTCATTTCAGATAGGTTTGTATATATTACTACCTTGACTTGGTAGGTTGGGCCACTAAAATTATGTATACATGTGAAAAATGAAGCGCTTGGCATTTACTCAAATTAGTTAGATCTCTTCCAATAATAACACTCCTCCAGAGGCTCTCTGGAAGGTCGCTGTATATCCATCTATATGCGTGGAGTAAATCTGACAGCTGCTGGGCACCTCAGAATACAACCCTTTAGACTGCTCCTGTTCAAAGTCACCGTGAAGACTTAAGTCTCGCGACGCTTAGCTCCTGTGACACCCTCAAAACTCCTATCTATGCTTATATATGTACTTATACTTGTAGTAACATCTATGCGGTTGTCCTCGTAATGCAGCAATGCAGTCGTAGTCTCTGTCCGTAAGCCTCAGCCATTTTCCTGATTGAGAAATCTGCCAACCTGAAATACCAGGCTCTTATTACAACCTGAAGTCTCAGGCGCCGATTGCAACCTAAAATCTAAGGCTCTGATTGGACCGCAGCCTGAGGCCCGTTATCTATACTGCCACTCGACACCGCCCGATCGTCGCATCGAACTCCGCTCTTCCTCTCCCGGTCTCGACCCGATTCTTTTTTCCTCTGATATCGGAACGCACTCTTGTACTAGGGCCTTTGAACGAACCGTTCTGGGAAATTGAACTGTCGTACATCGTCAACTCGTCTGTCAACCTACCTCCGATCCTCACCGGATCACGCGCGACGCGCCTCGCCGCGCCACCGATTCATTCCTTCCTGCACGTTCCCCAGCAGGGACGAGCTCAAAGTTCAAGATGCCAAAATATATGTCCCCCCTCTGATCGCACCGTGTGACGAGATTCAAAGCTAACTGTCGATGCACTCTTCTGTAGGTCCCACCGTCACCATCCGCATTGACCGGCTCCGGAGCGATCCACCCAACGCGCTTTCGCCATCCTCCCGTCCCCGTCTCGGTCATCAACGCAAGCTCAAGGACGCCGCGCTAACATCCCCGTGTACAGGTGACTACTGCGATGTGTACCTGACGCATGACTCTATGAGCGTGCGCAAGGCGCACAATTCCGGCCGGAACCATCTGCGCAACGTCGTGGAGTACTATCAGCGTATGCGCCAAGACATCGACATATTCTTGATGGACAGTCACTAACGACGAGCTAGAAATCGGTCAAGAGAAAGCACAATCGGTCATCGACTCGATCACCTCGTCCTACGCCGCCGAAGGCCAGGCCGTCCCGAACCCGGCCATGGCTCCCCCGGGAGCGTATCCCCCGCCGTTCGGTTTCCCCGGTACGCGCTTCTCCCCAATCAACCCATCATTCCAAACTCCCAGCGTATAAAAAACTAACAACCACACAGGTCGACCCGGCCAACTGCCTCCCCCGCCTCCATTCGGAATCCCCCCGCCCGGCGCCCCAGGCGGTCTCCCCGGCATGCCACCTCGTACGTACCCCATCCGATCCCAACCATCTCCAATGAACCAAACTAACGCACCACAGTCCCCGGCGGCCGAGGCATGCCCTTCCCCCCTCCCCCATTCCCTCCCACCTCCGGTGCCCCAGGCGGCTTCCCGCCGCCGCATCTCCCAAACATGCCCCCAGGCCAAGGATTTCCGCCCCCGCCACCAGGCGCCATGCCTCCCAACTTCCAGACGCCGCCCCCAGGCGCCCCAGGTTTTCCCCCGATCCCTCCCCCAGGCCACGGATTCAGCCCCAGCCCGGGGCCCGGCAATTTCCCGCCCCCTGGTTCTGAAGGTTTCCCCCCTCCGCCGGGTGCTGGCGGGTTTTCAGGGCCGCCGCCGGGGATGGGTGATCACCGGTGATATCTTCACGGTTGGTCGGTTCTTATGATTCGGGTTTCCTTTTTAAGTATGGATGTGTGTCCGCTAGACTTGCATTGGTGCAGTTTCTTTCTTTCTTTTTTTTTTCTAACTTTCTCATGTTGTGTAATGTTATGTTTTCTCAATAGCGTGGTCGTGTAATCGATATCTATGGATTGACATATTTTGACAAAAGTCTCATGTGATACTGCGTGTTGGATGGTGGGGAAATCTGTAGGCGAGGTATAGGCAGTACTCTACTAGCTCCATATACATCCTGATCGACAGTTAGACAATAGATCAAGGAGCTAACTCATCGTAACACTGCTTACCTACTTACCTAAACATGTATGTATGTAGATAAACAGTCAGTCAGATAGACAGACAGACAGGCCCAAACTGGCGTTCTTATAGTAACAACGAACAGCACTATCGATACTAACAAACATAGTACTGGTATGTATAAGAATAGATGCGTACGTATCCGGATCCCCTCCATCCACCATTCCAAATTCCACCACCATCATCATCATCATCGTCTATCTATACATCTATACATCTATACATCTATCCATCTCTCTCTCTCTCTCTCTCTCTCTCTCTCTCTCTCTCTCTCTCTCTCTCTCTCTCTCTCTCTCTCTATCTATCTATCTATCTATCTATCAGCTAGACGCCCACCTACATAGATATATAGACGAATGAGTAGGCAGTAAGAAGGGTATCAGTAGTCACATGTATATATATACCCACGTACCTATCTACCAAGTCAAGCACATAGACGCTAACTGCTATCTGACAATAATAACAACAGCGAATCGCGACACTTTCTGTATACAGTTGTAATGTGGACGTGATATGGATACATACATGGATAAGGACGGATATGACCTGTACAAGGGAAGGGTGAGATGAAAATCTCTTTTCAGGATTCATGTCTTGGGTGGTCATGACAGTAGTAGTATAGTGCTTACTCCATCTATCCTCATACGTGCTTACTATGCTAGTCCACTATGGACAGATCCATCTAATGACGTCGTAGCCTCCTGATAGAAACAATCCAAAATAACCATTAGATTCCAGTACCATCCATTGATAATGACAGCACAATAATACAAAACATTTGTCTACCTACTCGATCGACGCCGATGGCTGGTGGGCCAAGTAAGTAGGTGAAGAACAAGGCCCGCCCCAAACAAAAATACATGGTACGCAAAACCCCAAGTCCCGGTCTCCGGATCCAATGCTTCGTAACGCCGGTTGCACAGTAATAAATGAATAAAGTAAGTCACGTGTAGGGAAGATAAAAGGATGGAAAGATAAAGAGAAAGAAGGAGATGTAGATGGAAAGTGTGAGAAAGGAGATAGAAGTCCAAAGAGTGCGAGGATGTTTTCAACAGAAAGTGAAAATTTCTGAAAGTAAGATCAAGGAAAGCACGAAATCGATAAATAAAGTTGTGGAGAGATTCAAGATAAAACTGCCAGTACGTATATAGATCAATCAAGTACGAGCGCCCGATCCACGCAAAGCCATAACGTCATTGCTAGCTGGGCGGGACCCCCTAGTGGTCGTACCCAGCCCCGCGCTGCCACGGACTCGCCGTGTTTTGAGTGCGGTAGCCGCCATTGAGCGGCGACGGGGATCGTGCGTTATACGGCAGAGTACCCGTCCCCGCACCCTCGCTCGGGAAGAGCGGTAGGGACGGGTCGATTGGGGACGTGGGCTGTCGGGGCACCTGCTGCGGTTCGAGGTTCTGGCGGTTGACGGTGGCGCCGTTGCCGCTGGAGAAGGACCCACGGTCATCGTCAAAGGGGCTGGACTGGTACGCGGTGGAGGACTTCACATCCCCCCGAGCGGTGGCCCCCAGCGCGTCCAGCTCCGTGGTGAGCTGGCTCTGCGACTTGATGAAGGAGCCGCGGTCGTCGCGCATCGGCTGGTACCGGGTGTCGGGGTTCTTCGACACGATCGCGTAGATGGACGCGATGAGCACGAGGATGAGGAGGAGCAGCGCGAAGACGGCGTTGTAGACGAAGAAGACCACGCCCATGACACCCGTGACGATGCCCGGCTGGTTGAAGACGTCGGCGAAGAAGAGCATGAAGATGGAGTTGAGGAAGTTCACGGCGGCGATGGCGATGTTCCAGATGTTGGTCTTCTTGTCCATCCAGGGGCGCAGGACGCTGACGGTGATCAGCATGGCGGCCTCGAGGATGACAAAAGCCACGGTCTGCACCACCGGCGCCGGCTGGGCTAGGCCGATGAACATGCTTTTGATGAAGATGTAGCCCAGGGTGGGGACGACAAAGTAGTAGGCGGTGGCCCGATGCTGCACGTAGAGGAACCCCCACTTGTTGAGGCAGGTAGGATCGGAGTAGAGGATGTAGGCGGGGTTCTTGTGCATGGTGACGGAGCGCTTGGCCAGGTTGATCACCTTGAAGGAGGCCCAGCCGAGGGCGGCCAGCATCGAGATGATCATGATGACGGCCAGGACGACCTCGGCGGCCGAGTCGACCTGGGTGAACTCCCACAGGCAGAGGACGCACATTTGGGGGAAGCCGATGAGCGTCAGGCGGAAGAGGATGCCGCGCGCGACGACCTTCCAGCCCTTGCGGAAGTCCTGGAACTTGTCGCTCTTCATCTTGCCCTTCTTGACGAGCAGTTCGCAGATACCCTTGAAGAGGGCGACGAGGAGCATGACGACGAAGACGAAGAAGACGAAGAAGATCAGACCGGTGAGGAAGATGTTGGACTGTTCGATGCCGGCCCTGAAGCCCACGCGCTCGATGCCGCGGACGACGAGGTTATCGGAGGTGGCGGCGGCCGAGTGCGCGCCGGCTCGCTTGAACAGGTGGTCCGACGCCCTCCGGAGCAGGCCTGCCGGGGCGTCGATCGATCGCTTGCGGCGCTTGAGGACTTCCACGGAGGTGGTCGACAGCTCCGACAGGACGGTGGTGGGGGTACCGCCGGTAGCGCGCTGGTACCAGGTGCAGATGGTCTCGAGGAAACCCACGTGGATGATGCCCATACTCCACTGGAAATTCTGGGTCCACGAGGCGACGATGGGCGGCATGTGGACGGCGGTCATGCCGAAGAGGGCCTGGGACTGCATGAAGCTGAAGAGGGAGAGGGCGTTGGCGGCGACGTGGGCGGCGGTGTTGGAATGGCCGAGGCCGGAGGTGATGGCGGAGGCGGCCAGGCCAAATCCGGAGATGATGGCGGTGGACCATCCGACACCCTTCTGGTAGACGGTCTTGCCGTTGGACAGGTTCGCCTCGACGCAGGTGATACTGCGACCGGTATCGGTGGAGTTGATGTAGATCCGGACGGAGGCGTCCAGGTCGGGAACGGTGTATGCGATGCCGGGGATCTTCTGGACGACATCCTCGGGGACCTTGATATTGGCGCGGGGCACGTCGATGGGGCCGGTGTTCATGGGGCACAGACCGGGCAGGTTCATCTCACAGGGGTCCAATTTCTGGCGGAGGGCTTCGTAGCCATAGGCATCGAGGATGAGTTCGGCGGTAACCTTGCCGGAGATGGCGGCGACGCCATCGAAGGCGAAGGAGAGGGTTCGGTTGTTGGGGGTGAAGGTGACACTAAAATAGGTGGCAGTGAAATTGCTGCTGTCCTGACAGAGGTTCAAGGAGTTTGATTCGATGAGTTTGGTCGCGGCCACCAACGGGGTGGTGAGGAAGGCGACGAGAAACCCGAAGAGAAGTGATATTAATCGCATGGTGGGCTAGAGAGGACGCCGATCGTCAGAAGGTGAGGATGTCGATCGTAGGACGGTGAGGATGCCGATCGGGGGACGGTGAGAATGTCGATCAGCGGGCGATCACAAGATCGGGGAAGAGATGTTGCAGGCACTTCCAGCGCACCCGCTTGGGACCGGCCGGATGCGGAAATGGGGAACCACGCGTTTGGGGTTTTACGGATTGCGAAGTGATGGAGAAGGGTTGTGAGATGGATCAAAGAATGTGACTGTCGGTGGTGAAGGGACAAGATGATCGAAGACTGATGTAGTAATGATCCTTGACGGCGTCATCAACCGGAGGATCAGAGGATTGACGGGGATGTAAGGACCAGGGTGAAAGACAGAGAATGAAGCGAATGAAAGGAGAGACGTGGTCGGACAGAGCAGTAGGCAAAATAAGAATAGATTAAAAGGCAGGTCGAATAGAAACGACGAAGAAGCGAAGGGTTGAACGAGTGTGAGGGTGGATGATCGAGAAGAAGAGGAGAGAGAAAAGAGAGAGAAGGGAGGAAGAAGGGGATGAAGATGAGAAGATGAAAGATGGAGAGAGAGAAAGGAAGAGAAAGAAAGGAAGAAAGAAAGAAGAAAGAAGGAAGAAGTGAAACGAGGGACTGGATGGGTGCCTGAGTCTCTCCAAGGGGGAGAGATTAATTTAGAGTCAGGATGGAGTAGATAGAGATCCTGATAGAGGATACGGAGTAGATAATGGACAGAATCAAGATTGAAGATATCAACCAGGTAAAGAAGTCTCTATCTTCTCATCAGGGACTGTCTTGTTCTTGAACCGAGTCCAGAATTGAGAGTCTCGAGAATCGAGAGTTGTCCAGAATCAAAAAGAGTCTCGAATTGAGAGGATCGATTAAATTGGAGCCTGCAGTGCCTGAGGATGATCCGCTGGTTGGAGAGGAGACCGCTGGAATGTTTTTCTTCTGTTCTGATTGGTTGATACGGCTGACTCAACAAGATCGCACCAATCACCGCATTCCCAGATCCGCTCATTACCGGTACTGTATGGATACCCAGATACCTGGTATTTACAGAGATGCTCAGGAAGGAGGCAACATAACAGACTGGAGGATGGGGAGTAGACTGATAGACAACTCATACTCCAGAAAGAAATCCTGGAGAGTGCAGGAACAGGAAGAATGACGGTGAAAGACTACGACTGTGTTTGCAAGTCTTCAATAAGCTGTGTTTCAATATCTACACCCCACATCACTCCAAAACCACTACTATCCAGGTAGGCAGATAAGTAAAATACCAGGTGGTATTGGAAATATATGATCAAATCATACATATACATACATGCTTGGCTCAAACCATCAAAGAACGAGTCAAGAAGAGCCAAAGATGCACGCGCGTCGCCCAGGCGCCGCAGCGGCCTCAGGTCCTGGACCCGAATGCGGGTAGCCGATGCTGATTCGTTCCCACCCGAGTGGCCAAGCCGAATTTGCACCCTCCTCCTCTCAGGCTGTCTTTGGAAGGAGAGACAAAAAAGACAGAAATGGAGTGGACTCAGTGGAGTTGGAGGATGGCCATTTCCAAGACTCTTGTCCATTTGTTCAGCAGGTGATTCGCCGGTTGGATGTGACCTGGAAGTCGGTTCAACTGACAGAGGGTAAAATCCAACCACTCGAATCCTAGCGCCAGTCCGGCGGCTGCCAATGTCTTGGGTGTCTTGGTATGGCTGGGTTTATTTGGCTGCCTGGGTGGAACGCTTGGTTTTTACCTACCACGTCTTGGAGCCATAGTCTTGGAGGAGGCAGTGCTGGTCTTAGTATTCTACCTGACTCCGTACGACTTTCAATGGGATGGAGTCAAGGAGTACAGTCAACATTTTCTCCATCAAGCTCAGGCACCAATACCTTCTCAATGGTATGGTATCATACAAGAGAATACCGCCGGTAATACCTAACCGGAGCCATCCGAACCAAGCCAGCACAGCCCCGATCATTCATACCTAGTCGCAAAAGGATCAATTAACCACCTCCTTCATCTAATTATCCTTGTATAGTGCAATCCTTGGGCTATCACGTTTTTTGACCTTAATTTCCCTTCAACAATCGGTCCTTCTTCATAGTATCTTCCATACCCTTCGGCTTCCAACAGAGAACACGGACGGGTACGATCTTACGATAGAACGCACCGACACTGATCAACAAGCACTAACTCGGGAGGCACAGATCCAACGAACACCGTCGCCTATCATGACGTCTCCTTGCCCCAGTGATCTTCATCTCCTTAACACCAGTTGGATTGACAGAAGGAATACCGAAGGAACACCCAATCTCATCTTTCCACTTTAACTTTCCTACCGCTCTGCTGGCGATCTTCTTAGCCCACACAATTCCCAGTTCCCTCTCCACCCGAACACGGCCATTTAGTGGAGAGTGGAGACAGCAGAAAATGCATCAATCAAACCCCTCCCCTGATTCATTCTAGCAACAGCCCATGGAATGGAATCTCACAGGGTCAGACCTGTGAACCACGGTCCCCCCGTCTTCTGGCAGAATTTGATGGTCCTATTTTTAGGCCTGGTGGCCTGTGCGTTATGTAAGGTGTTATATAAGCTGTCACCCTGCTAGAGACTCGAAAAGTGGGTCCGTGTTATACTAATTGACATGTATGGGGTTGAATTTATGTACAATTCAGTGCTAAACTCTACCCATTTTATACGCTCACCTGGTAAAAATATTCAGCCACCTGGTAACTCTGTAGAGCTAGGTAATTTGAAAGATATTCAACTGCTGATCTTGTACTCCGTAGTCACCATCTATAAAAAACGCCTTGTAAAGACTCCCAGGTCTTATATTCTGTAGAACGACTTATGGTCCAACCACAGGCAGATATCTATCAGAGAGATATCGTCCGCTACGCCAGTGCAATCTAAGTGTCCTGATATTCCTATAGAGCAGTTCGTAATCCTTGCAAATTTGCTTTCCTACCTTTCATTTCCTTCTGACCGACCAACGCTAAAAGAGCCTTGCTTTTGTTTCAATGACTTCAATACTCAAGCAATCCAAATACCCTCCCCTTGTCTTTGACTTGACTCGAAGCGAGACAATGTCTATGGTCTACTACCCCAATTCTTTTATTGGACCGCGGGCGGATGCCCGTGGGATCTGCCGGGACGCTCATAGATACTGCCGCAGGGCTGCTACTACTGGTTCTACTTCGATGCGTCTCTCGAAAGAGGTTCATGCAGCTGGTGTGATGCGGCACCCACAAAGTTATGGGCTTGGTCAAATTCCCACGTCAAGGTTCGTTGAAAGAATGGGATTGATTGTCTGTAGCCAAGCAAAGGAAAGAAAATTATAACATGATTTAACCCCAGTGTCTGCCAGGAATCTTTCCATGGTCCGCGTGTAAGCAGTCTCGACTTCAACAAAGACGGTCAATACCCTTTGGCTGCCGCTTGGAGTATCTCCACTATCTCAAGATAGCCTTCTCTGGATGCTGCTTCAAGAGCTGTTCGTCTATATCGAGCAGCAGGCGCATTGACCTCAGCCCCTGCAGCTAGTAACCTCTCCACTAGCTCAAGATGACCACTGCTGGCTGCTGCTTGAAGGGCTGTTTGTTCATTACCCTCAGTAGTAGGTGTGTTGACATCAGCTCCGGCAGCTATCAATCTCTTCGCTATCTCAAGATGGCCATCTCTTACTGCAAGTTGGAGACTTGTCTGTCTATCATAGATAGCAGTATATGCATTAACATCGGCTCCTGCATCGAGCAATCTCTCCACTATCTCAAGATGGCCTCCTCTGGCTGCTTGTTGAAGAGCTGTTAGTGTGGCATATCCAGAAGCAGGTACATTCGCATCAGCTCCTGCAGCTAGTAATTTCTCTACTATTTTAAGATGTCCTCCTCTGGCTGCTTGTTGAAGAGCTCTTGGTGTGGTATATCCAGAAGCAGGTACATTAGCATCAGCTCCTGCAGCTAGTAATCTCTCAACCAGCCCAAGGCAGCCTCCTTCGGCCGCAAAGAACAACGCATAGCCCAAGTCTTGGCTGGAAGTGTCGACTTGTTGAATTATCAGCTCTGTGAAGTGGTAGTGATTGTGGATGGCAGCCTCGCGGAGGATTCCACGCTTCACGGTTTCTGTGAAAACGTGAGACTGGCACCTTGAATGGTATCGAAGCAAGGTGTAATGCCAATGCGATATCAACCACTGCACTGCATTCGGCATATCACTTGTCCTGCCGTTGTTGTGCTGCTCTGACTCCCATGGTCTGGACGCAGAAATATCATTGCATTCTACACACCGGCAGAATAATCTCCACATTGTGCTGTCCGCATCAGGGTTCAGATCCATCGTATGATCAACCCAGTAAGTCCAGGCGTAATTGAAAAAGTGGAACTCTCGTCTCTGGATTTCCGATTCTAGACGTGAAGATTCCAGATCGCCAAGTATATCCTGGGCCTTTCTTTCTAGCTCTTGTGCGTTGAGATGCTGCAGCTGGCGACTATGAGGAAGTAGTTTCAGCGCAATTGAACTGGCCGATCTGCTCGAATGACAAATCGGGATGGTACCAAGATAAAGGGGGTTAATCGGAATATTGGAGCCCTCCCTGGTCTTCGCTAGCTGACGCTTAAAGTCAGTGAAATCGAGGTAGGTCATGCAAAGAAACCCAAAATGCTGATCAATCTTTGCTAGGTCAGATTTCCCAGATTGTAGACTGTTGATGCTAGAAAGGTGTTGTTTCACGCTATGATGGACATAATGCAGCGTGCTGTCCTCTTCATCGATGAAAACTAACCCGCAGCAATCACTGACAACTCTGGTCATATCATTGGGCATCTTTCCGCGATCCAGTGACTTTTGCCCAGGGGAGAGGCTCAAGACTTCTTGATATTCCATAACTGACAATGGCCGCTTCACCACATTGCAGAATTCGAGTATTTTCATTGCTTCCTTTGCCGCCGGCATGTCCCGGAGGCGACGAATTTTTCGATCAAATATTTCAGACAAACCACGTGGTAGATGCTCCAATGCGGTTAAAATGTCACTGTCGCTTCCCTGTGCGCAGAGCTCTTCGACAAAAAGACGGGTCCAGAGGAACCTATGTCAGTCAGCCTGCTAATAAAAAACAAAGATGATATCCAGGGACAATACTGATGACGCTTACATTCCATGGGATCCGTCTCGTAGTGCTTTGGATATTTCTATGATGAGCTTCGGATCCTGCAGTTTCAACTGCCCTTCTTCCAGGCAGCGACCAAGAATTGTGTCGATATATTGATCCATGTCCACCTTGATTTTTCTCTCAGTCACTGACAACTTATATCTGGGCTTTGCCACTCTGAACAACTGTTTTTCGAGCTCGGGACGGCCAGCGCAGATGATTTTAAAGTCCGTAGAGCGCTTGTTGCAAAGTCGAGTCACGCTCCGCGCCACCTCATTCACCTGGCTATTATCACACTCATCGAGTCCATCGAGAACTATGTAATAGCACAAATCAACTTTGAGATGAGCCAATGTGAAATCAACAATTTCAGCTGTGTTGAGTCCACGGCTATCTTTGTGTAGGTCTAGTAGGCTATTATCTTCAGCATGGTTAATCTCCTGCTCCAATAGTTGACGGGCAAGACTTCCAATAATACTCCTCGATGACAGAGATACTGAATCATCCCCGCGACAGAAGTAATAAGTTATAATGTCATTAGTCTTGCGTGAGGCGTTCAGTTGGGTAACCACATTAGACATAAGCACCGTCTTACCCACACCCATTGTGCCTGAACACCAGAAGGTTGCGGCCCCGGGGTTATCTTTCCACTGTTGAAAGAGTGGTTCATGCAGCAGCCACTCGGCTGTGGAGGGAACGCGTTGTTTGGTAGCCTGCTTCCAAGGCTTGGCGTAGTCGATGGTAGAAAGATTGGTTTTAATGTCCAATTTCAACTTCGCTGCTTCCCTTTTCATCATGTCAATTCTCCACTGGTGCGCCTCAGCATGCTCCTTTCCGTATCTCTTAAGCCATTTCCGTCGGAACGTTGCATTGACATGGCTTTCGTGCTCTAGTAGCTTTCTTGCTTCTTTGTCAGCCTGCTGTGAGGCAAGTGATATTTGCACTTGTATTTCCTTTGTGGCTTGGTCCAGATTATCTTGAAAAGATTTGAACTCGGAGTCAAAAGGAAGGAAGATGGACGATAACGTTTGCGTTATAGCACTTCGCCGTGAGACATCGATGATCTTGATACACATCTGGATAATGACTGCGTAATAATCACATAGCGCACGTTGGAGCGCGACGCAGCCGGGATAGAGTTGGCCAAACTGTTGATATGTTGGACACGACCTGCCAATCACCATAACCATGCTCGTGATCTTGTCAAAGTAAGACGCAATATTACCCGCTATCAATATCGTTGTCTTCACGCCTCCCCAGATCAGGGCGGCGATTGCAGGATTAGAGCTGACAAACGTATCCACGACGCGACTAAATTGTTGTAGCGCATCCAGAAAGGTATACAACCGTGGCGCGACACACCTCCTTGTCGTGCTGCTATTGTTGGCATCAATTTCTCCAACGAATGCAATGACACTAGAGATGTCTGGTTTTGTAGAGCCAGCCTGGAACTGTTGTTTTTGCTCTCCGGTCAGAATATCGCCAAAGTCCGTCAACGCTTGCTTGAGAGACATCGTGGGATCTGCTGCCCGTATATCTGGAGGAGACGAGACTACAAGAGCCATGATGGACTCCGTATATGATCCGGTCTTGAAATCTTGAATCAACTATCTGTTGAGGGAATATTTAGCAGAGAATGCAAAGGCTGAGGTAAATGAGGCTACGCAGGTCTTTAGTTGAGGGGTCTCGGCGGTAGACCAAGACAGCCGGATCACGGATTCACTCCAATAGGAGCATCCAATTCGGAGTAGATCCTTGATCAGCCTTGTGGCGGTGCAGATGGCCGATCATCTCTTCCTCGTCGGACTTCCATGACTGTGATAAAGATGAGAGGTTCATATGGTTGGATTGCCAGGATAATTGAAATCTTCGTGGTAAGATATAATACTGATATCACCTGTGGTGTACTCCACAAGGGGATGTGATGTGTTGAAGATAGGTGAAGTTCATGAGGAGTTTCAGCAGGAACTGTCAGATGCCCAGGAGAGAGACGCCTATGGGTCACGTGCAGACAGTCACCATGAGCAGGGCAAACCCCAGTATTCTTATAATAACAGACAGAACCAGCAGCTTCATCTGAGAGTGATCTTGTCACTTTCCTCTCTTACTCCCGTTATCACTTGTCAATTGACACCATCTCTCGAGAGACAACAAGTTATTATAACACCACGTCCAACCCTTTCATAATCAATCATCTTTTTAAGCTCCTTGTGTGCTGAACTACGGTAGAATGATTGGACTATGCCTCAATAGGCAAATCTCTTTGGCTACAAAATGATTGTCCTATTTAGTCGATTCTCTTTGTTGCAACAGAAGGATTTGACCGAGTAGGAAAAGCAGGGGGCTCCAGGTCCGGGGTCTCTCATCTAATCAGTCACCCCCTATCTGTAAATTGTAATATCTGAGCGATGATGCCATGCAGAGAACTATCGAGACGGCCGGCTGTCCATCCGTACTTTTGCCTAATTTCCCGCCTGTCAGGCTGTGTGGCTGCGTGGGCTCAAGGCGTACCTAGGCCAGCGGACCTGTCATCTCGAACGAACGTCTAGGGCTATTCCCTTAAGGTGGTAGATAAATCAGGACGCCCCTGATATCCCGGCGACCTGAGACCAAAGGATCAAAGTTATTTAGGACACCAGTTGAAAATGTCGTACTTTGGCGATATGTCGACGTATTTTGGGCCGGAACCACGGAAAGTGGGTCACTGGAATCTGATCCCTGATGCTATGGCTACGAATACTTACACTGGTCGCCTAATCTTTGATATTGGACAAGCATTAGACGGATGGACGGTTGGAACCACAACCCACTACTGCCTCGAGGTCTCTTTCATGATTTTTCTCTATCCCGACACCAAATCCAAGCGGTGGATAGGGCACGGGCGGATGTGCGGTTTACACGAGGTACATCAGGGCTCTTTCCTTCTTTTTTTTTTTTTTTTTCTCAGAGGTAATTGGAAAAGAGTTTCACTGTCCTGTCTTTGAATAAGAGTATAAATCTTGTCTCTGCCCCGACGAAATTGCCTGTTCTTTTCCCCTCGAACTCTTTGATATCAAGTCATCCGCCGTGCTTCACTTCTCAGCTCGTCTCAAACTGATCTTCGTTTGTACCGTATCCACGCGATTAACTCGTGATGGCATGGCAATTTGGTCAACAGCCCATCTGGGAAGGGTATCATGGTATGGATAACATGCACCACCCTTTGGCTACTCCAGGTGCGGATTGGCGCCCTACCGCAGAAGTCAATGAACCAACGTCTATTCCATCTCCTGATTATGGTACACCCTTCCCCACCTACCTCATACCTATCCCAAGCGACGGTGGCTTAGCCTTCCATGAGCCATATCCCCGGGACAGGGCGATGAGGCAGACCACGTCTCTTCGCCTTCTCCACCAACCTGCCGCAATTTCCAATCCACGGTCCGCACGCAGCTCTTCCGCCAGCGGATTGGCTCAACCATCATCAAACGGACGACGCCTCGCAGTTGGCGAGACTAGCCGCCAGAGACGGAGCTCGCAGACTCCGTCTCAGAGAAACAATCGCACCGCCAAGTATGTTCCAGGTTATCTCGCCCCTCCTTTTCTCTTTCTGGAAAGAAGCAAAGATAATAGCTGACCAGCATATGTATATTTTTCTAGTCCCCGCAGAACGACTCCCCTGCAATGCAAGTGGGAAGACTGTCACTATCTCGGCAGGTTCCAACGCGTCTCTGAGCTCATCCGCCATATTCGCAACCTGCACATCACTCCGCTCGCTTATCCTTGTCCTGTGCCGGATTGTGACAAGACCTGTAACCGGGAAGATAATCTTCTGCAGCATATGCGTACCCGCCATAATCTTCGTTGAGTGGTGTTGTTTGTCTTTCTCTCTGTCTATGTGTGTGTGTGTGTGTGTGTGTGTGTGTGTCTGCTGCTGCTCGGGTATCTGTCTCCACATTCGTATATCCGTGTCTGTGTTGTAGATGATAGACACGGTTTTATTATTTGTTTTCTAGCTATTTCAAGATATTGAGTTCATCGAGGAGAGGACGCGGGAGATTGCAACATAATTTAGTAAAGGTGGCAGCCAACATGGTCAATCCCTGACAGAAAAGTAGCGTCTAACAGCAATCCATCCTTGTAATTATAATTTCCAATTGCCCCGTACGTTCGCATAGCACCGTCCAAGTCTATAAATATTCCGAGGTCACGCTAGAACGGGTGTCCTATGGAGGTAGAACATCCGGATCTTCACACAAGCGGCTTCCCGTATTGTTTGTATCTGAGAATGAAGTTTCTTTCATGTCCTTATCTACGGATTCACTGATTAATAAATGTAACCCCACAGCTCTAGGGCTTTTAGGAATTAGTAGAATATCCCGCGTCAAAAGTATAATCTCTTTGTTTAATACTGTTCTTATCTTCTGACAGGTACACTATAAAAGGTGGTAAAGAGGATGTCGCAGTATAAGTTGTTATATAGACAGGTGGTCAATGTCTACCCAGGTAGACATTGACCACCCAGTACCCACAGAGCGCGGAAGTGTCTAAATATCTTTTGTAGCCGAGTGGTATCTTGTTTCACGAAGGAAAGTAAAGTTCCTGTACGTGGGGTGATTTGCAGGAATGTCTGCATGCATAGATTAGGGCTTTTACGATGCTCACCTGCTCGGCTTTATTGTGTCCATACAAAGGCTATATATTCTCTCTGCATGCCTGCACGGACCCCTCGGTCAAGTATCACGTAAATAACCAAGCTCTGGTCTTGAAGCTGAGGTGAGATGGCTAAAGGTTTGGTACCTGACTGTGTAGCCGTACGAGTCTGACCAAGGAATTATACTATTGTTCTGTAGAGCAATTACATAGAGCTCTATAGCGATTATGTAGAGTGACAAGAGCTTAGTAACAGGATATATCTTCTACCTAAATATCAAATCCTGGACTAGATTGGCTGTCGGTGCGATTCTTATCCAGACCATTTCTGGGAAAATCCTCAAAAAGTAAGACAGTACGGAGTACAACCCATCATATATACGCCATTTAGAACAAGATACAGTCCACGATGACCCAATAGTCCGGTCATACCAACTCAGACAGAGCGGGATGTGTGTCGCGTCAGCGGCGACGCCAGTTGGCTGTGGGTGGTGGCACGAGGCAGCTGCAGGAGTTGTGCGGAGTCAGAATTCTCTTCTTGTTACGGGAGGAATATAACCTTGGATCGTTCAGGGGATTTTAGTATTTATAAGTTCAGGTATAAATTGACCGAGTATAAAATCTTCACGTGGAGATCGGAAGTCAGATAGTTCGTCGTGTTGGATTGTTATTCGGGTGGCTGGGGTGGAGGGGTGGAGGGAGTGGAGCCGGTGTTGGTGGCTGGTCAGTTTGATTTATGTATTTATTTTTCCCTCGTGTTCCCCTTCTTTTCCTTCTTTTTCTTATAAGAAGAATTGAAAATAATTTCTCTTCTTTTCTTTTATTTTTTTTCTCTTTTCTTAAATCAAGGGAAAAGAAAGAAGAAGGATAGAAGAAAATCAGACAGCCAGTCGGAGAGAAGAAGGAGGATGATGAGTTGGCAGAGAGATCACCGCCAATAAGACGATCGAGCACGGTGACCACGTCGGTGGATCCATCGGTGGACCAAATCTCCTCATCGTGGTTCTCTTCTCCGGCCTGATGGTGCTGAGGTGGTTTCATGATCTATATAATCGCTGCATCCGCCTGTTTCAACCGCGGTGCGGTGGCATAGGGCCGCACCGACACGAGTTGGGTAGACTGGTTGATCTGGAGACATCAGACAGATCGAAGTCTCCATCTAGGTAGTAAGGTAGTAGTATCGATCGATCTGTCTGTGCTCATGTTGGAACCTTCAATACCAATGATCCTCATAGTGCCTTACATGATGGTTTGGGTAGGAATCAAAGATGAAACTGGATCATTGTAGACGATTATATTATTCTAGATTTATAGAGGGTTATTTAATTATTTATATAATATTTGCCAGGAAGATCCCTCAATCCCTCCTCCTTCTTCCCTCTTCCTACTAGTGACTCTGATTCCCAACCAGCCTCGCCCTTTTTCTTATTTCTACCTCGACGGTCGGTTCCCGATCGGTTCACTTTTCTTCTGGCTTGGATCTTTCTTCTCCTCTTCTCTCCTGATTCTTCCTCTCTCGGTCTCAATTAACGGCCGGTCCTATCTGTTTTGACCTGTCCTGACCTCTCCTCACCTATCCTGGTCACCCTGAGGATCTCACACAATCACATCACACATCACACCTCACACACACACACTCTCTCTCTCTCTCTCCGTCTCTCTGTTCTCTGTTCTCTCCTTCTTCTCTCTCTCTCTTCTTCTTTTATTCGAATCCTCGACTTCTCCCTATTCGACTGATTCGACTGTTTCGACCAATTTGACTCTCTTCATCCATCGGTACGCTCTTTCTCTCGAAATATCAGATCTGCCACATTCCTCCCCACTCCCCACTACCCACATTCCTCATCTCACCACCATCATTCCATCAATCTTATCATCGATCATTCCTCGATCATTCATCGAACAATCCTCTCCTTTGACCCTTCCATCCTTCCCTTCAACCTCCTGCTCGTCGGTCATTTGTAGTGACTCGAGTTCCTACCAGCGACCGTCTCCATCCTTCCTTAACCTCACCCTTGAAGAAGAAACAAAATAAGAAAGAACGAGAGGAAAAGGAGACAGAACGAAAAAAAAAAAAAAAGAAAGAAAGCAAGAAAGAAAGAGGAAAAAGGAATCAAAAAATATAGTCACCAGAATATGATCCGTTGCCAATAACCTCACCATGGGCGTCGATTCCCGCCGACCGATCTTACCCGCCCCCACTGAATCCATCGTCGCCAGCACCACCGCCACGGACTTGGCCACTGACCTCTCTCGCCGCACAGACAAGACCACTTACTCCATCCCAGACGACGGTAGTCCCGTCACCATCCCCACCCCCGCCCGACGCCGTTCCTCCCGCGGGAACCACGACGCCAAACTGTCCTCCGCCGCCCAGCAGCACTCCCAGACCTCCCTGCTCATCGAGTACTTCGAGGGCGGGAAGGGCTCGGGCTCGCTCGTCTCCCGTCCCAGTGTCCGCGTCCGCGTCACCCCCTCCTCCGGTCGCAAGGCCAAGGATCACCACGAGCACAACATCCAAATCTCCGAGGCCGGCTCCGGCACCCGCCAGCCCACCTACACTCGCCGCATCTCCTTCTCCTCCCCGTCTCGGCACAAGGCGCCCCCTGCCGTCGTCGATGACCAGAGTGTCACCTCTTCCGCCTCCGCAACTGATGACCCCTCGTCTCGCGCCCATCCGAACCCCCCCGTCGAGATCGAGCTCATGGATCGTGACCCCGGCAGCGAGCTCTCCACCCGCTCCCGCTACGTCCACCTCCCCTCCGACATCTCGTCCATGCCCGCCGACAGCATGATTGATTCCTCTTCCGCCGTCCGGCGAAAACGGAGCACCAGTATGGACCGCGACCAGGAGCCCGACGCCGGCGAGTACCTCAAGACCCCCTCTCGCCGGAGAAGCCGAAGTCTGAGCCACGAGCGCATCGCTCATCGCGTGGCCGAGAAACTCAGCAGTGAGCCGCGCGAGGCCACCCCCCGGGGCAAGACCCACCGCCACCACCGGACCCGGACCGCCCGGCGCGACCCGGCCGATCGCCATGGTTCCGATCGGACGGCCCACCACCACCACCATCACCACCACCAGTCGGCCGACGACGAGATGAGTCCCGTGTCCAGTCTGCTCAGCACCTCGGGCGTCTCGTCCCACCGGAAATCCGGAGACCAGTACTCCTTCCGGTCGGGCACCTCCAAATCCTCCATCAACAACCCCAAGCTCCTCGAAACCGTCGAGGACGCCATCCGCCGCCTGATCCTGCCCGAGCTCAAGGAGCTCAAGAAGGACCAGCGCGTCGCCTCCAACTCCTCCAAGTTTGACCGCGACATGAGCGCCTCTTATTCGTCCACAGGGGGCGGTACGGAGCTCGGTCGCCGCCTCTCCAAGCACGCCAGTGCCCCGGACGTCCGGAAGCCCACCGTCGTCCTCCATGGCGACGACGGCCCGGAGGAAGGTATCGTCCTCGCCGGGGATTCTGGCTCCTCGTCCCAGCGGGATCGCCGGGCCAGTCGGGACAGCGACACGACGGTGGACGGGAACCCCGTCAAGTGGGGCCTGCGCCCGGATCTAACGGAGCAGGACAAGCTGCGGCGCCAGCGGAGCAAGGGCCTACGAGACGCCGAAAAAGCCGGCCGCGTGGGCAGTGCTCTGACCGCCGCCGCCCTCCGCCACCACGACTCGCGCTCCAGCCTCGACCGGGAGGAGGAGGAGGAAGAAGAAGGGGGGGGCACCCGACGCATGAGCGGCTCACGAATGAGCGGCTCGCGCAATCGGACCGGCAGCGGCAACGAGACCGAGCTGCTTTTCCGAAAGCACAATGTCGCCCCCATGCCGCTGCGCAGCGCCATCGAGTCTGACCTGACGCGCGACTCCCTCCTCTCAGAGCGGACGGCCGAGCCCGCGGGACGGCACGAACTAGGGCTTCACCACAGCAACCTATCCAGCCACAATCTGTCGATCCACAGCGTTTCGGACCAAGACCTGCACGACCACCACGGCGCCCCTTCCCCCGTGGGCGAGGCGGCGGCAGGGGCCATCGCTGCCGCCGCCGCTGCCAACCTACTCGAGGGGGGCGACGCCGACCGCGACGCCCGCCGCCGCACCCTCAGCCCCATCCAGAGCGTGGCCAGTGACCGCAGCGCCTCCCTCCGACGGGGTCCGATCGGCCAGGCCGTCGAGCCGCGTCTCTCCATTGACTCGCTCTCCTCGGCCCCAAGCACCAACCTCGCCCGGTCCACGCGCCAGGCCAACTCCAGCGTCGCCAGCCAGGCCGAGCTGCGGAAAAACTACACGGACCGCGGCCCGGAGCTGGGGTACGAGGAGTCCTCGGGCCTCTCGCCGCGTGAGCACCCGTGGCCGACGTTTGCAGGCGGGGACGACGTCGATCCTCGGTACTCCCAGGCGGAGACCGTGAGCACCGATGGGAAGCGGTGGACCGCCGACTACACCGACGACAGTGAGGTTAACTACCTAGAGAAGGCCCACCAGGCGCGCCCGGTGGCGCCGGGGTCCGGCACAAGCCCACAGTTTGTCCAGCCTATTGCGGTCGAGTCTGCGGTGGCGTCGCTCCTTGACCCCTCGATCCTCGACCCCTCGCTCGTGGATACCAAATCGAACCCGTCGGGCGTCAGCCGCTCCCAGGGACACCCACCCCCGTCCCCAGAGCGGGTCGATCCGGCCGCGGGGTCCCGTCAGGGGAGTCCCCTGAAGCAGCAGCAGGACGCGGCAAGTCCGGACGCCACCTCGTTCCCCAGGCGCATGGGCGCCAGCTCCCCGCCGCAGAGTGTCACGCAGTCCCTCGAAGACCCCCACGGCTACGCCGATGACCTCCACACCCGCAGCCCCAGCCCCGAAGAAGATACGCGGAGCCCGGACCTGGAGTCGGAGATCAACACCAACCCGTCCATCATCCAGGGCCCCGCGGCTCCCCATGAGAATCATTGGTACGGCCCAACGGACCCTACGGGCCATCAGTCGCCCCTCGACCAGACGAGAGCCGCCGGCCTCGACTACAACCAGGACAATTATTCTCCGACCGGCTACAGTCCGAACGGGTTCTATGACCATTACCCCCGGGACCAGCTGTTTGGCACCCCCCTGGGGGCGAAGGATGAGGGATACGTATCGGCCGCCAACCCGCGGTCCCCGGGAGCCGATAGCCCGGAGCCCCTCAACAAAGGGTTCGACATGGACAGCGGCGCCATGGGTCTCTTCGACGCGGGACCTGACTCGTTCGCACCTGGTCACCACCGACAGCTGAGCGGCTACTCCCACGGTGCCGGGTCGCCTCTGTATGACAGCGCGACCGGCCGGGGGATCGAGCGAATCCAGTCGAAGGATATCGTAGCGCTCATGGATCATGTAAGTCCCTCCATCTATGCAGTATTGAATCCCCGTGGCTAACTCGAGGCAGCTCACCGTCCGCGATGCGCAGCGGAACGCTCGCGACACGGAGATTCTCATGACCCTGGTCCAGAGCGCCACCGAGATGCGAAATTCGTTCGAGGGCATGAAGAAGTTCATTGCGCAACAAGATGGACTAGTTATGGAGGCGAATGAAAAGCAGCATGAGCGCACGTATCGGGCGGTCGGTGGGCCGCGCCCATTGCCGGTCAGCACCCGGCCACGGACCGCCACGGAGCCGGAGGACCTGCGTTCGAAGCGCATGAACGTCTTCAAGCGCGCCATGAAGGGGCTGCATCTCAAATCCGGCAACGACCTGGGCAAGATCGAAGAGATGCTGGAGCATCTTCTCGACGAGGTGGAGGCCCTGCGGTATGGAGACGACCACATGGCGCGGAGCCAGCGGACAGGCAGCGTAGACCCGGAGGGCTACGAGCCGGAAGGGCACGCGGGGACGACCTCGTCAGAGAATCACTCCGGCTACCTCTCCATGTTCTCGCGGCCGGCGGATGGTCGGGGCCCCGGCCCGGCCGACCAGCGCGTCAGCACAGTGCCAGAGGCGGACGAGCCGGTGGACGGCGATGCGCGGGGTGAGTTCCTGAGCCCCAACCTACCGGGCGGCGGGACCGGCACGCAGCCGGAGCGGCCCGGGTCGGAGCCCACAGCGGCGACGACCCCGCCGCGGGGGCCGGTGGCCTCGGGGGCGCTGAGCACGGAGCACACCCCCAAGTCGACAGAGAAGGCGCGCAAGCACAAGTCCAGCAGCTCGTCGTTCTTCCCCAAGATCTCGCGATGGTCCAAGACGACGGCGTCGTCCATGGGCGACAACATCCGCAATAGCATCCAACCGGCGCGGAAGGAGCGGGGCGGCTCGTTCGAGGCGTCGCCGTCAGGGTCAGACCTGGGACGGGGGTCGTACGACGCCGCGGGGGATGACCGAATGCGGACGAGCTACAGCCTAGACGAGAACCGACCACCCTCGCCGCTTGTCCCGTCGCAGATATCAGAGGCACCGAAGTACCGGGCTCACCGCGACAGCCTAGACATGCAGCACCCGCAGCCGCGGCAGGGGCCCACAGGGCGATATCAGACACAGCTGGAGACGCAAGCACAGGTATACGATGCGCCAGCCGAGCAATGGGGCTCAATAGGCAGCGCGAACCAGCGCTACAGCGGCGGTAGCCGACTATCGCCCATCTCAGACGTGTACTCAGAGGGGGCGAGCTCGCGGGCAGGGCCGCCGCGTCCACCCAAGGTCAAAGACGAGGGTCCCTTGATCCCAGAGCGGCCACCCAAGGTGTCAGAGGGGAGCGACGAGCGGTCGTATGTGGAACGGGTGCAGGTATTTCTTTTTCTACACGGGTGGCGGAAGAAGAGGGGCTAACGGGGAGCAGAGTTCACGGTCGTCGCCACGCAGCACGCCTAATCGTAAGCCGACGGGACCGCGGCCGTTGACGGGGAGTCAGTCGAGTCCGCGGAAGAGGAGTCAATACAGGGGGAGTCCGGACCAGATTGATGACGAGTATGGCTATTAGTCGCACTTGAATTATGGACTGGAGGAGATATGAACATGAATTATGAGATAATGGCAGCGCTGGATTGGATGTATTCCTTTTGATTTTGATTTTGTTTTTGTATGAGAGTGATTCCCGATGTGCATATACTTCAAGTCACCTACTTGTGCTTAATATGGATAAACCTAAACCTACTCGGTGTTTATAGTTTTTACGCAACGTTGTCACGAGACCATGATACATATCACCAAATGACTTTTGAGTCACTCTGACCTCACATTACGAACTCATCTCCCTCCTCCATTCTCAGCCCTCTTTTTCTCCTCTTTTCCTTCCAACTCTCTCTCTCTCTCTCTTGTCTAGCTCTATCGTCCATCTTCCTTCTATTCATTTCTCCCTCATTCATCTCTCACCTCAACCGTCCACGGTCTAAATCCTCATCTAGTATTCATATTCATACCTCAATCTTTACTCAGTATGAGCTCCTCCCCCTCCTCGGGGGAAATCCTCCTGGTCTCCCCCCAGCAGAGTTCCTCGCCCAAAAAGCGCAAAATCACACCATCCCCCGAATCATCCGCCTCCAAGAAATTCCTCATCATATCTCCTGTACACCAAGTGCAGCCGCAGCCCCTGACCGCCCCCTCGAGTTTCTCTCGTAGCCTGGCATCGGATCTCTTCCCCAAAGATGGGGCAATTATCGGTGAGTGGAACTCTGTGGGTGAGAGATTTCGACCATATTGATGCTAATGAAATTTTAGAGCTACAGCGTCCTCTCTATCATTCTCACCACTCACATCCGGAACCAGTTGGCGAACCCACAGAAACAACCCCAAATTTGCCAGCCTCTCGCCAGATCATCTTCGAATTTGATTTGAGAAAATCTCCTTCGAAATTTTTCGAGCACAGCAGTAACAGATACCTTCTCTCGGTCTTCCCTGGTGCGCATCGAGTCGACTTTGACGAGAGATTTCTCGTCTATCACTTCAAAACTCTGCCGCCCAAACCCTGGCCCAAACAAGTCGCCGGCGTGCCATGTTACCTCACCGACAACGAAAGTGACTTCGGCCCAAGCATTCCCATCCGCCGGCCGGGTCGCTCCAGAATTGCGCTCTCCGAACACCTCGATCTACGGGATAATGAACCAGCTGTCGATCTTGTGTTCAATCTTGTGAAAGACTTTTTTGCGCATATTTCAATCCAAATCACCGAAATCCAATACTGGGGATATGTCGTTATCATCGTTCTGGAAGCGGCAGGCGGTGTTGATGACCTTCTTTCTAGGGTCCCTCGGTCCGTTGCTCAATGCAACTGCTTCTATCTCTATGAAGAAGAAATGTGCCGACCGAGGTCGCTCTCCGCGCTCCGAATGAAAGCCGCCTCACCCAGGGCCGACCAAGTCGACAACTCGCAGTATCAAATTCTGAGGCCCGGGGTCAGCCTGAGCTCAGGGAAAGATCTAGACAAAGACTTCGAGCGTTTGAGTTCTTCCGGCGTCCTCATCAAGGACAATCTTGGGGTCCAGTTCATGACAGTTGCCGCCCATGGGTTCCCTGGGTCTCCCCTTGGCGCCAAAGTCTATCATCCGAACCACGCCGGCAACAAGATCGGCGAAGTTATCATGGGGCTCACGCACACCGACGTTGGCTTGGTCAGGCTCGATCCAGGCGTAGAGTTTATCAATGAGCCATTCGAAAATACCATCATACCAACCCCTCCTTTCAAGTTTGCCGGTTTTTCTCGGGCGGCCGAAACCAGAGTCGGGGACAACATCTTCCTTGACAGCCCCTTCTCGGGCTTTCTTGAAGGCACCAGATCATCACACTCACTTCTCTGTGTGCCAAGCGATGACCCTCTGGAGCCAGAGCAATTGTGGATTCGTTGTCAATGGCACTATATGGGACAAGGCTCGCACGAGGCGATCGTCGACGGCGTATGCGGTTCGGCGATATGGGACCGTAACCACAAGGTCGTCGGTTTTTTCAGATACGCCCCCACCTCTGGATTATTTGTCGATTATAGTCTCAGCATCGCTGCAGATCATCTCCTCGACAAAGGGTACTCCATGGTGTAATGCCGAATAAAATCTACGATAGGGGATGCGACGGGAAAGGAGAGGTGGCAAAACATACCATTACCCAGCAAGTTGTCACCGCAGTTCGGAAAGTCGGGTCTGCAGGAGTCAGCTGCCACCAGGGGGGTGGAGGTAGCTAGGGCGGCGAGAGTAATGCTTCTAATGCTGACCATTGTGATGTTGTCGGGTCGGGTTATGGATCGTTCAATTGTAAGGAGAAACTACTGTTGGAATCTGGATGGATGCGAAGTTTGGTCGGAAATGACGATGAGAGAGAGAGAGAGAGAGAGAGAGAGAGAGAGAGAGAGGAGGTTTACATATCTTTCTCTTCTTCATTGACTAACATCTCAGACGTCTAGAGTCCGAGTGAGTCGCAGACCTCAAGGCTGAAGAGATACGGATCAGCTCATTGAAACGGAAACGTGGTGCACCAATTACGACTCAGGCAACTAGAATGCATAACCTACTCTCTACAGTGCATCATTGTTAGTAATTGCCGTTACGAAGATCATGCCAGCCTGGAAGATATGGTGAAGAAGAGTGGGATTCCATGTTGGTAGAGAAGAGTTGTATCATTGATAATGGTCCATGATTTGGCAGCGATTATACTGTACCAGTGAATGATCTTCGCGGGAGACATACTACTACCTCAATATTAAGGGCAAAGAAAAGAGTGTCACCACAGGTCATCAATATCAATCCCATTTACCTCATTCCATTCTACTACACCATGTTATGTAAATGTAAATGCATGGTGGTCGATTCCATCAACAAGACCAGACCCAGCCTTTCTTCGGGTACTTTGCTCAAATATCTTTCCACTCGGCAACGATTCATGTTTATATACATTGGAAGGTTAAGAGAAAATAGAGCTTATTCTTCTCTGATCCGTTCGAGTGGTATACTCATGTAGAGTACAGTGCCATTTCTGTTGGATCTCTTCAGTGGACTAAGTACTAGTATTCAGCCTACTCCACGTGTGGGTACGCTGTGCGTCTCTACATGAGAGAGCTATTGGCTCTCAATATATCTAAGTAAATACTCAGCTAAATGGATACCTGTATATGCATGAGAATCTGATCCAATATCCCGTCTGATCATCAACTATTGATAATATCAGGAAAGATCTACATCACGAATCCTTAACCTATATATAGATGATGAAGACCCCGACGGCGTCCACAATAATAGAAAGCAACATGCTATATATTCCAGATAAGACAAAGTATTATATATCTTCCATATCCGAATGAATGTAAGACTCTTTCAAAGTTACGAACTGCGAGATCCAAGCCTGTATACAGTAAAGCAGACCAGCACAGCTTACAGTATCTCAATCCTATGATAGCATACTCATCTTGGCACAAGACTACTACAGTATTACGGAGTAAACTATAGGCTCATCTATCAGGCGGTGCGAGTCCGGGTGTTCCCTTACTAGATTGGGGATTTATAGTTTTACTCTGTCGATCTTCAACACTAGCCCTTACTGTGTGTGAAATATTTGTTGGGTGAGTAAATATTTAAAGATGATGGTTAAAAGTGCTAGAAGAAGAAGAGATTTCAGTTTAGCTTGCTCTGTCATGTTGTGTTCCATTGAGGCCTCCTATACTCAGTACAGACTACTCACCTCTCGGCTTGGTCCCTACTCGGTGATCTGCCTAATATGCATTGTGAGCACTCGGGGCGTCCTCGGCTCTACTCAGTGGAGGCACTCAGTGAGTAAATACAGAGAGGAATTCTCGGCTGTATAAAACAAATATATACTTGTAACGACCGTCTAGAAGCATACACCGTCTACTCCACACTAAGTATACAAACTCCATATTCAAAACAAACCAAGCAAAACAAAGAAAAGGATCAGACAGCCCCAAAATCAGACAACGGCCTCACAGACGTCGCAGCCCGTCCTTTGACCGCCCCATCCGCCGTCGCCAGACTGCTAAACTCCACCCCGTCACTAACAGGAAACCGTCCCGGATAGCTCCCTGCAGACAACGTCCGCCCCGACTCCGTCATCTCCAGCCCCTGGGACTGTGACTGCGACTGCGACTGCGCCGAGTCGCTCGACCATACCGGACAGACGATGCTGTAGATCGGACGGAGCGACGCAGCTGGACTGTCGACTATAGCCTCTTCTTTCCCAGTCCCAGTCCCACCGCCGCTGTTGTCGTTGATATTGTTGTTGTCAAGGGAGGGGCCCGACGGTGTCTTCCTCATAGGAACACCCAGGGTAGACGAGCCAGGCACACACGCCGTATCCGAGACACTATGGAACAGCGACGAGTACACCGAGTCGCTAATCAGCGGCTTCTGCACCGAGTACCGCGTGTTCAAAAAGTTCGGCACCGGGGCCCCACTGCTACCGCTACCGCCAGCTCGATTCTCCGAAGCGACGCTAGAGATCTGCCCGACAGACGCACGGAGCGGGCTCGGCGCGCGCGCGTAAGCCGGCGTGGCCGTCGCGCCGGGACGCAGCATCGCCGAGCCGATATCGCTCGCGGACGGAGGAGTGCGGCTGAAGAAGGCAGCGACGGCGGCGGAGATGCGCTCTGGCGAGATGCCGTCTTCGGCGTGGAGGAAGATCGTCTCGAAGAGGCTCATCTGGATGATTGCCATGAAGAGTTCGACGATGCGGCGCTCGCGGCGTTCGATGGCACCGTTGATGATGGTGTGTCTTCTGAGGGGAGTGGGCTGATATGGGTTGGTCTGTGAGGGCTTTGGGACCAGGTCGAGGAGAACGGCAAGGTAGTGGAGCAGTTTCAGGGTGAGGAGGTTGCCGGTTAGGGAGAGTGTCTGGCGCAGCGTGATGGTGAGTCTGCCGTGGTGCGGTCCGTTTGGGCACTCCTGTTGCTCTGGTTGGAACTTGGTGGCCATTTTGATGGATACTGAGTGGGTCAGTGAGCGTGGGAGATAATCATGTGGTAGATACTCGATGCTGTGTCTTGTCTTGAGAGGGAACGGTGTGGATGTATGGATGATAGTCTGTTTTGCGTCTGTTCTGCAGTGGAAGGAACTTTAGTTGTTGAGGAAAGAATGACCGTCATCCACGGTCTTCATACCGCTATCCAGGTAATCTCCAGTCAAAGTATCCAAGATATATGTAAACACAGGTACTCCACATCCTACCGCCCAACAAACCCTGCCTGCAGGATCCCAATAAGCTCATCCAGTCTCTGAATACACAGATCCGTATGCTCGTGCTCCTTCAAATGTCCATTATGATCATTCAAGAGCAGCACCGTCGCCGCACCAGCCGTATGTCCCGCCGTCATATCATCAAGACTATCCCCGACCTGGAAACATCAGCTGCCACCCAGAAGATAAACCAAAGAAAACGAAAAAGAAAGAGGCATACCATAATCAGATTCTCCCCCGCATTCTCCAACCCCCATTCCCTCGCAATATGCAAAATCCCATCAGGATCCGGCTTAGGCAGCAACCCAGGCGTCTCGCGGGTGATGATGGGCACGAAGACGTGCGCGGGCAGGTGGTTCGACAAGAGGTGCATGACAGGGGCTCTACTTCAATTAATTCTTTCTGATTCATGCCGTCGCTTCTGCAACGATTCCGGGGGTGGGGGGGAAAGATGGACACACTCGAAATTCCGCGTACACAGCGCTCTGCGCACCCCCGCATCATGCAGATAGTCCATCAAATCAACCAGCCCTGGCTGTGGCTGCTGGTGCGTCATGGCTTCGCGCTCGATAGCCTTGATCTTGTCGGCTGCCTCGAGGCGCTCCTCGCTGGGGAGGCTCCGAATGTGGTGGAGAATGTCTATTTTCTTCTCGATGCCGAGGGCGTTTCTGTTGATTGTGAGTATTCATTCATGAAGCCACGTGGGGTCATGGATGCTGGGATTGGCGTACCGCATCTGAGAGAACATGTAGTTTTGGGGGAGGCTGTTTGGTTCGTGAGTTTCATACAGTTGATTAGATTCTGTGGATTAGATCCAATACTCACCATAATGTACCATCCACGTCGAATACGATTCCCTTTAAAGCAGGCGCTGTCGCGTCGGTGGAACCGAGGGGCGCGAACCGTCGTTGACGGAGGGGAACGCTCTGGAGGGAAGACATTTGGCGAGTGAGTAGACGCGAGGGGCGCGTCCACATGGATATCTATATATATATATATATATCTGTCTAAGAGGGGTACAGAGATTGAAGAGGGAGATGTGGAGAAGTTGGTGGTTGATAAGATTGTCATCCGGTGCGGAGAATCCCGGGCGCGACCCAATCCGGCTCTATTTTCTGTACACTCAGCCATTTATTTACAGATCTCCCATGATGGGAGAAAATCGTTTCGTTCCGGGTATCTACGCGTTACATATCCAACAAAAGAACTATTCATCGCCTCGTCAACGCCCATTTCGGTCTGCTGGCATCACATCCGGTAGCGATCCCATGCTTTCTTGCCCGCACTCGGCATGGGTCGATAGGCATCGCCGCCGCCCCCGCCCCGCTTCCCGCCGCCACGGCCTCCTCGGGGGGCTCCCCGGCCCCGGGGAGGAAAGCGAGATGTCGGTTGCCAGCTGTCCCGGCCTCTGCCGCGACTGCCCCGTGGGGAGAGCGAGCGTTGTCGGCCTCCATCGCCATTGTAATCGCGCCGGTCCCGGTAACCCTGGGAATCTCCGCGGCCCCCGGAAGAACCAAAGCTCTTGCCCCGTCCGATGCCGCTGCCGAAGCGGATGTTGGGCCGTCCACCGGCGTTGCGTCCCAGGGGTGGTCGTCGTCCGGGTCGCGAGAGCATGTCGTCGCTGTCTGGGGACGGTGACCGGCGGTCGGCCCGGCCCCGAATCTGTAGACCCCTCTGGCCACTCACGACTGAATTGATGTTGGTGACCATGTTGGGGTCGATCCCCCGCAGGGTCCAGGATGACGACTTCAACGGGTAGGACAGCGACGGGCAATCTCCCAGGAGATGGCGGTTGCTGGTGCAGTGGGCGCACGAGAGCGAGACGAGCACAGGCCCCGTAGGCGGATCCACCCGGGGCAGCTTCCACATGAAGTCGCACTGTAGCTCGATATGCGCGGACGATCCGCATAGATCGCAGGGGATCTCCGACGCCGAACTTTTCAGTGCCGCACCGCACTGGGACTCGTCGTGGCCGCGCTCCCGACACCGTGAACATCGCCTCCAGGTAGGACAGAGGCTGCTCTGGTGCTGATTCCAATCTCCGCAGTGCACGCACTGTGAATTGTTAGCGTTGATCATTTTGTCAAATCCCTGATGTCCCTAACCTCTTTGTATGGACAGACCTCCGCCAAATGGCCCTCCCGCATGCACTCTACGCAGGCAATGGGGAGTTGGAGGTCAACGTCATTGATGTCCTGGCCGTAGTGCAGAAACCTCGCCTGACTCTCCAGGTCTTCCCGGGTGAGATCTGAGAGGATGGCAGGCGCCGTGGGGTACTTCTGCGAATACAGCCGTAGGGTCTCTTCCTTGGACGAGGAGCTTTTCGCAGACCCGTTGGCCGGAGCTCCCATCAGCGATATCGTGTTTGAAGCCTGGGTAGGCCCCGCTCCATTCGAATCGCCCGTGGCCGTAAGATCCTGGCCAATATTCAACATGATCGACCGATCCGCCTCGGAATCCGCGTCCGAGTCCCCCGACAGCTGCATCCCCGAGTCACTCGTATCCGTCTCGCCCTCCTCTATCTCGCCGTCCTCAGCCTCGCCATCATCGGAGGCACTCCGCCAGAATTTGTTGTTGACCGCATCGAACTGCGAGCGGGGTCGGCCCTCGTCGCGCTTGTTCCCCCGCGCGCCGAGTGTGGTCCGAATCTCACCTCTGCTCCCTTTGTTCCAGTTGAGCGCCGACGCGCTTTTCATCTGAACATCGGTCGATGCCGGCTTGGACTGTCCGTCCGACTCGTCGGATGCGCTGTCGGACGAGTCGGAGTCCGCGCTCGAGCTAGAGCCGGAGCTGGAGTTGGAGCTGGAGCCGGAGCTGGACGTTTCATCAGAATCCACATCCAAGGGAGCGTTGCTGAAACTCCCCCCGCGAGGAACGAAATCCTGCGCCACCCGGTCGTCTGCCTTTCTCTTCCTCCGTTGTCTCTTGTTGGCGTTGGCGGGATCGGTGGAGCTCTGTCGGGAGGAGTGATTCGAAGACGCTGCACGGGTTCGGGAGATCCCTACGGAGGCGGTCCGAGAATCATGATCATCAGGGGAGTCCGACATGGTGTCGAAGAAGTGGAATGTGTCGTGTCGTGCGGGTTTGTCACTGGTCTGCGGTTCCCAGACTGATTCCTCAAGGAAAATTTACGGGGAACGACAGAAGCCAGAGCCGCAGCGGAGGAACATTAGTCCGGATGCCTCCCCGTGATTCTCATGTGACTATGTCATGTGACGCAGGGCCAGAGAGAATCCTTAACACGTGTATCTCTCGATCTATAAATATTCTGGAGGTCTATTATTCGCCTGTAATTGCCCATGTTAAATCAGATATGGATGGGATATCATATTGATATCCCTATCTCTGCCGTTTATCAAACGCTATAAATACCAACCAGGGACCTAAATAGAAATCATGTCTGAGACTAACAGGATTCTAGAACCTCCGCTGCATCGATCCGATCCCTTCTAGACCAGGCATGATTGGTTCTGCTTAGCAGCCGCAGTAGCGTCATGTCTTCTGGTCCCTCTTGGTAGTGAGATTGGGAGCATCTGTAGTTGAAAGATGGCGAGGTACTTGATAGTTAGATAGATAGTCGTTGCTCGAATAGTAGTATCTCAATATATTTCTTCCTGTATTCTCTGGGGATTGACAACTCTTTTATTCTAATTTTCCTTTATTTTCTTTTCACTTCTTTTCTTATTATTAAACTCTTCCTCTTTTTAAATCAAATAAAAGATATAAATGATTAATAGAGCTAGAAATTGGTGGTGCTGGATGGCTGTCGGGCTCCCGTGACTTTCTGCCGATCCTGCGATCTCCCTCGCTCGTCTTTCCTCTCCCTCTTCCTCTCTCTCTCCCCGTCTTCCTCTCCCTCCTGTTCGATCACCTCATCCTCCATCAATCGCTACATACTCTTTTTTTCCCTTTTCCTTTCGACCTTCCTATCCCGTCTTCCTCTACATCTCTTTAAACCTCCCCACCTCCTCTCTCTCCGGGATCATCGGCTGGTATCCCCTCCGCCTCTTCCACCCACCCCCCCTCCTCCTCTCTAATTTCGCCCGTGATATCTCCTCGCTCCTATTCTCCTCCGTCCAATCCCCTTGCCTTCTCCGCCTTCTCAAGATCTCGATACTCGTCGGTCTTATCCATTTTTCCCACCGGTTCTCGATCAATACCGCCAAAGTGTCTTCCATCGTCGCCCCTCGTACCATCTCCTTCCCTCCGGAGGTCGATACAGGCCACCGACGGTTGGCTCCCACCAAGGACATGTCGCAGAATAAAGCAGGCCGACGGAGACGCTCCAGCAGTCTCATCTATCAGGAACCTCCGGAATCCATCGAGCATACCAGCGATCAGGCAGCCCTGCCCAATCTGAATGCGAACTGGGTCAATGCCAAGGGTGAGTCTATCTTGTGCCGAAATTCCCGGCGTCAGACGTGGCACTGCAATCTGGACTACAGTATTTCCGAGAGGAAGAGTGAAGGATGGGTGTCACTGAAGTAGGAGATAGGGGTCTAACGCGATATCTAGGTGCCTGGACCATCCACTTCGTCCTCATCCTTGCCCTGAAGATTTTCTACGACATCATTCCCGGCGTCTCCCAGGAAACCTCCTGGACCCTGACCAACATCAGCTACATGTTCGGTTCCTTCCTCATGTTCCACTGGGTGCGGGGCATCCCCTTCGAGTTCAACGCTGGTGCCTACGACAACCTCAACATGTGGGAGCAGATCGACAACGGCGACCAATATACCCCCGCCAAGAAATTCCTGCTCTGCGTCCCCATCTGCCTCTTCCTCCTCAGCACCCATTATACCCACTACGATCTGACCTATTTTACCATCAACTTTCTCGCCACCTTGGCGGTGGTGATTCCGAAACTTCCTTTCGTACGTGCTTCTAACCCCGGTGTGCCTTGCTTGCCCCTCGTACTGACCACCTACAGTCCCACCGGTTGCGGATAGGTCTCTTTTCGGAGCCTGAGGAATAGTTCTTTCCTCGTTGACGTTGCTTTTGTTATTCTTTTCCTCATATCTGTTCGGTCTCTTGGCTTTTCTTCTTGATCATATTCTCCGCTTGGCGATTCAATATCCTTTTTCCCTTACATTTTTCTTCTTGTCTTTGCTCGCGACGGTGCTGTTTCTCAGTGACTCCACGGATCAGTACTCAATTTGTCGACTGCCGACGACTCTCGAATGGGGAACGGCAGGGGCCATGGGTCCCAGAAAGGGGTGAGGAAATCCACCAGAAATCTACAAAGGAGAGAGCGGTGCGGTGTGGATGCGAAGGGTTGGGCGGGAGAAAGAATCCCGGTATCTCGATATCATTATTATCAATGCTTGCTTGCACCGTTCTCGTGGCATCGGCTTCCGATCGTATTTCGCTTCCCGGATTTCTTAGAACCGCGATCGTCCAGGGGATGGTTTAAGCGGTGGACACGGCCTTTTCGTATCAATTGTACTACGTCGGGCCGACGCGGACGAGGGGTGCCACTCTGACTGGCCATGTTCACGATGGTTTCATGGTCGGATGTCGGGGGTCTTCGTGGCTCCGTTGTGGATTTCGAGGCCCGTGAGAGCGCTATGTAATGGGTCACCCGTGCTACCTCGGTACGAGTATTAGACTATAGTTTGGGATATTCGTTGCGGCTAATGGTACGATTATTGTAAATAGAGATATCAATCTATAATTAGTCGTTGTGGTAGATGTTTGATGAAGTGTAGTGGTGGTTTAAGTTATCCGCCAGGGCGGGATATATATTCGTAAAGCAGATTCCGGTTACTATTAATATAGAGCCAACCGAACTCATATAAATCATGGACAAAGAAAGATGAAATATAAAATATGACAGAAAATTAAATACATATAAGCGTAAAAAAAGAAACAAAGAAGAAAACAAAGGAAGTTAGAAAGAAAGAAAAAAAAGATGATCAAGTCAACGCCAATGGCGCTGCTGGGAATCGAACCCAGGTCGAATCGGAATTGTTGTTTGAAACCACAACGATTCATGATGACCACTACACTACAGCACCTTGATCGGTGAAAGAGGCTGCTTTCTTTGGTCTCTTGATCCACCAGTACTCCACTGCACGCCTTATCGATAAGCGCGTCTTTCAACTCTCGCGATCTTTGTCTTCATCTCATCTCATCTTCATCTTCTTCTGTACGCTCTGATTTACTCTCTTCAAATTTGTCAATATATTCCCTCTATCATGGATATAGACGAGGACGCCTACCGCTGCCATAAACCTCTCCCATATGAGCTGGTCCAACACATTGGAATCTTCTTCGAAGAGAAGCTCTGTTGGTATCACCTACCTATCGACCCATTCAACCATGCTAACAAGCAACACAGACGCCCAAGCTCTCGCTCTTCTCTTCGACATCGTAACAACAACTACCGGTCCACCAACCCCCGTATTCGTCCCTCCCCCGCAGCACCTCGCCCTCTCCGCCACCCTCCTAGTACACCCCGCAACCACCACGCGCGCCAAGTCGCCCGCCGAGGAGGAAGCTCCCGCCGCAGCACTGCGGCTCCTTCGTCTAGCCAACAACCTCGTCGGACCTCTCAATTCCCGCCTAGGCGTCGCATTCTCGTTCACCCACTTCCAGTCCTCCCGACAAGGCCGCCGCCGTCGCGGCGCCGCAGAGGACGACACCTTCGCGGACCCCGAGGACGCAAAGCAGCTGAACCTGGAACTCGCCCAGTCAGCGGCATTGTGGTCGCGCGCCGAAGATTTCTGGCACGCCGTCGGCTGGGCGTTCAATTGCTCGGTGCTGCATCGCGAGCGATGGGATCGCTGGCGCGTGTGGCTGGAGTTCATGTGCGAGGTGCTGGAGGACGACTGGCGCGAGCGGATGAGGCTGGCTGAGGTTGCTGCATTGCAGAACAACAACGATGCACCGAATGGAACGGCAAAGAGACGTCTCCGGAATAGAACGGATAACCAGGATCAGCACACCGCTGTCCTCAGAGACAGCCTCATCTGCCGCTACATCACCGACCCGTCCGCCGGCTTCGGCCGCAACAGACGCATTCTGCGCGCTGTCTTCGCAGACGGCAGCTCCAGCGCCGTCAGCGAGTTCCGCCAGGTCTTCCACAACGAGCTGCGGCCGTTGCGCAACACAGGCGGCGACCCGCCTGGCAATATCAAGAAGCGCGAGGTGGAGGTGAACGTCGACCAAGGCGTCTACGGCGACTACCTCACCGAAAAAGACGACGACGATGACGACCTATCTACCACCGAAAAAGGCACGCCCTCGCGCAAAACCAAACGCCCTCGCCGAGCCACGCGCTCCACCACCACCACCGGCGACACGACGATCGAAACGCGCCCCCAACAATCACCACCACCCCCATCAACAACCAACACTCCCCTCACAAACGACGCCTCCCTCCTCGGCGGGCTCACATCCCTCTCCCTCCGCCAACGCCTCCTCGAACTCCTCTCGCAAGTCTCCCAAAAACTGCCCCGCGAATTCCTCCCCCTAGAAGACCTCTACCACCTCTTCGTCGAAAACATCCGCCACCAGCCCCTCCCCATCTACCAAGCCCTCATCAGCCCCTCCACCCTCTCCTACCTCTCCCCCGCAGCGCACACCACCCTCTGCGAATTCCTCCTCTACCGCCTCCGCGAGTCCGCCGCCCCAGACTCCAACGAAGACTACCTCAACCAGACCAAACTCGAGTCTTGCTTCTTGCCGTTTGCGGCGAGCACAGCCGCCGTGGCTGATAATGCCAAGATGTCGATTGCGCTCGAGGCGCTCGTTATGCTGCTCGCGCAGAGTGACCTGTTGACTGTCACGGATGGGTTTCGGAGCGCGGTCGAGTGTGGCATCGAGGCTAGGGCCGAGAAGGTGCAGACTGAGGGCGCGCAGGCTGCTACTGGTGGTGGTGGTGGTGGGGGGAGGGGGAGGGGGAAGGGGAGGGTTGCGGAGGATGTGGAGTGGTCTTGGTTGATTGAGAGTGGGGAGCGGTTGATGTTTCTTTTGGAGGTGGTGGGTTGATTTACCTAGTAGGTGTTCATTGATCTATTGACCTATCTGCTTCTGTTTTTGAATTCGGCCTGCTGTTTTCTCTTATACATTTTGTCATTTCTGATGTTTGTTGATCTCAGTTTATGATGGAGTGCGATTATTGTGTTGTTGTTATAGTATAGATACCCTGTGCAGCGAGTACCTTACACTATCTACTATCTACTATTATATTTATCAATTATATAGATGAGTATGTCTGTGTGATGCATCTATTGAGTATAGACTATAGTAGAAATGACTATGTACAACTGAACCAAAACAAAGCAATCAATCACCCAAGCAAACAACCGAACCGAACCACCTGGGAATAAAGTCGACATCTACCCCATCCACCCACCCACCCATCCATCCATCCATCCACACGCTAGACCCGCGCAAAGCAAGAATCACGATGAACCAAAGAAGCAAACAACAACAACAACAACAACAACAACTAACGATGCGATAAAATGGGACCTCCCCTCTAAACCATCAAAGAAAAGAAAGGGGAAAAATGATTATGGCGGCGGCCTCGGCCCAATAATCTGCCTTCTCGCGCCCCCAACGCCCAACCCCGACCCCCCCCGATTCTGATTATCACCACCCATAAACCCATACTGATGGACGTCCCAGGCCTGTCCCGGGCCGGAGCCCAGCGTTCCGTCCTTGAGGCCGCGCGCAGCCGCCTCCTGCGTCTGCTTCTGGCCCTCTTCCCACTCGCGCTGACGTTCGCGCTCGCGCTCCATTTCGCGCTCTAACAGCGACTTTGAGGCCCAGCCGCCGGCTTTGGTCTTTTGTTGAGCGGCGGCGCGTCGGGCGTTCTCGGCGTCGACTTCGGTGGTTGTGCTGTAGTCTTGGGGGCGGTGGGTGGCGGGCTTGGGGGCGACTGGGGGTCGGTGGGAGGAGAGGTATTGGTCGACGCGGCTGGCGGGGAGATGGGGCTTGGGGGCATGCGTCGCTGTAGGGTCTGGGAGGGGACGCGGGGATGGGGTCATGTTTGTGGCGTGGTTGGCGGTTTCGAGGGGGGCCCGTGGCGGCATCGCGGGAGGCTCCGCTGCTGTGGGATCGGGAAGTGGTCGGCGGGGTAGGGATGGGGGCTGTTCGGACCGGGTTGGCTCGGGGAGCGGACGCGGAGGCTGGGGAGGGACGTCCGGCTCCTCCTCGTGGTGCGTCTGCCATTCGGTGCGCAGCAGTCGGCGCTCCTGTTCGAGGGACGACAGGCTGTAGCTGGGCTTGGGCGGTACCGGGACGGGGCGATTGCTGCTGCTGCGCGCGGGTGGTTCAGGGGTCCCGGTCTGCCGGCCCTGCTCGTACTGTCGCTCTCGTTCCTTGGCGAGCTCCAGCTCGCGCTCCAGCTGACGGATGCGCTGTGTCTCCTGCGATTCGTCGGGCGAGGCACGACCGGGGTTGGGGTGACTGGCTTGGTACTGGCTGAGGAATTGGCCGTTGAGTCGGCTATCCTGCAGTTCGCGATGGTGGTGCCTCTCCTGCTCGAGTCGTACCTCGGCCTCTTTCTCTTCCCGTGCGCGCTGCTGTTCCTCCGCCTCCCACGCCCGCTTTTCCTCCTCCCATCGCTTCCGCTCGGCCTCGGCCGCGTGCCGCTCCTTGTCCTTCTCCTGCAAACGGGCCGTCTCTATCTCCCATCGACGCTCCTCCTCCTCTTGGGCTCGTCGCTCCTCCGCCTCGAGCTCGCGCTGACGCCTGTGCTCCGCCTCCTGGCGCTCGAGGATGGCGCGCTCTTCTTCCTCGCGCCTGCGCTTCTCCTTCTCGGCCAGACTCGGCACGTGCGGCGAGGCGCTGGTGATCTGCCGACGAGCGCCAAAAGCGACCCCCTGGTTGGCTTGGCTCGCTCCGCCCATGTACCCGTACTGATGGATATTCCAGGCCGGAGAGGTGGCGACCTCGTCGGACTTCTTGGACCAGCTGCTGACATGCGGAGATTTGCCGGGGCTGGCACCGGAGATACTGGAGTTCGCGTCGCTGACGTTGCTGATGCCGCGCGGACGGGCCGGTTTGTACGCGCTTGCACTGGAGCCGGTCATATTCGGGCTGAGCGACCCGCCTTTGCTCTGAACGCCGATCGCGCGGGGGAATTTAGCCGGCTGCAGGGCATTGGCCCTCCGGCTGAAGGCCATCAGGCACTGCAGGACTTGCGCGGGGTCCTTGCCCTCGTAGAGGTCGACGGTCAGGAAGACGTCATGCGGCGGGAGACTCAGGGGCGGCATCTGGCACGCGCGGAGGAAGTGGGAGATGTTCTCCATCTGGACGAAGGGCATCGAGGATTGTTTGTACTTGAGGCCGGGAGAGACGACCATGTTTACGAGTCTAGGGAGTAACTTCGTCAATCACCGTGAACTGGGGCGAGGGGAGAAGGCCCATCTGGGGCGGTTTCTGTGCTCACCTGCAGAGTGCGACACCATCTTTCAGGCCCTCCAAGAGGTCGGACGAAGGCAGTCTTTCGCGCAGGACGTCTTCAATCCAGTCACGGACCTCCGCGGCTGCCTGCGGCGTATAGCGGGACAGGCGCAGACTGCGCAAGTCCTTGTCCAAGGACGTCACGGACGCCATGATGATTCGATTAAACCGGTCGATCGAACGGATGTAGTATACTGCAAGGAAAATGGAAGGAAATGGAAGAATAGAAGAAGGAAGTGAATTGCTAAGGAGAACGGCGCGGACAGTAGTGGGGCGGGCCGTGGGGCGGGGGGATAAGGGGAAGGAGGAGTATAGTAAGTAGGTATTCGATGGAGATCGGTGACAAAGCAGGATGGGTTGATGAAAATGGGAGAGTATACAGGGGAGAGGAGAGAGTAGAGAAGAAGAGAGGAAAGAGAAGTGAAGAGAAAGTTGACAGGGAGAAGAGAGAGAGAGGGAGAGAGAGTGAGAGTGAAGAATGTCGTTGGGGGGCAGTAATTATGCCTGCTTATGTAGGAAGGATGCTGACTGGCTGTGAAGGGATAATTCTGGCGATGACGTTCGTTCGTCTTCCTTCAGCCTCGTCTTTTTCTCCACCCCAGCTACGTCCACCACCCCATTGATTGCCCTCGACTCTGGTCTTTCCTACGATTATACTCATCTGATTGATCTACACCCCCCGATTCAATGAGCCCCATCAGCAGCCTCTGGTTCAAGTGGAAAAGCCTCCGCCTCCCGTGGCGAAAATCCTTCCTCGTCGGTATGCCACCCCAATTTCCCACGGATTACATACAGAAGACCATACCTATTAATGCTCATCTTTATCTAGGCCAAGACCTGCGAGGCAACACATTCTGGGAATTCAAAGATGCGCTGAACGCCGGACGATTCCGGCGCATCGTGAAATTTGACCCGAAGACGCATTTCGCCGATGTCCAAGTGACACGTACGTTCCATCCAACCCTATCCTTGTGTATATCGGCTTTTGGAATCACAAACTGAGACCGGTCGATTGATCTAGCGCAATGGCACCAATGGCTCCGTCACGTCCGTCGCGAGCCGCCCTCCATCCAAGAACAGCAGCAGGATGTCCTCCGCCAAATGCAGATCAAGCAGTTGGCGCGTCTGGCCGATGAGCGCTGGGCTAGCAAGCCCTCTTATCTGGATAAGCCTGCGACGAATGCTACGCCTGCGCCTGCGACTGCCAACCCTGCCGACGCAGTAACAGCACCGGCAGCGACACCAGCAGCACCAGCATCGACGCCCGACGCGCCTGCGGCCCAGGAGAGTCTCCCTCAGCAACAGACAAACCCCGCTGCTGGCACAGAGACCAAACCCAAAACGGACGACACTACCACCACCACCAAGAAAGACAAAGATCCCTGGGCGGCTGCTGGCAAGGGCGGACCGAGCGAGAAATGGGAGCCAGCACCTTGGACGCCGAGTGCGGCCCGGCGGTGATCGACCTTTTTTTTTTTTTTAAAGAAAAAAAGAAAAAAACAATAAGAAAAACATCTTCGTGTTCCTGGGGTGAAATATCGTGTCTGGGAAAAGTAGCGCCTCGAGGCGCTAACCGGGTGATAGACAATCCGTTGAGAGACACTGGGCTACGGCTGGCTATTTCGGACCAACTTTGCGCAGGGCTCCACCGTCTTGCTGAATGGTCGAATGTCGGTCAATACATCCCTCCCGGGGTATTGGTATTGGTACAATGGTCGGTTATGGATTCATATCCCCGACCAAATCATTTCGGCACGGAACGTTTTGGCGGAACGCAGCCAAAGTCGACAGAGTCGGCGCTTAGATAGAGTTTGTTTGTTCTTGCATGTACTATATACATAACTTGAGTGTCAAAACTCAACTCACTGTGACTATACTCCTAATGAATATGTACAACCTGGAATGCATTCAAGGGTCCTGCAGTATGAAATTCAACCCTGAAATGAATGCAACGCGCCGTGCAAGAAGAAAGATAAGATGAATGACACATTAATTGTAGTAAATTATTATAATGCCGTATGCCTCCAATACTCACAATTCTATAATTTTGAGGGCCCAACGCCGATTTTTGGCCTGTGGTTAATACAAGAGAACAAAACCCGAATTCCGAAAAACACCTGAACGACCGTTGCCAGTTCACCAAACCAAGCAGAGAGACCATATGATGGTGCAGAGAGGGAAATCAAACATAGTACAGATAGGAGGTAATCAATAATGAAATGAAATGGAAAGAAAAGAAAAAAAAAAAAAAAAAAGAAAATAAGTAAGAAAAGAAGAAAGAAGAGGGGAGAAAAGACTAGTATAGAATGGCTTCGAGAGTATCCACGTCCCCACCAGCCTTGCGGACCGCCTGCAGTGCAGCCTCGCTCAGCTTGCGCCGTCGATCGCGGGCCTCTTGCTCGCGTCGGGCTTTCGTCTTGGAGCTGCCGCTGGGGGCAACCCCGCCGAGGATCTTCCGGCTATCGCTGGGAGTGAAGTTCACAAACGAGACGGTGACCGACTTGTTGGAATTTTTGGGGCTCGAACCCTTGACTGGCCGGGGTGCGCTCATCGATTGGCCGGACAGTTTCCGGCCGTGAGGGCGGCGCTGGGGCGTCTTCATGGCGATGCTGCTCGACATGGTGGACCCCATTCCGGGGGACCCACCCGTCCCGGGTGACATGGACGGCGATCGCGACGGATGTTGGCCGTTCGGCGTGGTGAAGGAAGAGGAGTCCACGAAGCTTTGGGACGGAGGTGCGGGGGTGTGGTAAGCGTGGGTATCTTGGGTGGTAGGGGCTGTCGGCATGGTCGACGGGGGGAAAGAGGAGCTCGCGGTGGACATATCGAAGGAGGAGGGGTCGAGCTGGATCATGAGACCCCCTTGCAGCATGTCATGCTGGTTGTTCTGCATGGGCCGCTGCGGGGTCGGGGACGCAATTATGGGCTGGTATGACGGCTGTCGGGGCGCAACCTGGCCCGCCATGGGGGACGCCCACCATGCCTGGGCATCGTGGCTACCGAGATCCGGCGTGAAAGGAAATGTCGACGAGCCAAGGGAGTCAGAATGCCACGAGGAGAGGGACTGCGGGTCGGAGGAATGTGGAGAGGAGAAGATGTCGTCCGCCGGGGGAGGACTGGAGGTCAAGGTGGAGTTGTGGGATTGGCTGAGATACCGTGGTGGTGGCCGAGCCAGGGTATTCGCGGAAGGCGAAGGCATGGAGATCGCGGGGGAGGGGTGGAAGAGTCCCGAATCGTAGTGATGAGGCATCTCGGCCGAATCCCCCGCGGGATTCATGGCGGAGCTGTCAGCGGGCGCCATGTTCTCCTGCTGCACGAGGATATCGGACGGCGGCGGTGACAGCGGCAGACGATCATCGGCACTACGGAAGTTGAAGTTCTGCTGCAATCGCTGCGTCCAGGCGTCGGGGTACGCCATTCTCCCTTTCTGGAGCTGCGAGGTGCGCGTCAAACCAGGGGAGAAGCTCTGTTTGCGCAGGTGCCCACGGCCATTCGGCTCGCGGTGACGACGGATCGACTTGGGAGTGAGCAATGCGCTCTTGTTCTTGCGGTTAGGAGTCTGCGGGGGTGTGGACGGCGAGGAACGGCCGGTGTCTGCGGCAGGGGGGTGGTGATCGGCGGAAGGAATGTCCAGGTTGTCATTCAGATCGGAGACCGCGGAGGGTTGGATCGAGTCTTGAAATGCAAGGGGGCCGGGACCTGCAGAGGGAGCGGTATCCGGCGGCAAAGACCACACGTCCTTTCCCCAGGCCTGCTGTTGCTGCTGGGGTGACTGCTGGGGTTGCTTTGAGGTGGAAACGGAGGGAGAGTGTTCGCCACAGTCGCTGGGTAGGGGATCCAGAGAGAACATCTGGTCAAGATCGCCGGAGAATGAGATATCTTTGTTACCATCGGTACTTGACGTATCCATGTTGACGTATTGATTGAATAAGTCATTGAACGAATGGTCATAAGGGTGGGCGAACATGGTGGGTCGGGGGATGGATCGCCTTCCGTTTGCGGCGACGAGGAGGGAGCTCTGCCAAAGGATGGGCCGGGAGCCAACTTGCAACTAGAGGCAGATTTCCGACGGTGATTGGCGCCAAATTCTGCGGGAGAACAAGTCTGATTCGAAGCAAGGTTCGGATATCAAGCCGGGGAGCCGTTGGACAGGAGGATTTGGGTGCAAGATGGAATGTTTTGCTCGTTTGGCACTGTTTGATGTTTAGACAATCGAGGAAAACACTGCACAAGATGCAAAGCAGGCAAAGCAAACAAACAACAGACCGAGGGGGCCCTTTTTGAATCGTTGCGATGGACGCCAGCCTCTGGGATTCTTCTGGCATTCCATCTGCTCCAAAGATGGGTAAAGAATGTACAGAGGGGAGGGGAGGGGCCAATGCCTGGGTCGATATGGCCCACCTCATCCTGATGGATTGATTTGACAAGATTACCACCAGGTCTCACCCCTGCCAATCACAGAGACCGGACGTCCAATGGCTGATCGAATGCTCCATTCTTCACCCACACTCCTATGTAGTGGGTATGAGTTCCGGATGGCCACCCGCTAGAATGCAACCTTCACTATGCCCGAAACAGCCGGGATGGGGCATCAGCAGGACAGGGCATTGGGCGGGTCCTGGCGGGGGACCTGCGAAGCCAATGCACGGCGAGATATCGTCACAGTCTGACAGGAGGACTGCGCCCTGCGTGGATAGCGGGCTACATAATGAAAACTACTTTGGGTCCTGCGCCGCAGCTTTGAAGAAGCTCCTGTGGAGAGAAGGGGTTTAGTGTAATCGGTGGGCACCTCGAGTGCAAGTGTCATCGAGGGTTGCCCCTTCGAACACCAGGATGTGACCCTGAGGATCCGCATCAACGCCGTTGTTCTGCCCATTTGATTGCTCAATGCCAATGTTCTCCAGTCGCATGGTGGAGCAGGGTCTGCTCGGATACCAAATGCTTTGACGGGGAATGGCCATGGGTATGCCGGGGCTGGGAGGTACGCAAGCCTCTCGCAAATATGCACGGCCTTGGTAAATCCATGTGCACATCTACGACCCAGGAGAAAATTAGCCAAAACCTAAAGAAAATAGAAAAATAGTGAACCAGTCAAGGTGAAAGAGACTCTCGCGCAGTTGATTTGCTGCACTGCTGGGAGTTTCTATAATTATCCCGTGCTATGGGACTCGCCAAACAAATCCTTGAGGGAAGCCCCTCGATTCGCATTCAGTTCAGTCCCTAACAAAGGTCTGGAAGAGGATAAAATTGCACTAGGTCATCCGACTCAGTTAATGAAGAAGGTCATCCGGCCATTGAACTTGTATGTATGGGGCCTGGGCCGAGTGTGGCGCGTCTTCTTTGTCTTGCGACTCGGTGCGAATCAACAAACAGACCAATCCCCATAACGAGGGAAGAGGAAATACGCATAGAGTTTGAGACGAACCGACCGAAGAAGCCCTCAAGGTTCTTTGTTCCCACGTTTTGCTCAGACCATGAAAAGATGACAGGAGCTCGGCCACGAACACCTACATTGATACGAAAATCCCCACAAGGCTCGAGGGGGAACGAGCCACCCCTGAAGACCACCATAGTGAAGAATGGAGGAGGAAATAGAAATCGAAACAAAAAATAGATGACAAAGAATTCTTGTCCCTGTGAAGCCGGAAGCAGCATGCTCCCCAGTGGTGGGTGGTATTGATTTCCACCCCGAATGATTGGCTGGGGTTCCTGGGGAATGTAAGCCACCGAGAAGAATGCACACGCTTCTTTCAGGGAGCATAACAGTCATGATCGAACATTCTCGACCCTGGGGTTCCTGCATGGAATGAATGAACGGTGAAAGACCTTCTCAACAAAGGACGATCTGGAAATAGGAACAGGTACGAGGACCGAAGAACAGGGGTTTGAAACAGGAACAGAGGCTATCCTGGTGAATTCATTGTAATGCGTAAGACAGTATCAATGAGCTGAAACATCACCAGGAGGTGTTCTCTCCAGACATAGCCCCGATGGATGTTTGTAACCCAACGAGCAGCAGCACTCCTGTATGGTTGCTTTAATTAGGACCCATTAGAAAGACATTCAGATGTCCGGATGAGGCTAGAGAAAGTGAGTATTTGAAAAAGCAGTGTCATTGTGCTGTCCTTTCAGTGAGTTGAAGACACTCCATAGACACATTGAAGTCTTTTCCCTCCTAACGTCGATGTTGATGCTCTCTACTCAGTGATCTGTACTGATGTAAGCAAGAGAGGATATGGAATACCCCAGAATATCCAGAATATCCGAAATGGACGGACCGGAGTAGACTAACTTATTACGGAAAGACCAATGGCTGAGTAATGTTTTGACCTCAGGCACAAAGAAGCTCCGAGAAATTTCTGATGGACAAAGGAACAAAGTAATTCCATAGCGGTCCCGGGTAATCCCGGGCGAGTTGTGTGCTTTGTGTGTGTCGCTGAGTAACAATGGACGGGTTATGCAAGAACCAGATGCTTATTGTGGAAGATTTAGGTCATGTGTGGGTGATGACGGCAACCTGATTGCGGTCTGACGGTCAGCCGGCCTTTGACTCTTTTCCTTCTTTCTTCCCTCCCAGCACTGCATCTTGTGCTTCTCATATATATACCCACACATTTCCCACGAGACACATCGAGTCCGGTGTGATATCCACACTGTCTATAGAAACAGAACGCCTCGCTTCGCTGGTTACCCCTCTCGCCCCCCCCGCTACGTCTCTTGTCCAACATCCCACGAAAAGTGGGTATGACTGTCTAAGCCGCCCTCTTCCGCCTCTATCTACGATCACCGAAACCAAAACTATAATCCAGGTCTAGAATTTGGATCCTCAGTCCTCGAAGGTCATATCGAGGTTGTCTGTCTGGAAATTTTGACGCGTCGAGGTATTCGAGCGGAGTCGGATACCATACAACTCACCCTCCCGATAGTCTTACGCTTACCCCTCACGTCCTTCGGTCTATATGTATCACATCAGCCAGCCTCTACACAAAACCCCGATCGAGAAAAAGAAAAGTTGGTTCCTGCCTTCGGTTTCATCCTTACAGGCCCAGAATTTGCCTCAGTGCATGTGCAACAGCAACAACGGATCAAATTGTCAATTTATCAAATGAACACCATGTACCCTCAGATTATCTCGTTTAACGGAGCCGTTGTCGGCTCCCATTAGGTGAATCTGTGTTCACCCTTGCGATTCAATATGGATCTCTCCCGCGTTTTTGGAGGCAGTCGAAGCCAACCGCTGAATCAACCAACACTTCACAACACATTTCTTGAACTCGAAAAATAATATCCTATACGCCAAGGAAAGTGTATCTTTGGGGCAATTGTTGTCTACGATTTGCATCTTTTCTCTTGGTGACCCTATCTTTGATTACACTTTGCATCAAGTGCCTGATTTCCGGATCGTCAAAATGGGCACCCAACTATTGAATAAACAGTCGTCCTGGGAGTCTCTGTCATCGAACTTTTCCAACCTTGAGATCTCATTCTCCCAGGACAGCTGTTATGGCTCGGACGAGATATCTGTCGCGTCGACCAACCCAACTTCGGTGAATACTACGACCGTTTCGCCTTCATCATCCGCCCTTGAGGCGCCTCGTCCCGCCCCGAAATCAATCTTGAAAAGACCCTACTCGGAAATAGAGGAGGACGAGAAGTCTGAGTCTGGTTATGCCTCCGAGGCTACTGACCATGAATTTGATGATTCCTCGGACGAGGAGGACGAAGATGAAGACGAGGAGTACTATATCACGGCGTGGGACTCCGACTCCGACGCCATGAGCGACTCCGAAGACGAGGAGGAGGATGCTGATGATGATGATGGTGAATCTATGGAATGTTCATTCATCTCCTTCGAATCTAACGTACGATTCGATCCCAACGTGGTCTATATCGAGGCCCCCAAATGTGCGTTGGAGGACACAACCGATGCCGATAGCGGGATGACTTGCCATGAGATCATGGAACGCGCTCGCGCCTTGGGCCAGAGTGCATCGGAGGACCCCCTTGATGACTTCGATCTCGACGATATCGAAAATGACACCCATGCGATTTTCTACGACATTGTCCGGCAGCTACCCGAAGAGCACAGCCGTGACATCGTCGACCTGGACAAGCGACTCTTTGCAGCCTACATGAACGGCATCAACGGAGTGACCGATTCCAGTTACAAGTCGCGGCTGCACACGCAGGTCGAGGACATCGTCGCCGGCGGAGTGCAGTCGCCGTATCTGAATTCTGACAGCCCGTGTGGGGTGTATCTGGACCACGCTCTCAACCACGTGATTGGGACATTTCCCCACATCCTCATCGCTGGCGAGCTGGACGAGCTCATGCGGTTGAGTGACGAAAAGAAGGCCGACCGACGCACCCAGAACGGCCTAGTGAGAAAGATCGAGCACCTTCTTTCGGAGCGCCTCGGCAGTGACAGAGTCACCATCGGAGCGGACGAGCTGTGCTTCTTCGCCGGGGGGATCGCCTATGCGCTTGAAAATTGGAAAACGTGTCTTGGACGGTGATCAAAATGATTTCATTTCCTCTTCTTTTCTTCCTTCTCTCTTCTCTTTTTTCTTTGTTCCCACGAGGGAACACAAAATTCAACGGATCCCATGTCCCGCGTTTTTATCAGGCCGGATCCTCTACACGATTGGTTACGAAAGGAATGTCAATGCTTACGAGCGGGTTTATCAGTGATTTCTTGTGGTTTCTCAAATAGCTTGCAATTCAACATGAAAAAAAAAAAAAACAACAACCTCAACCATCAAACCAGTAGCAACTACAGAGTAGGATAGAAGTGCACGTACCACCCCAACCCCTGATCCAACATTCTTCAGCGTAGCTCCACAAAACACAGAAAACTCAGGAGCCACGTGAACCTGACAAGTCATCGATCGATCTCTACTTACCTATAACTAGTCGTTACCTATCTACTTACCTAAAGTATCTATCCATCAGCTATGGTTTAAGCTCCTACTAAGTACGGAGTAGGCAAATACCCCCTAATCCACAATCCTTCAGCATCCATCAGGATGCTATTCTCGTAATAGCCAAAGCCGGGTATGTCCCCTCAGGGCGCGCATCCCAATCAATCCGGCCCACCTATATCGCGGACCGTACCAACCAGCCATAGCCAGAGAAACACTAGACACTAGATCGTATTCTGTAGACAGCGAGACTTGGCAAGCTTGGGACGAAATAGGCAGTAGGTATTGGCCAGGTAGCTAGCTAGCTATGTATATAAGGAGGTAGGTAGGTCAGTAGATAGCTTGTTACATAGGGAGGTAGGTAGACAGACAGGTAGGTAGGTGGTAAATACTAAGGACTAAGTAGAGATGCCGACCCGCGTCTCTTTGTCGATCATGATACTTATCCGAGGTGGTCATAGTTGACTTTCTTTACTTTTGGCTAGGTCGTGATTCATGATTCATTTACCGCTCTTTGTGGAGTCTGCGCTCTGTAAGGGGGATTTATGGTTATTGGTATTGGTATTGACAATTTCTGCATGTTGGTGTCTGTTTCGTAGGTTCTTCAGTGCTCCATCCGGGGAAAGACATTGAGTCAGTCTCGGATGGATGGGTGTATCAAGGTACTTTGTACTTGGGAAATGCAGGTTAGCCGTTAAGTCATAATAACCCTCTTCTCATAAAGACATCTATTTCTATTCAATAAACTGGTAGTCAATTGCTGATCTACGCACTACTCCTTTACTTACTTATCTACAAAGGTACGTTCTGATATTCCATGTGTTGGTTGGGCCCTACACTATCAGCCTGTAACGCTGTATATAATGCTGTATATAATCCGGACTATAACATACCCAACTAGGCGGAGTAAGGCGACATATAGCGAGATATACATATACGAGGCTTTTCCACCGGCATAATCAGTGCATGCCCCGACCGGGCACAACCTGAAACGGAACAGCCTGGGGAAGTTGGAAATGTGACCGGGGGGCGAGCTTATCGTCTGTCAGCGTGATGTGGGTAGTTGGCGGGATCCTTCGGCAGGGTTCTGGAAGATCTTATATCTTTTTTTGGCTCATGACTGATGGTATACACGTACCTACCTAAGTGACTGCCTTCCTATTTATCTATGATATTGTAGACAGTGTGAAGTTTTGGTATTGGTTATCGATGACTTATGTGCACACTATCACTACGGCGGACGTATGGTACAGACTGATACTCACTACGTAATAAGTGAGTAGAAAGCAATAGTCGAGTCCAAATAATATAAGGAATGATAAATAAATAGAATCAAACCCACCCAACCACCAAAAGACTAGCAATCCAATAGCAATTATAGCAACCGAGTATGTCACAGTCGACGCAACCACGGTACACGGCAGGGCGATCACGAACCACGAACCGCACATAACAACCACAGGGTGGTCCCAACTGATTGATCCACTTGCACACCATCTGCAAATGAGCATTAATAGTAATAATAGTACAGTAATAGTAGGGTCTGGCCAACTGGGCAGTATGCTCTGTGATACACTGGTCAAAGGGCTCATCCGCTCAGATCCCAGGAGACTGGGTTCTGGGATGCTATCGATCGCGTGGTGACTGCTAGGGCATTCTGGAATTTGTCAGAGCTAGGCTTCTATCACCAACTAGTGGGTTTGGATGGTGTCGCTACGTGGTTTCCTGGTAACTAGTCATGAAATGGCTGACTCTTAGCTCTGTGCCACTGACTCTCACAATTGGTAGGGAGGTGTTGGGGTGGTTATAGTGGTACATCATCCGCTTTCCGCTGATGATGTATCGGATGATGTAGACCCTCGTGGCCTGGCTAGGGGGGTCTTTCCCAGCCAAGGGTGAACCAGGGTTCGATCAGACGCTGTCTGCCCCATCCATACGTACAAACCACAGTACGCAGGAGGTACACTGGGTAGTGTGTACTACCTTGTGCTACAGTATCTCCAACACTGTTCTGCACACCAGGACCCAGAAGGACCCAGGAGGAGAACCCATGGTGGACCGGGCGTCAGACCAGCCCTTGAACCGATCGAATCAGCATTCCGAGGGCCCGTCAATAGTCACCAACAGAGTTTTGATTCTCGATCTCCAACAGAGAAAAACAAATGGATTCCATTTTCCACAGCGCATGTTACTGTCCGGATGGTGAATGTTGTTAGAAACTCAGATAGTGATCTGGTGCCCATACTCCGTAGTTAACAAAATCGTCAGCGACATTAACACTAATCGATTGAGGGGGGCAAATTTTCCGAAGTGGATTCGTACGGCATTAGTCCCAGTGGGGAAAAAGAAAAGGAAAAGAAAAAGTGGATGAGCGAACGAGAAGAGAGAATGGAGGCCGAAGGACAACTCAGACTGGATAGTAGGAGATTGATCCCCCCTTTCTTCCAACTAGTTGGTGGGGCGGGGCTTAATCCTAATCATTGTTGGAGTTGCTGGAGATCGTCGGGGGGGACGAAATTATTCTTATTAAGATATCTAATTTTTGCCTCCTTCTTAATCGGGATAACCTTTTTTGCCATCTGGGTTTATTATCATTCTATTATTTCCCGTGGATTTGACTGGAGTCGATGATAATTTTGAGATTAAGAGACAGATGTTTCCTGTATAGGATGATAGACACGGAATACCTGCACGTTTCACACTCTGCAAGAGAAGAGAATGAATATCATATTACGTGTTTGAAGTATGGTACGGCACAGTGATGAAACATGTATTGATCCGTACACTCCCAGCGACAGCCCATGATATAGTGGATCCCCCGTGCTGCGGTTGCCCGTGCGGTCCCTGGAGTCGGTTCGGTTGGCCCTGGTACGGTATCGGTAATTTATCTTACCGCCTGTCATTGGACGCTGTTTTGTCTCCTGATCCGATGGATTTGTTGTCTTTATACTTGATCCAATACATTCTTTAATTAATTTGGAATAATTATAATAAATGCGATAATAAATATAATGGATAACATGTAATCAAATAAATCAAATCGAATAATAAAATCATAAAATAATAGAGGTAAATCCAGAAGAATGGCAGGTGAGTACCCCGTAGACGAAGCAGTGAGCCCTCAGTCCTACTACTAATAGTAATAACTTCTCTCTCCACACTCCATCGCATCGGCTCCTCCTGATTCCTTTTTCTCTTCGCCTCTCCAGTCTTCTCCTCCTCCTCTCCTTCTCTCTCTTCATTCCCTCCTTCATTCTCTTCTCCATCCTCTCCATTCTTTTCGTCATTCGCTTCATACACTCCGCTCCCTTCCCCTCCATCATCGCCGAGGCTATGAATGCCGCTTATTGGCCTTGAACGGTCCCCCGTATTTCTCGTTTCCTCCCTTGCTCTCGTTACACGGGTATGTCCATGCATTTCCTTGACACTCCACCCACTACTGCATCCCCCGTCTCGTTTCCAATTCGTGGCGAAGTATCGTGGGGTTGGCTCTCTTTCTTGTCCTCGGTTTCCTCTTTGGGCCTGTCGCCGGTAATGGCTGAATGCCTCGATCAGGCGGGGTTAAATTGAGGACGACAAAGAAAGTAAAAGAAAGAAAAAAGAAAGGAAGAGAAAAGAAGAAGATTGAATAAAAAAAGACGGAGGAAGAAAAGGGCCCCCAACAGGGCTGTGTATAAGTTGCATCACTCGTGTCCGTTAATGCTGACAGGATGATCAGGATGATAGAGCCTTTCCTTTCTAGAATCTGACCTCATTCATTGAAGTCCCCCAATCGAACCCACCGATCAGCATCCCCCCGCCCCGATCGCCTTTGAACGCTCCTTTCTTTCATTATAAAAAGAATCCAATCCCGACTCGTCCTTGCCTTCCCTTCTCCCTCCCCCGCCTTACCCAATCGAGAGGCCAGCTCCCCGTTGCTGGATGTGAGACCTCTCTCTGGTCAAGAAAGTATGCAGCAAAGTAAAGGCCTCGAGCCCTTTGAGATCGGGAGAGCGATTTCGCGCTCGCGCAGTACCAGCATGTCTAGCGATTCTACATTTGCTCGCACCACCCTCCTCGCGCCGCCGCCAGCATCTCCCCCTCCCTCCTTTGTCACCGCGTCGGCCGCATCCCAGATCGTCACCTCGGATCAAGAGTTCAACACGGCCGATTTCGTGGTCGACAACGAGGAGAACCCCTCCGGCGCCTTGGTCACCTCCGAGGCCTTGGTCGCGTTGAATGGGTTTCTCGATCACTTACTCTATAATATCCTCGCCGCGGGGAAATCGGCGCAGTTGGCGGCGCTCCGACCCGCGGTGGCCGAGGTGCTCAAGCCGCGACTGGCGAAGGAAGTCGTCTCCGCCGCGGACGACGAGTTGAGCGAATACCTCGGGGGTCCCGAAGATGAGCACCTGGAGTTTCGCGGGGGTCGCGCCCTGAGCGCAGACTTCGACATTGTCCGGGCGTGGAAATTGACCCGCCTGCGCTGCATGGTGTACACTCGCTTGGGCGACATGGAAGAGGACGACGAGGAGGAGTTCATCGAGCAGGAGGGCCTGGGCGACGACGCGGGCGCCCCGCGACGCTTTGGAAACCACGTGGGCAACATCACCCCGGCCGCCGCCATCTTCTTGACCGCCATCCTCGAATACATCGCGGAACAGGCGCTCGTGATCGCGGGCGAGACCGCCCGCTCGCGACTGTCCGCGCAGCTCGATGAAGCCCACGACGATGCCGCGACGGAGTCCGGCGCCCCGCGCGCCAGCATCGACCGGCTCGTGGTGGCGGATCATGACATGGAGAAGTTGGCCCTGAACCCGACGCTGGGCCGGCTCTGGCGCACCTGGCGCAAGCGCGTCCGGACGCCCACCTTGTCGCGCGCCATCTCGAAGGAGTCGATCCGACGCCGCACTATGCAGGGTCCCATGCCCGGGCTCCCCAAGTCCAGCGTCGCGGCCGGCGAGGAGGCGGCGACGGCGGCGGCGGCGGATCCGGCCATGATCCCGTTACCTCTGGGGGACCACGACGTGCAGGAAATCGAAGGCTCCCGCGGATCGCATGACATGGATCGGGGAGAGGTTGTGCAGGCGATGGTGGCCCACAAGGTGCGGCCGCACAGTCTGATGGTCCTCACTCTGCCACCTCGATCGCCCTGTTCCAGTGGAAATTCGCCCATCACACCCATGTCACAGGGTGGCCAGCCTAACCGACATGTTCGAGCGCGCTCGCTCCCGAACGCCGCCGAAGACGCGGCCGAAGCCGCCGAACAACCCGCGGGGCGGTCGTCTCCCACGGCGTCCGAAGAGCGTCGGCGTCTGGAGACCATGTACGAGCACGACGAGGAGGATGCGGGGGGTGAGGAATCCGCGGCCCCGAAGTCCGCGGTCGCGAACCTGCATGACGAGTCAACGACGGAGGCTAGCGCGGCTCCGGAGGCAGCCACAACGTCATCGCTGTCCGGGGCGTCGGTTGAGGTGGTGACCAGTCAGGCCGGGTCGAACGACGCGTCGTCGGACGTGTTGAGCGATCGAATCCAGCCTGAGGTGGAGGCAGAAGTCATCGAAGGCCACGGTCAGTGCGAAAAACCGAGGCTGGTTTCCATGCAGCGGCCCAAGCGCATGTCGACCTACTACCCTGCTCGACAAGATGAGACGTTGAGTGGCCGCCCGGAGCGAATGATGCAGACGGTGATCGAGATCCAGCCCGCGACGCAAGGGGCGGCTGTCGATCGCGGCGCTTCCCAAACTCCCGATACCGATCTATATGTCACCGATTCGTCCGCCCCGCCCACCGCCCAATCCACCACGAGCGAGGTGTCGCTGGGCCAATTTCCCCGACCGCTATCATTGGAATCTTCCGACCGCTCGACCCGACCCAAGCCCGCCCCCCTCGCTCTAGAATCGCACCACCGATCTGGTAACTCAAGCCCATCCGTCGCCAGCTCCCGGACGGAGCGGGCTGCCGTTCAGCGAGTGCCTGTGCGCCAGTCTCCCGCCCCGTCCACGACCGGTCCCGCCAAGCTGAGTCGATCCACCAGTGCTAGCAGTAGCCGCGAGAAGCGCCCGCTGACGGCGGAATCGTCCAGCTCCCAGCGGTCGAACCGACTGAGGGGTCTGAGCTCGCTTCGTGCGCGAACTTCCTCCGACACGAGCCGATTCTCCGAGACGAGCAAGCACTCCACGAACGACGCCGAGCTGGACGACCTGATCCGCAGTGACGAGACCATCCATTATACCCTGACCCCCAAGAGCGTGAGAGAGATGGAGCTCCCCGACTATACGCCTCGGCGGCAACCTCAACGATCGACCACGGCCGACCTGGCCGATTTCCTCAAGACTACTGCTCCTCCCGGCGAGGCGGTGCCGCGACCGATGACCGCCAAGTCGTCCGAGGGGCCCAAGCATACGCCCATCATGCCCCGGGTGCCCTCGCAGTCAAGGCCGGGCGCCCACGGGCAGGAAGCGAAGGCCGGTCCTTCATCGTCGACCCGTGACTCTGCCAACTTCAAATCGGCGGGGCCGGATTCTCCAGCTAGCCCGAGCAGCGGACGGGCCAGTTTTAAGACGAAGTCGAACAAACTGCGCCGATTCTCCGACGCCACAGAACTATCGCGGAAGCTCTCTTCTCGTCCGGCCAGCGCTACGTCGAACGCAACCGCGCGTGCTCCCGGCCCCAAGCTGCAAGCCCGCTCCGCGGCGACCTCGAAGGGGGACGAGACGTCCGACCTGATCGACTTTATCCGCGAGGGCCCGCCCACGTCGGGAGCGCATCGCATCCCGCGCACCGTCGCACCGTTCCGGGATACCATGGATTCGGACGACTTGCAGTCCCTGGAGCACGGCGCCGCCGACCAGGCCCACTCGTCTGCAACTAGCACCCGAGCGAACTCTATGGTTGCCCCATCCACGGGCTCCACGGGGTCGCGCACGGGGCTCGTGGAATCCTCCAGCCGGACCACGACCCAGAGCGGTCCTCCCAAGCGGTACAGTATCATGCCGGTCGGCCAAGCGATCTCCGAAGAAAACCCGTTCCCCATGCGCACCCAGCGACGGGTGCGAGACCCCTACGCGATTGACCTCAGCGACGAGGACGAAGAGCTCGAAGAGCTCCTGATGGAGGGCGCGAAGCCCCCGCCTCAGGAAGAAAGCCTGGCTGACTTCCTGCGCAACGCGCCTCCACCCGCGGACTCCGCTCCGCAGCCGCTGCTTATCAACTCCAGTACCGCTCCCCCCAGGAGCTCCGGTGGGATGTCCAGCGCGTCGAGTATGAGATCCCGCATCCTTCGCAGTGGCCCGACCGCGAAATCGTCCCGATCCTCCCTCCGTCAGCAGCCACCCGAGCCCGTGCCCGCTCCGGCCACCTACGCGACCAAGGTGGGCATGGAGCGAAACGCGGGCTTGGCCACCGTGTCGGAACGAAGGACCGAGACCGGTGGGTTGGCCGACTTCCTCCGGAACACCGGCCCCCCGGAGCCGCCTGCGAATCGCGCGTCGACCTATGGTGGCCGCAGCAAGGACTCGTCATCGAGCAGCCTCTCACGGTTCCTGTCGCGCCGCAAGAAGGTTGAGGCTTAAAAAACGGGCATACATCCTTTGAGTGGTCCCTAGTTTTGTTGATCGCGTCCTCCGTTTTCAAACCCAAAATCGCTATGTGCTTTGCAGGTGACCGGTGTCTTCCAGCGTTCTGAGCCGTATGATGATCTCACTGCTCTTGGTTATTTGATTTGATTTATTTCCCGATATAATTCTCTCCTTCATACTCTGATCTCCCCCTTTATTTATTGATACTCTTTTCTACACATACCCGACTCGATCATGATTTCGCTCGCTATGTATCTATTACATTGATACCTTATTCTCCTCTCTGTTATTTTTGTTGCTTTACTTTTGAATGAAATAGGTCTGGAGCTGGGTAGGGCTACAGATTGGTGGTGGATATGGGCGGAAGCCTCCAGATTTGTTTACTTTATTTCCATTGTTTACGACGAAACTCGCCTTGGGCGAATAGGATGTAACTTTCAATAAGATATGATATCAACATAAATCCTTCCTCAAGTCATTTTATCACTGTAGTTTCATATGAAGATCGGTGCCTGGATACCTAGATATCAAAGAGCCAGGTATACATACCTCCGGAACAACAATTCCCCGACAGGCTGCTCCACGGGCTGGCCGCGGCGTGGCATCAATAATAATAACGACTCCCGACCAGCTGTCTTTCCGTCCCCTTCACTACACCCCCCCTCAACATTTCTCCAACACAATCCACCCCCATTGCAAATACAGTCCACAATGGGGACCCCCACTCTCTCATTGAGGTCCATCCTGGGCCTCACGCTGCTCCTCCTGGTGCAGCTCTCGTCCGCCCTGAAATTCGACCTCTTCGCCTCGACCAGCAAGAACGAGCGGTGTATTCGCAACTTCGTCATGAAGGATCAGCTGGTTGTTGTTACTGCTATTGTGGACGGCCAGAAGGGGGATGGGATGGTTGTTAATATGCATGTATGTTCTCCCTTTTACTCCAGATTTATTTAGTCCTCTATGTGTCCACTAGTTGTGGATGATTGATGGGGGTGTAGTGAGGCGGTCTGCTAATGGGCTGTGTTTGTTGGGTTTAGATTAAGGATGCGCTGGGTAATGATCATGGGAGGCCGAAGGATGTGGTGGGCGAGACGAGACAGGCGTTTACGTCGCCCGCTGATACGGCGTTTGATGTGTGTTTTGAGAATAAGCTTGTTTCGCAGCGTGCGTATTCCCTTTTCCCTCTCGTTTTGAAACGACGCCTTCACTCCTTGTTGAATGTTGAAGTTTGGATGCTGGGGAATCTCATGACGAGGTACAATACTAACCCCATATAGAAGGCCACTCCAACCCCCGCCGCGCGATCGAACTCGACGTTGACATCGGCGCCGACGCCCGCGATTGGTCCAGCATTCAGGTCCAGGAGAAGCTCAAACCCGTTGAGGCGGACCTGCGCCGCATCGAGGAGATGGTCTCCGAGGTTGTGAGCGAGATGGAGTACCTGCGGTCGAGAGAGCAGAAGCTGCGTGATACGAATGAGAGCACGAATGAGCGGGTCAAGTGGTTCGCGTTTGGCACTATGGGGATGCTGGTGGGTTTGGGCGTGTGGCAGGTTATTTATCTGCGGGCTTATTTCCGGTTCGTTCCCCTTCTCTTTTTCTCCTTTCTCTCCTCGTTTCCGTCTGGCCCCGTTCAAGCGGCAATTAACATTTTACAGATCCAAGCATCTCATCTAGACGAGGACTATACCCACCTTGCTTTTGGTTGGAGGTTGAAGGAGTGGCTTATAACCAGCGGAGTTCGATGCATTGATGGGGTCTTTACTCTGGTCTGGCTTGGAGCCTTATGTAGTTCGGATATTCTTCACGGTACACTGTTTCAATACCTATGATGCTTAGCTAGGAATGTGGTATATTGGTTTATGCGTTGTAATTAGTGTAGTAGGCTGGACTCTGCATTTGCATTATTATAGACATGCTAATCTGTATATCAATAGATCTACAGAGTAACTAGCCTAAGAAATCCTATATGTAATCCGCAATGCTTGTTGGTGTATATCAAACAAACCAAACAAACACCCGCATTTCTCCGGATGATGTCAATCCCGAAATTATCTAGACTCTCCGTCTCCCCAACTTCATCCAACTCATCTTCTCTCCCTATACCATTCCAATTGAATTACACATCACACACCCAACCAAGATGTCCCTCTCCAGGACCCTAATCAGCCGCCTCGCCCGGCCTGCTGCCTTTTCCCTCCCAACAGCCTCAACAGCAACCCTCCCCCGCGCCTTCGGCACCTCGGCCCCTCGCCTCAACAGTGACTCCAACGACAAGAAAAAGCAACAGCAACCAAACCAAGCCATCCCCAACACAACCTCAACCATGACAAAGGACTTTCCCAAAGTCGGCGACAAGCCCGCCCCGCCCGACATGCTCAGCTCCGTCGACCCGGACTACCGACCCGCGGACCCCTACCCGGGGAAGGTCGAGCACTTCACGGGGGGCCGCCAGGGCAGCGGACCGCAGAAGCCGGAGTTGGGCGTTGGTGAGATGGAGGGCATTACGTTTAAGGTTGAGCCGTTGAAGAGGGACGGCGAGGATGTGTCCACCATGAGGGCTAGGTTGTTGTGTATGTCTTCCTTACTATTTCCCTGCTCATGTTTTCTGGGAATGTACCCTGGTACCCGAGGGAAAGGCGATGGGACCTCTACAACATTGGAAGACCCATTGACTTACCCCGATGATTCCCGGGGGGGCCCGGGGGGAAAGCGATTCAACTACGAAGATAGACAGATAGATGCTGATTAATACAGACCAAAGCCGAAAGCGCGGCATCCTCGAGTCCGACCTGCTGATGTCGACCTTTGCCGACGCCTACCTCGGCAGCATGTCGCGTGAACAGCTGCAGGAGTACGACCGGTTTCTGGACGAGAATGACTGGGACATCTACTACTGGGCGACGCAGGATCCCCCCACGGAGGATTCCCCCAAGGAGGATACGCTGACGGATACGTGGCAGCGTACGGGCGCCAAGAGCGGCGAGTGGAAACAGACGGTGGGCGCCTTCAAGGCGGCGTACCGACCGGTACCGTCGCGATGGAAGGAGTCGGAGATCCTGGAGATGTTACGCCGGCATGTGCGGGATAACAGCGCGACGGGATTCCAGGCGGCGAAGGAGAAGAAGCAGGGTGGGGGGAAGGGGTTGGGGCGGATGCCTCAGGTGCAGGTGTTTGACTAGATTACGGTAGTCCGTAGTGATGGGGTAATTTGGGTGAATTCTGTATATTAAACGGAGATATCAGAGGAGATATCAAATGGGGATACTTAGGGATCTATAGAGGCAGTTGTATAGAGCACACGTGACTCGCTTAAGCTTAGGGCTGGTCCACGCACAGCCCAAACCAAAGCGGGACCGGACTAGGGCTCAATCCCGCGTTTCCCTCATCGCCAATACTGATCCCGAAACTGTGTCGTTACGAGCCATCTTTTTCCCAGTTCCCTCACTCCCCTTTTCCCCCCCTCCTCCCTCTCTCCTCCCCATCGTCACGTCCGGAACTCCGATCATGTCTGAGCAGCTGGTCCTTCGCGGCACCCTCGAGGGCCACAATGGCTGGGTTACTTCCCTTGCCACCTCTCTGGAGAAGTAAGGATCTCTATTTCTTTCATTATGGTGTGATGTTTTTTTTTTTGCCTGCCCTTGGTTTGGATGTACGAGTTGGAATGGAGTTGGAGAATGAAGAAAAATTCAGCGGGGTGATTGATGGAGGGGCATTTTGAGCATTGAATTTGATTTGATATGCGATTGGAATGATGGGCACGTTTTTTTTCTGACTCGATCTTCTGTCTCTTTCGTTCGCATTTAGCCCCAACATGCTGCTCTCCGGCAGTCGCGACAAGACTCTGATCGTCTGGAACCTGACCCGCGACGACCAGGCCTACGGTTACCCCAAGAAGTCGCTCGTTGGCCACAGCCACATTGTGTCCGACTGTGTACGTTTTTTTCACCTTTCTCCTCGGATCCCGAAGAAAACCGACATGGAATGAGGTGGACGAGGAGGTGGAATGATGAAAGACGGATGATTAATAGGGAACATAGGTGATCTCCTCCGACGGTGCCTACGCTCTGTCCGCCTCGTGGGACAAGTCCCTCCGTCTCTGGGAGCTGTCCTCCGGCGCGTCGACCCGCACCTTCACCGGCCACACCAACGACGTCCTCTCCGTCTCCTTCTCCGCCGACAACCGCCAGATTGTCTCCGGCTCACGTGACCGCACCATCAAGCTCTGGAACACCCTCGGTGACTGCAAGTTCACCATCACCGATAAGGGCCACTCCGACTGGGTCTCTTGCGTCCGCTTCAGCCCCAACCCCCAGAACCCCGTCATTGTGTCGGCTGGCTGGGACAAGCTTGTCAAGGTATGTTATATCATCTTTCTGCCGCTTTGTCTTCTCTTGGAAAGTGAGATCTCCAATGATGTTTGCATACTACGTATTTGCTACTTCAGAGCCAATGGCCATGAGACCAACATTCACCCAATGCCTGAGGATATTCACTTTCCTTGAGAGGAGCAAAGAACATAACAAGAAGTGGGATGCCGGGAGAAAGATATTAATTCTTGTATAGGTCTGGGAGCTCGCTTCCTGCCGTCTGCAGACCGACCACATCGGTCACACCGGCTACATCAACACGGTGACCATCTCCCCCGACGGATCGCTCTGCGCCTCGGGCGGCAAGGACGGCACCACCATGCTGTGGGACCTCAACGAGTCCAAGCACCTGTACTCCCTGCACGCCGGCGACGAGATCCACGCCCTCGTCTTCTCCCCCAACCGCTACTGGCTGTGCGCCGCCACCACCACCAGCATCACCATCTTCGACCTCGAGAAGAAGAGCAAGGTCGACGAGCTCAAGCCCGAGTACATCGAGAAGGGCAAGAAGAGCAACGAGCCCGAGTGTGTCTCTCTCGCCTGGAGCGCCGACGGCCAGACCCTGTTCGCCGGTTACACCGACAACAAGATCCGCGCCTGGGGTGTCATGTCGCGGGCTTAGAAAATTTTGTTGGTAAAACAAAGGGAGCTCGGTTTATGTGACGGAGGGAGTTTTTTTGTTCTTTTTTTTAATATTTTTCCGTTACGGAAAGAGGGAATCCCAAAGAAAAAAAAATATCAATATCTTTTTTTCACTTTGATTTACTTTTTAAAGAAAGGAACAAGATCAAAATAAGTCACAGAAAAAAAAAAAGGAACACTATGGCTGTGTTATTGGTTGTTGTATGAGTCCATGAGCAATGAAGCAGCACCCTGTACTTCTCTTCTTTCCTCTTTTCTTTGTCCATCTTCATACGTAGATATATATTATGAGTTTCAAGGTGGGTGATATATCCTTTTATATGGAATAAAGTCTAGCGTAATTTCTTCAACCAGCCAACTCGGCCGAAGAAGGGAATCAATAGTCTATTATTCTACTCCATGTCACCGTACAAATCCACATGGAGAAAACAAATACATATATATATTCTACATCAAATATCCCTCACAAACCCTCTACGAAACACAAGAAAAAGAAGGGTAAAAAGATATAAAAAAAAAACGACGGAGAAGCGAAGGGAAGAACTACTCCAAACGTTGCGCCCTCTCCATGCCCTCCTCCGCGATCTTCTCCACATCAGGATATCCCATCTTCTTCGCCATCTCCACCGTCTCGCGGAACAGCGCGAGCGCCTCCTCGCGCTGACCCTGCACACCCGCCAACTCGCCCAGATTGAGCGTCGCGAACAAGCACGACAGGTCGCATTCCTCGTCGCGCAGCGGCGGCTGGACCCGCTGCGAGAGGTCGCGCGCGCTGCGCAGGAACTTGATCCCCCGCGCGAGGAACGCGCGGCGTTGGGTGATATCTGCGTCCTCGGTCTCGCTGTCCTTCGTCGCGGTGCGGAAGGCTTTGGTGATGGCTGCTTGGGCGGTGGCGGTGGGGGCCTTTCGCTGGGCTTGGTGGGCGAGGGTCCCGCCGATGTCGTTGAGGAGGACGGCCTGTCGGCATGAGGGGTAGTCTTTGTTGGTCTTTTCGTCGCGCTCGTCTGTGCGGAGGACTTCTAGGGCGCGCACGTAGAGCGGGAGTGCGAGCTCGTACTGCTCGCGCTCGTTGTAGGTGTCTGCGAGTTGGGTGAGCGCGGCTGCGATCTCGGCGAGGTTGAGCCAGGGGTCCATGTGGTTGTCGTCGAGGTCGTTGTCGACGGAGTCGTCGTCGTTGTTGTTGTTGTTCGCCGGGGCTTGTCGCATGACAGAGAATGTAGGGCGGCCGCTGCGGCCGATGGGGAGACCCAGGTGTTGGCGGCGCTGCAGCTCCTTCAGGCACAGCTCGACGGCGGCTTCTTGGGACGCCTCGGCTGCCTTGTCGTCTTGGATGTAGTCGCTGGCGTAGAGTTCGCCGAGCTTCATGCAGATGCCGACGGCCTTTTTGAAGGCCTTGTCGCGCAGGGCGCTCTCGTGGGCTTCGATCTTGAGCAGATCCTCCACGTTCTGCGAGGCGTCGCCGCTGATCTCTAACTTTGATTCTTTGCCCGGCTCCTTTAGTTGCTGCTGTCGCCGCTGCTGCTGCTGCCGCGCAGTGACAGCCTTGCTATCTTCCCCAGTCAAGCCCACGCCGAAAACGCCGCCGCCTGTTCCCGCAATCGCATGTCCCATTTCCACCCACTCGAGGATCTCCCTCTTGACGCGCTCCAGCACCTCAATCGCAGGCTTGATCAGCCCGGCCTTTTCCAACATCGCTGCCGTCTGGAACTTGATGCCCAGCACCTCATCCGAGTAAGGGTGCATGCCCATTTCGAGGGCCATGCGCAGCGCATCCTTGTAAGCCTGGAGCGCCCTAGGCGGGTTTATGTCCACCTCGGTGTAGTAGACGCCCGTGCGCAGGGCGTCCGCCACCGGCGGCGGGAACCGCACGTATTGGGGCCCGACGGTCGTGTACTCGACATAGGCGACGTAGGTGAACAGGGCTGTTGCGCCGGCGAGGGAGAAGAGCGCTAGCGGGAGGAGGATGGGGTTCTTGCGCCAGATGCCTTTGGAGGCTTCGCGGAAGCCGCGCTTCCAGCGGTGGGTGGTCTGTGAGATGGGGCGGATTGACTGGGCGGTTTTGATGTTTTGGAAGAGGGCTTGCCGTGGTGCGGATTGAGGTCTTTGGAGGAGGCGTGTTGAGAAGGGTTGCCGTGTGAGGTGGTGGCGGTTGTGGGTGAGGGATCGGCTGGTGTGCCGGGCTGCGGTACCCAGCATTGTGGGATTGAGTTGTTTTATGTGAGTCTATGTGTAGATAGTTGGAAGATCGGTCTAGTGACAGTATGAGTCGTAAGATATAACGTGGTGGAGCCGAGGATGAAGGGAAGTGGAAGTGGAAGAAGTGAAGTCGGAAAAGACGAAGATGGATTTGTTCCGCGGACTTTCTTGGCCCAAGCTTCCCGCATGACATGACTTCATCCCACTGCTCGACATTCTTGACTGCTCCTCTCATTCTACATTCTTGCCTACTTCCATCTCAACTGTTTCATTAACTTCACGTATTTTCTACATCTTCAACCTCTGTAGATCACCCACAAATCATAATGTGTGGCCGATACGCCTTAGGCGTGGTGTGTCCCCAGTCCCACCAGCCACTATAAATATATAGTTACTTCGATCTAACATACCCCAGCGCATGGCCTACGTCCGCAATCGCATGCAACAACAAGGCCTCCAAGTCGACCAAGCTCCCGACGACGATGACGTTCGAGAAACCTTCAACTTCGCCCCGGGCAACAACGGTGCTGTCTACTGCGCGCAGCTCCCGTCGCCCGCTCCCTCCGACAGTGTCCCCGACCACGAACCGGAGCAGCAGCAGCAGCAGCAGCAGCAGTCATCACCCGAGACAGAACAGAATGCGGAGAAAGACACACCCACCTACAAAATCCAGAGCATGAAATGGGGCCTCGTGCCCTTCTGGACGAAGCGCAAACCGGACTACGGCTCGCTCATGCGCACCATCAACTGCCGGGACGACTCGCTGAGCGAAGACCGCGGAATGTGGACGTCGATGAAGCGCACCAAGCGCTGCGTGGTTATTTGTCAGGGATTCTACGAGTGGTTGAAGAAGGGGCCTGGGGGGCGGGAAAGGGTGCCGTATTTTGTGAAGCGTAAGGACGGTGACTTGATGTATTTTGCGGGGTTGTGGGATAATGTTACTTATGAGGGTAATTCTTCCCTCTCTTTTCCCCTTCGTTTTTCGACTTTTGTTGTAGACACCACTGATGCTGATGGTTGGATGACAGGATCCAACGAGAGCCTCTACAGCTACACGGTCATCACCACGTCGACGAACTCCGATTTGAGATTCCTCCACGACCGCATGCCGGTCATCTTGGACCCCAACAGCGAGGCGATGAAGACGTGGCTGGACCCCCATCGCAGGACGTGGTCCAAAGAGCTACAGGCTATCCTGAAGCCTTACGACGGCGAGCTGGAGTATTACCCCGTATCCAAGGACGTCGGCAAAGTCGGAAACAACTCGCCGGATTTCATCGTGCCCGTCAGCAGCAAGGAAAACAAAAGCAACATTGCGAATTTCTTCGCCAATGCGAAGAAGCCGGACCCGGACCCGGACCTAGATGGTGCTGTAAAGTCAGAGGGCGGAGCGAAGAAAGGTGCTGATGCACCACCGGTGACGCCCGTCAAAAGGGAGCATCGGTCTGAGTCGGAGGAGAGTCCCAAGAAGCCCAAGACCGAGGGGTCGTCTGAGAAGAAGATTGGAGGGACGCCCGGGAGGAAAACCCGTAGTGCTACCTCCGCCCAGCATGCGAAGACGGGACATGCTAAACCGACAGACGGGTCGCAGCGGATCACAAGTTTCTTTGGGAAGTAAAAGCGAAGAGTCTTATTCGACATGAAAAACGCGGTACCGGGCTGGACCCGAGCCGCTACTCGGACGAAGGTGATCTATAACGCCAACCGTCCAGCAGTTTAGTCATGATAATTAATGCACACGATATGATACAGTATTGTACACGATCCATATCCAAGAATCATAATCATTGTTGAGTCTCCATCTCACGTAGCTTCTGGACCAATTTCTGTCGCATGAACGGACTCAGTCCCAAACTGTCATCCAAGTTAGCATTTGCCCACACGCTACGGAGGGACCATCAAAGAAAGACTCACATTCCATCCCTCGTCACAAGCCGATATGTACCTATAACCAGCAAGTCAGCTATCACGCATCCCACAAGACCAAGACCGCAAGAGCAGAAACACAATAGATAAATAAAAGGATCACAAACCACTAGGCTGATAATTCCCATTCCCACCCACAAAACTCCCATCGGCATCCACCTCCAAACTCCCAAAGATATCCTCAGGCCACGCGATCCGGCCATACTCCGGCGCCCGCCGCTCATCCGACATATGGATCCAGCCGCCGCGACCAGCCGACCCAGCGCCGCCCTGACCGCTGGCGCCACCGCTGGAGTCGGCGCTTTCGCGACGTCTGCGGCCGCGCGCGCCCGTCATCAACACGCCGCCGGAGCTCAGGTTCGCGCCGGAGGTCGACACCATGACCTGGGCCTGGGAGATAGCGTCGGGGTCTTGGTGGCCGTACTCGCGGAAAACGGACTGCAGGATTTCGAGGAAGTGGGGGTTTTCGCGGAGGGAGTCGGTGGTTGGGGGGAGCTTGGTGGTGGTGCCGATGGCGAGGGAGGTGTTGGGGGGTTCGGTGGGGAGGAGGGAGAGAATGTGACTCCCGTTGGAGGGGATGGCATACTGTACAGTATGTTAGTGGGGGTCCGATGAGATGAGATGAGGTTATTGGCGACGGACGATGTGCGGGTTGTTCTCGAGGGTTGATACGCTGCGCAGTTGAGTCCACCGGGGGCCAATGCGCGATGTCCGCGTCAGGGTAGCGAGGGAAAACATGGTCTCTATATATTGCGAATTGCAAGGACAAGGATAGACGAGATTAGTCGAGAGAATGGGGAGAATGAGGTTGAGATGGACGAGATGGATGAATTTCAGCAATGACATAACAGACAAACAGGACAAACTCACGTGACGCCGTGTTTTCGGTCTCCGTCAATTGATCGGAATCATAGATCGATCGGACACTCTCGTCAACACCCATTCCAGATTATACCCCTGTTCTCGTCAACCAGTTTCTCTCGGACATTTTCGCTCTTTGACTAGCATTTGTTGCTTGGTTTCTGTCCTGGTGGATCCGATTATGTTGCCGGCGCAGCTTTACACACAGCGATGAGACGAGGCAACGGCGCATGATTCGCACTGTGTTTAGGAAACAGCCTTGATAGTGGACTACGCGACGCACGCGTAGTGTCTATACTCTCTCACATTCAATCTCACACCATGGCGACACCGTCCTCCAGGCCGAATCCCGGCGCAACTCCCACCCATCTGACTTCCTCCCCCCGTCCCTCGGGGCCCCTACCTCACCCCGCTTCGCACAAGTCCCCGTCAATACGGACTCCTTCCGCCTTCCAAGGACCACCACCGTCCTCAAATCACCTGTATGCGACACCCCTTGTCGCCGCCGGGGGCGTCATCGACGACCCCGTCACCTTCAGCTCGCCGTCCGCGCTCTTAGCGCTGAGCGGATACGCGGGGATCACGCCGTCGCCGGCCGGCCATGACGGACTGGTGGCAGCGGCGGGGATGAATGAGAGCGACATCCAGGCGCTGGGCATGCACGGCCTGAAACTGGGCGGTCCGCGCGACAGCGACGAGGAGCGACGGCGGAACATTGACCACGTCGTGCAGCTGCTGCGCACGCGGGTGGCGGGCCGCGGGGTGTGTCGAGAGGGTATTGAGCGGCTGGGCCAGTTGGAGGGCTTCGAGTCGATCTGGCAGGAAGATAGCTTGAATATCGCGGGCAATTTCGTGGACTTGGAGATTGAGTTCCACCGGAGAGAGAATACCGTCTTGGACGTTAGCTTGAAGTACGCGACGCCTGAGGCGACGGAAGGGGAGAGTCGCGACGAGGCGACCGCCGTGTTGAAGCGGGGCCTGATCCAGCCGTCTGAAGACGGGGAGCGCGGGGATTGGAAGTCTCTTGCGGGGTTCCATGAGAATCTGCAGTGGCTGGCTCGGCATGACCGGCTCAGTCAGGAGGTCAATTGCTTCGAGGCGATTGAAGGGCTTTACGAGAGCTTGCGGCGGGTGTGGGACGCTGAGGGGAGCCAAGGCAAAATCCCCGGGGTCTACGAACGTCTATGTCAAGCAAATGTTGGCCGCCCGTTCCTCCACCAGGAAGGTCGGATCGGGCTGGGGCTGGATTACTGGGTGTGGCAGGCACGCGTCGTGGACGCTCAGTGTAAAAAGAGCAAGGGGTCGGATGACATGGAGATCGACCATTCGCAAGACGTGCCGGAGTCGCTCAAGGGGAGGTGGAGCGTCGCCGTCGAGTGCGAGGAGGGCTATCCGTCGCTCCGGGTGTCAAAAGACTGGGTTGGGCCGGAGCCACTGACGCGGGTTGACAACGCCGCGGATGAGCCCGACATGGTAGTCAACTGGACGGACCCCCCCGCGACAATCGCAACCAACAGCCAGGGGCATCCGGATGCCATGGCTCTCGATGCGAACATGCTGGGGTCGGCACCCAACCGGCGGTTCGTCGCGCGGCTGGAGCCCCCGCTCGACGTGCCCATCATCGTCGGCTCGGACATCTACCGACAGTTGGGATTCGACATCCCGCAGGAGTTCCGGGTAGTCACCTACGACGGCATCACGTACGATGGGCTCCTGGCCCCCGGGTGGTCACCCGTGTCCGCCGCGACGGCCATGGGATTGGGGCTGGAAGATGCATACCAGTTGGGCCGAAAGCGGCGACGCATGTCGGTGTCTGCCGTGGACGTGGACGGGAAGCCATACAAGAAGTGGCACACCTACACGTTCCAGCCTTTTGAGTCCACGCAGGGCCGAACAATCCGGGATATTGTCTTTGCGCATCCGCGCCAGCTTGCCGAGATTTTCCCTGTATGCTCCCTTACTCCGAATTCCCACTTCGATGTCATACTAACGAGCGAAATCCAGGTTCTGCGCCAATACGCATCCCTCGCCAACATGATTCGCTCCATCTTCAACAACGACCGCCCGGAGGAGATCCAGCAAGAGTCTCCCAACGGCTTCCCGTCCCCGAAGGGATCCGAGAATCTCTCAAGCACCAAGACTACGAACACCGTCCTCAGCAACGACGACCCCAACGAGCTAAAGCTCAACTGGCTACTGAATTCGGCCAACAGCAGCAACACCAACACCGACAACCACACCACCCCCACCGATTCCCCCCGCAAGGGAGACACCAACAGCACCAACAACGACGTCAAAGTAGACGTAACCCTCCGAACGCAACTCTCCCACCCACCCGTCATCATGCTCCTCTTCACCGTAACCGACACCCAGCTCGGCCTCCCCACCAGCGCCAGCGGCACCACCCCACGGAAAGTATCAATCAGCCTAGAAGTCGGCCTCAACGGACGGATCGCAGTCATCGACATGGCCGGACTACTCGAGGACTCTCCCACACCAGAAGACTCCAACGACGCCGACGCCACCGCCGACACCGTCACCGACGAGGCGATCCAACTACAGCGCCAAATGGCGCACGTGCTAGAGATCTCGCAGGACATCGGGGTCCTGGTAGAGTGGATCTTGCGATGGGCGAGACGGCGACAGCAATGATCGGCCGGGGTAGCTAGGTCATCGACCGGGTAGCAACGATCAGCACCGGGGTCCCTTGTTTCTGTAACAGATCCGATCCGATCTGATCGGATCTGGTGTACCTAGATAGGGTTTGCTATGATATGATGTTCAGTGCAGGGTTGGTTATCGGATCGTCAGGACCTTATCTGGCGGGAAGGGGTGTACCTGCATTGTGTTGGACGATCGGGAATCTACCTGGTTACTTAGCTGGATGAATGGATGGACAGGGAATAGACATGGACAAATATATCAAAAATAAGACCGCATTTTTCTGAGATAGTAGATAGTAGATAGTAGACAGTAGACGTTGTTTCTATAGTAGGTACGGATAGTATAGAGTAGTACAGAGCATCTAGTACAAAGAGACTACTACGTAGGATAAAAGGAGTAGTGATAAACACAAGGCAGGTAGGTTGGTATAAAAAATACCCCACAAGAAAGAAACAAAACAAGTAAACAACGAGCATCCACACAGACTGAAAAAAAGAAAGAAAAAAAGGATTGGAAAAAAGATGAAAAATGGAAGAAAAGAGTATGAGGGATTAACATGCAGGATTGACGCAAAAGGAAAGAACTATTTGACTGATCAAATAATTCAGTTGTTTATTCCCTCATGACTGTACATAGTGTCTTCCACTTGGTTAATGCTTTTTATTATGTATTATCTGAATCCTTTTTCTAATTTAAGTTTTTGTTCAAGATGATAGATAAACCAATAATCAATAATCAAAGGACTTTGGAAAAGCAGATGAACACAAAGAAAGATTCAGATCATGAAAATTATTTTTTTGATAAAAACGGTAAATTCCAACCTCGGCGCCCTGCAGATCAACATCACAATCAAGAATGTTGAATGCAAGTAAGTAGGTACTAAGCAGTGTCAGGCAGAGGTTTCATCGTCTGAAACTATTAAGGGAGAGAAGTCGGGGAATTTCTCAATCCCATGCTTGATCAACTGCGCGAATTACTGCACTTCAATGACTAGTTTCTTTTTGTATTGATTTGTAGGTACTATTGTATTCTGCTTATCGTGGTTTCAGTCGAGGGCATTTTGATATTGTATTGATCTATCCTTTTTTGGAACTTCTGTGGCTTTGTTGATACTAACTTGATAGATATCGGAATTAAGACTGATAAATATTAGATCACTATAGTATGAGAGATATAGTATTTCCCCAATTACATCCAATGTATCTCATGAATCTATACACAGACAGTTAAGTCAGCGCCGTTTGTCATGAGCAAGTCTATCCACCAATCAGCGATAAGCGATAAGAAATCGGCCAGGAGCGGGCTGCACGGCTTCTCATTGGTGGACCGAGAAGATCAGTTTCACCATTTTCAAACATATGCCTCATCCCTGTGAGGTACCTTAGGTTTGTACTTACCTGATACCTAGGAGGATCTCCGACTGCAATTATTGAATATTGAATACCAGGGTAACTTTTCCGTTTTTGATCCTGAGTGGAGTTGCGACGTCCTTATCACGATCATATCAATATGTCCATATCATGCCGAGTCTGGGGCTACCCGACTGTGACTCATCCGAGTCGATTCCGCCGGAGGACCGAGTCTGTGTACGCCGAGTCTAGCCATGACGGATGAAACCTCCATGGCATACCGAGTACAAATACAGTTCACAGGCGACACCAATAACGACAAGAAAGACAGACGCATGAAAGTAACGATGTCATAGCCTAGGCAAGGCACCCAGTATCCAAGCCCATGACAACATCCAAGAAAAGGAATCGGACGGTGATTTGCCGAGCACGAGGACGCACGAGGACAACTAACCCTGATTGGGTTAGGCGGGAGATATTCCCGAGGGCTGATCGAGGAGGGATATGAATTAATTGGCATGAATGGCATTCATCCTCGATGATGTCGACAGGGTCTTGGGATCCGGGGTAGGAGACAGAGTGTGTGGACAGCGCCAAACCTCATGGTTGGCTTGGCGAGGAGGGGACGTCCAATCGTGTTGAGGAGAAGGGGGATGGGGACGGAGATGGATATCCTCGTTTGTTGGCGAGACTGGGACAGTGGTGATGTCGTCTACCAGGCTATGCACCAGTTGACATCACGTTCGTTGGAAACCTTGGCCAGTCACAAGCAATTCCTGATTCTCCCGAATAGGATGCACCTGTCAAGACTCCGTAGTTTAGAACTAGTCACTAGTCAATATTCCCTCCCTTTCTTGAACTATGTTCCCTCGCGATCCGAAAAGTATCATATCGTACAGCATCAAACATGGAGAAGCCCGACCTGGATCACCCCAACCGAGCCAACGGGACGGTGGCGTCCAGAGTGGTTGGCTGGGGGGGTTTACAGTTTCACACAAAAGATCTAAATATAATCCGGGAGAGATACTTATTATAGACAGTGTGGCGAGTCCGAGACCGGGTCCAGAACAAGCGCCAGACCATTTTGCACTTGGACGAGGCGGTGCACGGCGAAAGAGTACGGAGTACTTAGTCAGGTCACGCGCTAGGCCGGTCTCGGGACTACGGGCGGCTCCCTCGCTCTTGGGAGGCATTTTGCCACGGGTTTTTTATTCCCCACTGCGGTATTTCCCTGGGGTGGTATTTGCAATACCGGGTATTCTCCTTCCCTCACTATAGCCCTCACTATAATGGATGGTTATAGATCAGAGGAAATCGAAGGATTGGGGAAAGAGGTGAATGGTCTCAACTGTCTAGACTCTTGGTTCTATCAAAAGGAAAGAGGGAGAGGAGAGAAATCCAATCGGCAGGCGCGCTATCCTTCCACCACGCGACAGAGGCTGCATGGCGCGGGGAGGGTCGAGGGGCACGCTGATAAGCCGATAAGTCTATCGATATCCAATTCGATGATATTCTTTTTCTTCTATAATACCATTGACCAATGTCTATACTCTGTATCTGGCATGCAGAGTCAATTAAAATGATACATATCTATCACGTATATCAAAATAGAAATAGAACCAGAATGAAATAAAAAGAAATATCCATCTGTTGATAACTAGAGACCGTGCACCAAGTGACCGCGACCGCGATAGCCGGGAGGAACCGCAGAACGGTGAACATTCTGGGGAAATTTCTAGACGATGAAAGATATTGCTTCTGGGGATGACTGACTTGATGCCTGGATTAGTACATACTAGTATAGTCTATACGAGAGAAATCATTGTTGGGTCACTCCAGGTTGATATTCAACGTGATCCAGAAAGGGGGAGGCATTTTTGACACCTGACTTCCTGTTTGGGATTTTGCCTTTTTTTTTTTTTTTTTTTTTTGGGGCCCGTATTGTATTGTACACCGCCAAATGAAGTCAACGGTTGTTCTCTTAGCCACCATGATATATCCTGATCTGTGCTTTGGTATACTATAGAAAACTATGTGATATAGATTCATGTATACCATAGCAAAAACTATAGCTGCACCATAGTCTAGAAATAGATTCATCACTCCTATTGGAACATCCATCTGGTTCCAGTCCCAGCCATCGATCGGGGATCCCGAGGTCTGCCCAACGCCTGAAACAGAGACAGAAGAACCCCTGGTGAGGCATCAAGTCAGGCATGAACTAAAGACCAAGTCTGGAACCGTATCCAAATGACCAAAAATAACCAGAATTACAAAATTACAAAATTACCGCCGGGTGGGCCGTAACCGAACCCTACCAGTCTTTCTTTGTATTTTTCACTTTCGCCTTTTTCCTTTATGATTTTCTTTTTCCTGAATTTTTTTTTTTTTTTCCTGAATTTTTTGCCGCAAAGCGATGCTTGCACGCTTTTCTTAAATGGAACGGATGTCCCCCCCACCCACAATCCCAGCTTCTTCTCTTGAACATCCTTTTCATCCCACCTCCATCTATTTCTTCATCCTCTCATCTCCTTCTACTCTCTTCCGCGTTCGTCTTTTCATCTCACTCTCTACCGTGTTATTTATCACTCGTCTATCCCCCCAGTGTTCTCTCGCTGTCGGTCAATCCTTCTATCAATCGATCTCTGATCTCGATCGCGTCTCAATCTCGTCTCTGTCGAGCAATTGAACTCTCTAACTGGCTTTGCCAATCTCTCTCTACCCCAAAAAACAACTCTTTTTAGTTGATCATCAATTCACATTCATCAGTCATGGTACGTTGTGATCCCCCTCCAGTCGCCAGTGTGCCCCGCGGATTCGCCACCGAAAAACCGGATCGGCTAACCGATGACTCATATCCACAGGCTTCTGAATCAACAACCGTCTCCAACACGGAGAATGTGCGTTCCTCTTGAAAAACCATAAGTCATTTCGAAAGAGATGGCGTGGCGGTCGAAAGACTTCCCATACTGACTAAATGCCTTTGGCAACAGCTCATGAAATACATGAACCTTGACCAGCGTGGTAAGGTTCAGGCGGAGTACGTCTGGATTGACGCTCACGGTGGCTGCCGCAGCAAGACCAAGGTATGTCTATACTATAATTCCCGTTCGTCCCGGAGAGCTCGGATTGGATCCCTGTCCGATCGATCTTCCTCTGCATGTCACGCTACATCTGCACCCACCCGCCCACGTGACTAACCGAATTCCCCGTCTCCATAGACTCTCTCCAAGCCCGTCCAGTCCGTCGACGAACTCCCCGAGTGGAACTTCGACGGCTCGTCAACTGCCCAGGCCCCCGGTGACAACTCCGATGTCTACCTGCGCCCCGTCGCCATCTTCCCCGATCCCTTCCGTCTCGGTGACAACATCCTCGTCCTCTGTGAGACCTGGGACTCCGACGGAACCCCCAACAAGTTCAACTACCGCCATGATGCCAACCGGTTGATGGAGACCCACGCCAAGGAGGAGTTCTGGTTCGGTCTGGAACAGGAGTACACCCTTCTCGGCAACGATGGCTGGCCCTACGGCTGGCCCAAGGGTGGCTTCCCCGGCGCCCAGGGCCCCTACTACTGTGGTGTGGGTACCGGTAAGGTCTACTGCCGTGACATCGTCGAGGCCCACTACCGCGCCTGCTTGTACGCCGGCATCAAGATCTCCGGTGTCAACGCCGAGGTCATGCCCTCCCAGTGGGAGTACCAGGTTGGCCCCTGTGACGGAATCGAGAGTGAGTTTTTTTCTTAGTCATTACTATATGCATCGTGGAGATTTGACTAACGGTCTTGTAGTGGGTGACCAGCTGTGGATGTCCCGGTTTATGCTGCACCGTGTCGCCGAGGAGTTCGGTGTCCGCATCTCCTTCGAGCCCAAGCCCATCAAGGGTGAGTGGAACGGAGCCGGTCTTCACACCAACGTGTCGTCGGAGTCGATGCGTACCGAGGGCGGTATGAAGGTCATCGAGGCCTGCATGAAGAAGCTGGAGGCGCGTCACGTCGAACACATCGCCGTCTACGGAGAGGGCAACGAGGAGCGTCTCACCGGCCGTCATGAGACCGGGGATATCGACAAGTTCAGCTACGGTGTCGCCGACCGTGGTGGCAGCATCCGTATTCCCCGCCAGACGGCCAAGGACGGCAAGGGTTATTTCGAAGACCGCCGTCCGGCCAGTAACGCCTGCCCCTACCAGATCACTGGTATCATCGTTGAGACTGTACGTTCCTCCATTCACTACTCTACAGTCAACCATACTAACTGTGTCTAGCTCTGCGGTGGTGTTTAGATCGTGTTTTGTTTTAGCGCTCGTATACCCTCCGGCGTCAGGGAGTGGACAGAGCAGCCTGGTCGGTTGAACGGGAGCCAGGGTGTCTTGCGTTCGTATCCCGTGCTTTGCATCAGTTTTTCCCTTTTCATCCTTTCTTTCTGTGGTTATGTGTTATGTCAATAGAAGAGGCCGACGGCCGTGGAGTGGGAGGATAGTACTAGTGTATTCAATCACTCGTTGATTACGCCCATCAAGTAATCATGTGTATAATTAGCTCAGCATGGATATTATCAAAAATAGATCTCTATCGGAGATGTCAAAAAGTTCCTCAGCCACCTTTCAGTCCGCCAGAACGCACTGTGATATAGATGGCACGTCCACCCGCGTCGATCATCATGCATGACATTAAATTAGATTATTACATTAGCATCCGCGCCAGATGTAGCTTAGCATGTGGGGTGGCGTCGGGCGTCGACACCATGATAATTGTAGTTAGTATACAGAGACTATCTCCGAGACCGATCTTTAATACACTTAGTGCGGTGATGCGCCTATAGTATCAGTATTTATGTACATACGGCGTCACATTATGCGCCCATTGGCTTGGCTTGTATTGCGGAAGTACTTATTAGGTACGCTACTATGGATGGTATTTTGTGTGTGATTAATCTATGCTTTGAGACATATGTTAGGAATAAAGAAGTGATTATAGTGGATATGATCAGGCTGTGCTAGAGAATATTAAGCATATTAGACAGGTTGACCAAGATGATTTATCTACAGGATGCGAGTGATTTACTATATGCTAGAGAATTTTATATGATACCAGACAAAGTAACCATGATTTTTTGTATAAAGGAGGAGAGGGAACAACCAATATCGCAGAGAACACGAAGCATATGAGCCAATATTTTTATATGTAGCCTGTGAGTGATTTGATTTATTGGTATCTCAGAGAATACTAAGCATACAGGACTACCCAGGATAAATTTTATGCAGTTGACGAGTACGTTCCATATATCTCAGAAAGCACAAAGAGTGCAGACTAACCAACTGATTCAAAAACAAGGCGTTAGTGGATCGACACTTCAGGACAACAATACCAAGCCACAGAATCAATTGAGATAATGTTTAAACAGGACGGAAGTCCAACAGTCTAGCGTCAGAGAACATGCGAACATGCGAGGGTACAGAGCTAACCAAGATGGGCTGTGTATAGTGCGTGAGTGGCCAACTTGATGTTTACGAGGAAATGTCGACGGCACAGCTGTCTGAGATGGAACATGGATAACTAGAAGATAACTGAGTAATTCTATACTTTATGGGAGTGCCTATCCTTCTGTGGGAATACCTGAATACAGAGTAATCTACGATGACTTTTGAATAGGATTTGAGTTCGTTTACCTGCCAGAAGATACTGAGAACATAGGTCTAATAGAAATGGTTTATGAATAGGGGTGAGGATTTCTACTCATCTGAGAGAATACTAAGAATACGGGACTGATCAAGAGGGTCATAAACAGGATGTAAGTCTATCTATCCATCGGAGAGTATGTCACGCATACAGCTAACTAAGACATCCTATTAATAGAGTGTACATTCAGCTTATGTACATTCTAGAGAATACCGAGACCACTGAGGCCAGAACCTCCAGTAATGACCCGACACGACGCCAGAGCAACACCGGGAAGAGCAAACCGGAAAACAGCAAAAGGTAAAGCCAGATGTCACTCAGCCTTCACTCAAAAGCAACCCGCCGACGTTTGTCTTAGTCGGCACATTCCAACAAGCTCTGCTATATCCCCCGGGTCTGGCGACGCGCGCATCGTTGCGCGAATACTTGTCTCGCCTTGGTATGGGTTTTCCCTATTAGACTGGGTTTCCCTGTACTCTTATGTGAATGCAAAGGCGAGAATTAAAAGGCTTGATTTCGTATATTGTTATGTGGACAGATGGAGTATATCAGATCATGCAAGGACCTCCCCCGTAGAGCAACGAGCAGATATGGCTCACATAACAAGGCAAGGAAGTATAGTATAGGATATTATTTCCCCCGGACATGGTTGACCAGACTCGATCCCAGCCCATGCAGGCCTCGCTGCTGCGCTTCTCTCCGCGCGGCCCCATCCACAATCTTGTCTTCGCCGTCATCGTCGCCGCCATTCCGGCGACGCATAATCTTCAAGAGCACCTCCATCGTGATAGCCGCGACAATGCTAGCGCACAGAATCCCCACCATCACCAGGTTACTCCTGCGGTACTTGTCTCGTCCTGTGGCGGCCGAGTCGCTCGCCCACCCTTCGTACAGGGCGTACGTCGTGACCACGCTGCCGAGGTTGCCCCAGCCTGATACGACCGCCGAGGCGGCTGCCACGCCGACTTCGCCGTGCCGCGGTTGGAAGAGCTCCGACGTCCAGGTCATGGTGATGGGTACTGTTGGGCCGAGGCCGAAGCCGACGATGAGGAGTCCGCCGTACCGTGGCCATGGGTTGGATTCTGTCCCGGCGTAGGTGGTTAACAGGAGACCTAGGATTTGGAGGCATACGGGGATGGAGAAGAAGACGGCTCGGTATTGGTGGAAGCGGTCGGAGAATGGTGTGACTAGGAGAATAGCGGCCAGGTCCATCTGTGTTTGTTAGCTTTTTTTTTCTTTCCCCTTACTAGCTTGTTTTCTTTGCATGGATATGCGCAGAGATGGGCGAGAGAAGGGCTATGGAACAAGGAAGACCTACCAGCCAAATCGGTGCCGTCAGTAAGCTCAGCTCAACTCCGCTTAGCTGCGGATTGATTGCGCTGATGATCACACTGGCGTAGCTCTGCACGCCGATCCCCACCCCCACCACTCCAAAGTACATGATTAGCAGTGGCCACAGCCGCCAATCCATGAACACCCTCAGCAAGTCCTTCAGCGTCCATCGCGGACGGTGGTAAGCGCGCTTCAGATCATAGTAATGGATCTCGGCGTCCCGCCCGGTCAACGCAGGGGCGCTGCGTGGGATCCACCGGAGGTATTTGCGCGTCTCGGGATCCTGCCCGGGGATCGTCGGCCGGTCAGGCAACCACCACAACAGGACGATGCCAACGGCGATGGTGATGACGCCATACACCAGGAACATCCACTGGAAGCCGACGTAGCCTCGTTCGCCGTCCATCTTCTGGAACCCGGCGGACACCAAGCCCACGACCGCGGCGGAGATCTGCGCAGCGGTGTAGTATTGGCCGATGCGCTTTCCGGTGCGAGATGGAGGATAGAAGAGGGTGAGATAGTAGGCCATCCCGGGCCACATACCGGCAATGACAATACCCAGGAGAAGACGGAGGAGACTTGCTGGTCAGCTTTCGTTCTCGTTTTCTCAACGACTTGTGTCGTGAGGACAAGAGCAGAGGGGGAAATGGGAGACATACTAGAAGCTCCAGGCGGCTTTCATGGCCGCCAGACAAGTCCCAATCACCCCCACACTGATGACAATGCGGCTCATCCAAACATGCGGGCTCAAACGCGTCATGATCAGGTTGGACGGCAGATCGAAGACGACGTAACACACGTAGAACAACGCCAGACCAGTCGAGACCTGATGAGGCGTCATTTTCAGCACGGACCCCAGATCATGCTCCGAGTCCGTGTTCATCGTCTGCGCCAGACCAACATTCGACCGGACGGCCGAGCAGAGGAAGTAGAGGACCCAGAACGCGGGGATGATCCGGAGATCCAGCTTTCTGAGGTGTCTCAGTACAAATGACAATTTGGCCAGCGGGTGTGGGGAGCATACCGGTAGATGCGCTCGACCTCAGCCACATCCGGCTCGTTCGTTTCTACATCGTGACTGTCCGGGGAACGTTCCCGGATACTACTTGGCTGATCGGGTTGTTTGAAGATGGCCTGGTCTGGTTGGAGTTGCGACATGACGACGCTAGGAGAATATCGTCCAGTCGGAACTTCTGTCGTCTGCCGTATTTTCCGTCACGTACAGGGTCAAGCCGGGTTTTATTCCAACAAAACCAGCCGCAAAGGAAATTTGGAGGCGGCGGGTTGCCCCACAGCGCGCAGGACCACCGGTCCTGGAACAGCTCAGGGTTGGATCAGGATATGATTAGGCCAGGATTGCAGTATAATAGCGATGGCTTTGCTAAGGAAAAAAAATAGCTTAATCCGAAGGGAGCGAAGGGAGGGGGGATGTGAGGAGAAAAGAGAAGAAAAAAATGTTGAAGAAAAAAGAGGGGAATGGCATGGCGCGACGGCGTAACTCTAATCGTCCTGACTCCGAGGCTAACAAGGGTAGATTGATAAGACGGACCGACTGTCGATCACCATCTCTGCATGGTAGGCGGTGGAGGTCACGCAACGACTGATTGTGTAGGTATTTCCCTTGAGTGGAAAGAAGTGTAAGATCTTCAATTGAGGTTTTTCACCGAAGATGAGAAAGGGGAAGGTCAGCTGATGCGGAAATACCTCCGGAATGGGCAACCCTTCCACAGCCAATGAGGGGCGAGACCCAATATATACATCACTGCATTCAGGTTTCATAGTATCCATTTATCATTCATTCTGGCTGATATTGTTCTTGTAATCCGATGATACGGAACAGTTCTCAAGCAGTAGAGTCTGCATAGACAGTGGTAGGTATCATGATCCTTGGAAATATCGTCATTAGATTCGGTACGTTCATCCTCCATCCAAGCTCTCAGGGAGAACTCTAATTACTTCCCTGGAGGATTGTGTGGCCTGAATCTGAGAATTTGAATAGACATAGCTTCATCGTACGTGGCATGCGAGGTCCAGCCATCCTAACAGGATTGTCTCTCTCGGCAATATTGGCAAAGCACTCCGAATCCTGTTTAACATGCGTGGCAATCGAGGCATGATTGTCATAAACTATCAATGACGCAAGATCATCAAAGGCGTAGTCGCGTATGTGTAACTCTCCCTAGATGTTTTATCTTCATCATCCATGTTGTGATGGATCTATCTAAACCACCTTATGAAAGGGCATTAGCAGACATTATGACCAATACGACATAACCTATATATAGACAAAGAGCATTTGTGCTACTGATCAAATGTCGTCCAATCTACAACTAGATAGCCAAACCACACACGATCCCTTCAAACAATACCTTCTATAGGCATAAACAGCCATCATAGGGTTATTTCCAGCATTGATTCCACGGCCCACATCTTATTGGCAGTTTCCGACGTCAGCATCTGACTTAATACCACAAACTATGATGCATAAATAAACCTATGTTCAAAGCCAACACACCAAGCACCATGTATAAAAGAACAAAGTACTTCATTTTCATACAAAAGTCCCACCCGAGTCTTTCATAGAGCGGACAAACACCTTGCACAAACACCTTGCACAAGAGTAAGGATCCACAATAGAGCTCATGAGCTTCATAATGACAAAGCGCTAGCTATACTCTTTGTTCCGCTACCTCGAATCTTTGATCCGGTGTACACTTGCACAAAGACTGGGGAAGGCATCTTCCATGTATGCAGTAGAATGAACATTAGCATGATACGCGACAAAGATATTAGTGAAGCTTCGAGATCGAAGAGTATAAATACCCAACATGTCCTCACAGTAATTAATCCAATTCACAACCCAATCCTCCAATCCAATCCACTTTACCAATCCACTCCGCTCACAAATCGCAAACCAATCCAATCAAAAAAACAACCAAAAAAAACCACTCAAAATGAAGTCCTGGACCACCGCCCCCAAACCCCTAACCTTCACCTCCTCAACCACCATCCTCTACAGCACCTCCACCCTCGGCATCAAGCCCGACCCCTCCAACCCCACAACCCACTGCTTCTTCATCCCGCTGCACAACAAGACCATCGACTCCGACGAAGAGCTCCTGCAAGCCATCAAGCGCTCCCTGCACTACGCCATCCACAAGGAGGGGCCCGAGTCCCGCCGCGCGGTGTACGCCTGCCCCGTCCGCGGCGGCGGCGGGCTCGGCGGCGGTATCTGGATCTGCTTTTCTTTCCCCGATCATGTGGTTGAGAAGGGCGACCGCGCGATGCTGAACTATGCTGAGATGTATATCAAGAGGGCTGTGGGGGATCTCTAGTTTGTTGACCTTGTGCCTTTTGGCCCGTTTTGGGGAAAGGGGGGTATTAAGGCTGTTGGGCTTAGCTGGGAGGTTGATAGATTTGTTTGTGGGGTTTGATGGGGCTTTGGAGTAGTCTTGTTTTATATGTTAGGTATGATGAATCGGAATTGAATTTGATCTCTGTGTTGAAGTAATGAAATTGATCTCTTTGTTAGGATAATGGAATTGGTCTCCTTCTTAGAGTAAGGAGATTGATTCCTTTGTCAGAGCAATATGCTATGCAAGTTGCAATCAACAAGGGTAGGCTCATCTCTCCATAAGTAGGAACAAAGCGGATAAATAAAGGCCAGGAAGGCCCTGTTAGGGCTACAGAAGACTATGCAGTCAGCTGACATGATCGACGATGCATTCACATCCATCCTTAGACATTTTCGGTCTAGTGGTAGACATCCTAATATGTACGATGTGTAATCCCCCAATGCAGGTCGTAGGGCTGAATCGTGGAGATAGATAGATAAGGTAATTTATCCCAGTACTCACTCCCGTGATCGAGATCAGGCAATGTGTACAATGTATTGAAAGACCCACTCGCGCCCGGATATAAAACCTAATTACAGAACCGTTTGGGTATATTGTCCACCCGCTCGGAGACGGGCCGATCAGAATCGAGTCCGGCGACCGATGAAGCTAAAAAAAAAAGAAACAAAAAAGTCGTAAAATCAGAGTGAAGAAAATCAAACCAGCCTACCCTACCCCGCTGATGGCCTCCTACTTCTCCGTGCTGGTCTCATCACTGTCTACAGCCTTGTGGTCGTGGTTCACCACACTCTGCCGGCGTACTGCGTGCACAGCGGCATCCTCGACATCATCCAGCGTGTGCAGCAGCTCACCCTTCTTGCCATACATGTGGGGCTCCGTGGCGGCCACCTTGACGACCGAGAAGACGCTCTTGGTCTTGTGGAAGATGCGGTCCATTTCTTCCAGGGAACGATGAGTCGTCTCGGGATAGAAAAAGTAGGTAATGGGGAAGATGGCCGCGTTACTGGACAGGTCAGCCGATGTCAAATGGATCATAAAAAAAAAAAAAAAGGGACAAAAACTTACATGACAGCAAAGATAATGTAGGTCTTATATCCGATGTTCTCAAACGCAACCGGGGTGATCATGACCACCAGGAAGTTAAAGATCCAGTTGGACGAGGTGGCCAGCGCATTGGCGGGCGCACGGATCTTCAGCGGCACGATCTCGGCGGGATACAGCCAGGTCATGCCCAACCAGCCGATGGCGAAGAAGGTGTTGAACACGAAGAAGAAGACAATCATACACATCTGGGCGGGGTGCGTGTTGATGGCATTGCAGATGGCGAGGACCACCATGGAGAGGGACATGCCCGCGGCGCCGAACAGCATGAGCGTGCGCCGGCCGAAGATCTCGATGGTGAAGACGGCCACCCACGAGGCGATGAAGTACTCGGTACCGTTGCACGCAGCAATCAGACGCGACATTTGGGTGTCCATCTTGAGCTGATTCTCCAGGAGGATCGGGATGTAGTAGGTGATGAGGTTAATGCCCGAAATCTGCTGGAACATCTGGTTGACGTAGGCGAGAATCACCCGGTGGAGATGGCGATCCTCGCCCATGGTGAACATGTCCTTGAACGAGCCCTTGGCCATCTCCAGGACGGTGGCCTTGATGGCGGTGTATTCGGTCTGGACGAAGGTCGAGTCCGTGTCTTCACCCAAAAGAGCACCTAGCACCTCCTCGGCCTCGTCCTCGTGACCCTTGAGGATGAGCCAGCGCGGCGACTCGGGTAGGAACATGACGAAGGCCAAGATGATGGCGGCGAAGAAGATCTGGAAGGCCAGGGGGAAACGCCACGAAACTTCGCTGGGGTCGGTAAACATGAATCCGTAGTCGACCCAGTAGCTGATGGTAATGCCACACGTGATCATGGCGCCTTCGATCATGACCAGCTGACCCCGACGATTCGATTTGCAGCACTCGGACTGCCAAGTGGGTACTGTAGACGTATTCATGCCGTTTCCTATCGGACGATTAGTTCCCTACCTCCGTTTCCTAGGTCCTCCGCGGTGGGTTCGAGTACTCACCGAGACCAGTCACCAGGCGGCCCACGATCAGTTGAGACAGATCGTACGCAGTGCACTGCAGCAGCGCTCCGATAACCATGATGAAAGAACCGAGGAAGATTGTCTTGCGGCGACCCAGCCAGTTACCGACCCAGATCGTCGGAATGGAACCCGCAAAACAGCCCAAGTTGTAAGCCGCGACGACAATACCTAAGGGTTATGAAAGGTCAGTGAGGGCTCCATCATGGGTGCGGTTTGGTAGCAGCTTCGCGACTCACCTTGACGAGTCGACTGGGCGCTGGCTGCAGCCGGGTCGTTCTCCTGCATTTCCTTCCACGCATCTCCGACCTGAACAATTGTCGGGAAGTATTTGGCGAACGACTTGAGGGTCAAAAGACCTCCCGTGACACCCTGATCGTAGCCAAACAGCAGAAAGTCCATACCGGCGATGATGCCGATAGCGATCTGCAGCTTTTGGCCCTGCAGGCCCAAGTAAGAACGCGGCATTTTGGCGCAACAGCCGGACGCGACCAGTGAGGTGTCAGTAAACGATTACCAGGATCGATCAAAAGGCAATCCCGAAAGGGAGGGCACAAAGAAAAGAGATAAGAAGGGAAATGGAATTGAATAATGGAGACGATGGGGAAACAAGTGAAAGGGAAAAACAAAACCCAGATCAGCAAGGCAGGTAGGACAGGGGAGGGGATGCGGCCGGGTTTAAAAGGACGAGCCAACAGCCATGCTCAAAGTAGGATCAAAGTCCAAGTAAGGTGAGGTGTTGATGAATAGAGTCTAAAACATCATAGCGGTATTAATAACGCATCATATTATTATTTACATGAAATTAATTCCTGGAGAAGAACTGGGGACGGAAACCAACACTGACTGGTGCAAGGGAACCTGGAGGTATGGAAGAGCACCTTACCAGATGCAGCCAGCAACGGGACCATCAGGGCATTTCAAGCGAACAACGATCCCAGGTGCCGATCCATTGATTGGATGGCTTCATAAACGAGAGACATCTGTATCCACTGGTGACCGTGGTGTCAATGTCATGGAATCGGGTGCAACATGCCATGTACTATTCAGCTAGTCCCTTTGAATTGCATGTTGGGGCTCTCTCTCTGTCTCTCTTTCTCGTTCTTTCAAGTTGATTGGGGGGGGGAAGTATAGAGCGAGGCCCCACATGGTGAGAATGACCCAGTCCATTGACTAGGATAGGTGGTTGATGACGGTGACGAAAACAACGGAGAGAGAGTGAGAGAGAAGAGAGAGAAAGATCGTCGTGGAAAGTTTGGCCATTGGCAGGTTTTACTTCCCATCCCGTGATTGGATGTTCTCAGGCACTAGGGCTAGCCATTTCTGGGTAACCCGGATCCAGGACGATCTCCATACTTCGCAGTCGCATAGAACATGGAGGGTGTCTACTCTAGCTGGATCCTCATCCGTGTCGAATGTTCTATTCTGACGGCTCACTTTCCCGTTCTTCTCTTAATGCTTACTCCCTTAGTGGGATGCATGCCGCCAGCCGGTTTCTTACAGACCAGAAATGAGAGGGCGATCGCGCCAGGAAGGAGAAGGGTTGATCGAAGGATGTTCGAGAAGCCCGAGACCAACGGCCTCCATGCACGGGGATTGAGTTTGATTGATTGATTTTATCCTCGGCTGTCCGGACATCCCGAAATATGGCTCATACAGGAATCCTAGTCGGGCCAAACGGGGCACGTCGTATTAGAATCGGGTCCATTTGACGGTCACGGGCCTCACGGCTCCAATATCCACCCGATGAAACATCAATCCGGGGATGAGTGGACGGGAGAAAGTGGACTTTGGGGACTCCGGATTTCAACTGGTTTTTTGTGGGTTGGGGAAAAGGGTAAAAAAGGGAAAGGGGGGGTTGCACCCGGTGTGGACACTGGGGTAGGAAGAGGGGGGAGAGAAAAGTGGGTGCACCAAACATGCGATTCGGCCCTATCCGCCCAACTCGTGGGAGACATGCCGACGTGGTCACCATCCCTTGCGTGTTTCCGATCTCACCATGGACACATTGGACAGTGCGTTGCGGCAGTAGCATTCCTGCGGGTTCCACGTCCGTCCGCGATTCGACAAGTAATGTGGACGGATGAAGTTTGATCTCCGAGTTAATATTATTTTATCTGGCCTTGCTGGGAATGCACTTTCCCAGGTGCCTGTGGGCAGATTGATGGACCACCACCATCGTTTATTACCCTCCACACCACCTGACGACGACTGGACCCATGACCTGTCCCGCCTTTTTTGTCCCCTCGTTCGGTCCTATGGTCGGCCTGGGACCGCATCATCGTACCCTCTATGTCATTGGATCCATCCCGCAATGGCACTCGCTAACCTGGTCGGGTCTAATCAACGTGATGGCGGAGAAGAAGGGTTTCCCCACCGCCTCGACCAACCAGAAACGTGATCCGTGGACTAGGAACGATACTAAGGTAGTATCCAGGTCGTCTGGCGCCTTTCTTCCAAGTTCCGGGGTACTCAGACGCGACGGTCGGCTCAAGGTGACGTGAGCGTCATTGGAGGAAAATTAGGGGGAAATCCTAACAGGGAATGATCCAAATAATCCATCTCTCTAAGTCACATTTCATCAGGTGAGGAGAAACTTAATTTCTCGAGTGCCCAGAAAAGGCCGAGACGGACCAAGACCGCCACCCGTGTTCAACAACCCTGTCCGGCCAGGTTCAGTCCTATGAGACCCTGGTCTCCTCGTACTCAAGCAATTTCAAGCCTTTGCCTACCGCTCCTCAGAGAAGCATAGCAAAGGCCAAAACCAACCTCGGTCGTTATTGCTCAGTGTCATCAATTATTTCTTTTATCCCATGAAAGTGACCACGATGGCAGAATTCCGATGATCACTCATTGACCGACCCGAACAGGCCGTCTCTCGGCCACTTCTTGTTTCCCGGGGCGCAAGTAGGCAAGTGGGCATGTTGGTATTTCCATTTTGTCCATGAAATGCCTTTTTCGGCCACACTAGCCAAATCCGGTCCTAGTTCAAACCCCGGGCATCTGTGATTATCATTATTATTTGTTAAATTATTTCATCCCTTCCATTTTATAATTTTACCTTTTGTCCGTTGCCTTTTCTTTCTTGTTCGGTGCAGGGTCATGGCCCACCCTGATCCCGCCGACTGTGAAACGTGCACTGCCTCTCCACTGCAGTCGATACCTCGATCCTGTCCGTAGCTGATGACGGATTGCCTGTTTGGGGGTTTCCGTGATCAGGAAATCCTGGGTTCAGAGCTGTCGACTGAGACTTCTGACAGACTATAATCCCTTCATAATCCGTAGACACGCCTAGTCGCCGTTCCAGTCTGTAGTCTGTTCCTGTTGTTAGGCCCATTTCAGAAATTCGATGTGATACGGCAGCAAAATAAATGAAAATACCATATGATGAAGACGGGCATCAACAATGCTGAACCCCAGAAAAGGACCTCCCACACCCCAGAGAATCTTCCCCCCTCTCTCCACGATCGATTCGCACCGAGACATCGCTAAACCAACTGCGCCCCGATGGATTGAACCAAAGCGGATGGCCCGAGATCGCCCTCAACGACGGTAGAGCCGCCGCCACACCTACTGAATTATATTCCCCACCGGGGCGTCTTTTGATGAGGATGATCGCCTCGATCCTCGCCGGAAATAACCACCAGTAAGGGTTCTTCGTGGGAAAGAAAGGAGTGGCTAAGGCTGAAAAGTTGAAAACTGAATGCGGCCCAGCCACCGACGTAGTAGACTAGGAGGTTCAACCCAGCCAAATTGCTTGTTGCACGGATGGTTCTTCCGGGGTTCCCCCATTTTCGGGAGTGTATGACCCCTGAATTGTTGGTTTGTTTCTTTGATTCTGAGGTGATGATTGAGGCAATTTTGGATCCTGTTCGATGGGGTGACTGGGCGTGGTACAGTCAGCCTGGTGCGCTCTCGGACCTCGAGGATTGTCGCTGTATTTAGACTATTGCATTCGTGTGGGAGGTGGTAGGCTGGCACTATAATAACTAGTTGCTAGTGGGATTCTGTCAGCTGTGTCTGGGGAGACTGGGGGCCGGGATATATGGGGATGACTGCCCTGGCTTACTTGGCAACCAGGTGACCTGACCATGCCCTATACCAACAAAGGATTCTGACTCTCTTTTCTTCCTGGCATGTATATTTGATGCTATAGACATGTGTTCTGACTTTCAATAAGTTAACATGACCATCTTCTGATACAAGGCATCTTCAATAGTGTTATGTGCGGTCCTATGATATTGTACAAAAGAGGGTTGAGTAAAAGCTTAGGAGCCTTCCATTATCCATAAACTTTTTTCATTGCCATCTCTGAGCTATAAGCTGTACTCATCAAAGTTCGATACAATTTAAGTTAGAGAAACCATCACGGCTCATCATCCTTACGACATGATGAAGTCAAACCACTCACTTCATCTTGCTCCGTTGGTCTCAGGTTGATCCCAAGTTCCCCTTTCTGTCTATCAACTGATATATCCACAACCACCAAGAGAATAATCATATATATATCTACAGCCACCAGAGAAAATATGGATTCCATGGAGCGACTTTTCGAAGGCCCTTTGGCAGAGCAACTGGTCGCTCCGCCGGAGACAACCCTTCGAATCATCGGGACACATACGACAGACGGCATAAACCCAGTCCTTGACTTCGATATCTTGATCGACTGTTCGAGATACATGAGAATATGCTCCGAAGAATATTTGACAAACAAAGAACGCGTTCATCAGAAATCCTCCGGCTGGCTCCACAACCGGCTCGTCGAGCGCGATCGTCGTCGAAGGTAAGAAGTTCCCCAACCAGCCCCCCCCCCCAAAAGAAAACTTCCTCCTCTCTTGGATATACTAATCATGATACGTCACTTCTAGGTGGACCGTGCAAAAAGTGATCACTGCACGCGACGATGAAATGGCTAAGATAGCGTCCAACGTAACGCGCCTCGCACTTGGGAGTTCGTATGCCGGGTTCGTCGAATTTGAACTAATTGCTTCACCCGTGGAGATGATTGACTTGCACGATGAGAACATCGCAGTGGCTCGTGTGATATGGGAACTTGACTGTTCCTTTATTGTCTCGCAAGGCATGCAGTTTGGCCGTGGCACTTTCTCCATACTGGATTCATGGTACGATATTATAGTGTGTGCAATGATCGAAGGCCTTCAGCGTTTCGTCTCACCTGAGAATCCGCCGTCATTATATAGCCAGGCTGTGCTTTGCAGGGACGAGACGGACAATAACACTTATGAGGGTGTATTAGAGGGGAGCCAGGGGCCCGCGATGAACGGATACTCCTGGTAGGGAAGTGATACTTGATCATCCATGATTTACCATCAACTGCTGAGTATAATAATTTGCAAAATTCTCATTAAGTCTGGCTAGAAACTGTATGTCACCGCATTGGTCAGGGGTAATGATATCTATTTCTTGTTAAAGAATATATACAACAGTAATTCATGACCAGAATGCTCAGCACCGTACTCATATTCATCATATCTCTCGTCCCCGAGATGACCGCATTCTCTAGCGCCCACAACGCAGTCCCCCATTACGACTCGACTAATACGAGTCCACTCGGCTGATTCTACCGACATACCAGGTATCTCGACGCAAGCAAATAGAAGACAAGTCCCCTATGAGTAGACAAAGCAGTAGCGAGGGTTGTGTAGAAGACAGCATCGTGTTTTTCCGATTCCCACTGCCGCTTTCTGGCAATCGCCAATGAGCGGCGGGCAATCCGGACGCTATATTCTGACTGGAACTAGTTCAATCAACTAATAGCAACATCGTGCTGGGTTGTATTATTAGATGCCTACCTGAAGGTATATTCCAGATTATAGTAATCCGTGGTAGAACACTTTCAGGTATATTCGCTCTTTCCAAACATATATATCCAGGGCTACTAACTATAGGCTGACTGATTAAAACAGTCAAAATGATAATGACATTAGTGAGTATGAAGTCGTTGCGAATCGTTGCGAATAGTTGCAAGATTGCGAGAAAAATGAAGAGTGAAAACCACATTTCAGGTGGGAAATCCCCATGAATTAGCTGATATTTGCTGGATTATATGGATCACTCTCCCACAATACGTGGGGAGTATATTCTACAAAACAGGAAGCTGTTCAGTTAGTGAAAGTCAATTAGTGACAGGGCACTTAAAAAATGTAGTCACCTACCTCAGCCATCGCCCGATTACCTACCTATATTGCTAGTGATAATACATCCCAATGCAAACTCACTTATCCAATTTTGCAATGTCATTTTATTCCCCCTCCATCGAGAACACCATGGCTCATTCCATGCATCCTCAACTGCATTAGACCGCCGCCCAGCAAGGACGGTAAAACCAAAAATGGTCTCCACCACTGCACGTCTCAATAGTCTAGTCAGCCATGTGAAGAAGTTCAGCCCCTTGCTGGCTGGTATATTTGATAGAGATTTGGAATTGAGACACCTGTGGTCACTCTAATCCTACTTATGCGAGGCAATGTGCCATATGTTGTTATATGTCTCGGGAAAATAACTGTTGTGGGTGATGGTATTCCTGTGAATGCAATGTTTTATGTAGCATCCGGCGTAAATACGGTGGAAACGAAGATGTAATTACCTGATCTAAACCTGTTCATGACACGTTGCATCTGTGGTCAACTTGTCTTGTGAAATTGTTATCTCATTTCTGCCCTGCTGGGTGGTGGATCTTCCTGACTGATTGCACTTTTTTTTTTCGTGCTTTCCATGTCATTTTCGGCCCATTGTTCTATCTGGTGAGAATATTTATAGAAAAACTGGCCAAGGAGACTTGGCATACGTCTATACGAAAGCCTGCAAGGGGTTAGGGTCTAGATGTATCGTGTGTTAGTCTAGAATTTGCTGTCTAGTGAGCGAGATGAAGCTAAATACTAGGCATGGGTTACTTTATAGGTCTTATATCTTGCATCTAGTGGTAGGCGTTGTCCTATTTAGTCGTCAAATTGCTAGAAATATCTTATACTGTGCACCTGGAGTTTTTGAGATTAACTTCCATTACTTTGTTTACGCACGACTAGCTATTCTTTTCCGTCAAGCCAGCCTCTCCTATCGTGCAATAATAGTAAACATGGTCAAGTACACAGCCGTTCCAGATCGTCCGTCAAGGCAAGCCCAGTACCATGAGGCACGGGTCACCCCCTGTCAGAACATATCTGAGACCGCAACTTGGGCCGGACAGATCAAACAGCTGCGTACTACTAACCTCAATAAAGTAACAGACCAGATTCAGAAGGCCGTACGGCAGACATGACGACGAGAAATCGACGACAAGAAACAAGTGAAGTAGGTCAGGAAACAAGCGACTAGACATCGTCCGGTCGACACCCTACCATCCAGCACCTTCCGCAACCCATTCACCTCCAGCAGCAGGGGCCGGGGTCTCAGTGTCACTAGTACCATTGTTCCACTCGGCGTTTCCAGTACCAGAGTTCCAGCCACCGTCCGCAGAAGTGTCCATCGCATAGTCATTCTGTTTGCCAAAGTCATTTTCCTGTTGGCTGTAGCCCTCGCCTTCCGCCTGAGCAGTGGGGCAGCGTTTCACGGTGTGGCCCACTGATCTACCATTAGCTGAGAGCATAAACAAGGAAGACAAGAGCCGGCGTACTTTCACCACAGTTGTTGCACTTGACCTTAGACCAGTCCTTTTTCTGGGGACAATCGCGGCTGAAATGACCGACTATATGATGAGTTAGTTTGTAAAGTGGTTGGCTTTCACCATGTTGGATCTCACCCGCGTCACAGTTGCGGCAGGTAACGGTAGAAACATCGCGTGGTTTGTCACAATCTCTGGCGATATGATCCTCAGATCTATTTTTATTTAGACTTGCCCCGGAACAATCGGCTTGGTGGCTTTGACTTACCCGCAGTTACGGCAGGTTCTAGGGGCACTGGCCTGAGGACAGTCCTTAGCAAAGTGGCCCACTGTTGATATCAGTATATATCCTCTAGTTCGGGATCATGGACAGACTGACTTTCATTGCACTTGTTGCATTCGACGCCCTCGGCAGAGCGGGGATTAGGGCACTCTGAGGCTTTGTGGTCGGACTCTCTGCTCATTTTTAGTAAGTAATACTAGAAGGAAAACAAGAAGCGCGTACCCGCAGTTGCGGCAAGCAAACCTATCGCGGCGTTTTTCAGTGCAGTCGCGAGCACGGTGTCCAGGCTCGCTACAATTGACACACTTCACCTCGACACGCTCATACTCTGCACGTTCCTGCTTGCAGCCGCGCGCAGTATGGCCCATCTCTTCATGAAATGTCAGTTTAATCTTTGATGGGACGGAGTTGACTTACCACCACAATTTCCGCACTTGGGAATCTGACGATCGTAAGGGAAGCCAGCATCTGCGAGACGTTCGAGGTTTTCCTCAGGAGTAGCTGGCCAGCGCATGCGGAGGTTCGCACGTTGGGGTTTCTCACTATAGTAAAATCCAACCACGTACTGGCGATTCAGCTTTCCCTGGAGGTCGATAAGACTGATGCTATCGCCCACTGGTTTCTCCTACGCCGTGAATCAGCAGAGCCTCGATTACGCAATAAGCAAAGAAACGAACCATTGCGATGAGATAGACTTTGAAGTTGTCCTCGCGCATTTTATTCTCGATATCCACAAAAGTAGCCTGCGGGGCAGCCTTCGAGTAGACCTTGATCCCCTATAGCGTGTTAGTGACCAAGAACTGAGAAGCAGATAAAGCAATATACCTCGCGGAATTCTTCGAGATCCCTGGCATTGCTAGCCTTGGTCAGGGCAGCCCAAGCTTCCTCGGGGCACTTGTCGGGGATATTGTTCAAGTCGAACTTGCGGTTATCTTTGCAATCCATGGTTTTGTGACCTATTGGCAACAAGTTAGCTCCTGCAGCGCCAACGTATAATCTGACACCATACCCTCCATCTTGCAATTCTTGCACACATCGGGAGGTCTCTCGGGACATTCGGTAGCAGGGTGGCCTTCCTGGCTACAGATACGGCAGGGGCCCTTGAAGACGCGCGGGTTGGTGCATTCGGCTTTGCTATGGCTGTTTATCGTGAGTATAGGAAATCAGAGATAACCTGAGTTGACCCACCCTTCCTCACCGCAGTTGAAGCAAGCACCCATGCCCTTGCGAGGCTCGGTGCAGTTGCGAGCAAAATGGCCATCACTACCACAGCTGAAAACCTATTAGATTGTAAACTATAAGAAAGAGGACGGTATACCTACTTGCGGCATCTGTTGTCATCATTGGCACTAGGGGCAGCAGTATCACCACCGCCAAAGTCATTGTTGAAACCGTTATCGCCAAAGCCTTTACCATCACGAGCGGTATCGTTGGCACCGCTAGGGTTGACATTCTCGTCGACAAAACCCGCTGTCTAGGAATTAGTTTTTTTCTTATCGTTAGACCTGAATAAGGTCACCTACCGGCGCCAGTGTCACCCCACGCATCATCGGGGGACCAGCCAGACATATTGATCGAATATAGAGAGGCCTGCTTTGAAAATATTGATACTAGAAAACCACCGAGAGCTACCAGAGACAGAAATGTCAGCTCATCTCTTTCTATAGAACTAGGGAAGAGAAGAGGATATTTTCGCCTCAGAGGGTAGGTTAGTGAGAGACTCACCTAGAATGGTTTAGAAGAAAAGAAAAGCAAATCCAACCACCGAACTCAGAGTACTGTTCAAAGTATGGATAGGAAAGAGGGATGAAGAGAGGGTGACGAAGAAGAAGAGGAGAGAGAGAGAGAGGAGGGAAAGGAAGTGAGAGTAGAGAGTGAGAGTGTGAATGAGCTGCAGAAACAAACAACAAACCGTTTTTCACTGACTGTCAGGAGAATTTCCACCTTGACAACCCATTTGCTTCGCGCAACGCTGGCCTTAACCTGGCTGTGACCTTCGAAAAATTCAAAACAAAGCTATTGTGCTGACTTTGTAGTACGTGTGTTTCTTGTGGCTTTATGTATCTCGTTCTTTTAGATTAAGTTGTTCTTATACCATGTTGATATTTACACAGTCAACGTGCCTATACTTAGACTTCCTGTGCATGAAACTGATTTAACTTTGATTGATGGGATCTCCTATGCTACATCCATTTGTCTTGAAGACATCCTAAGTAACAATGAAACAATGAAACAAGAAACACAAGAAACACAAGAAACACAATCCTCCCCGAGTTCAAATGTAGTCCTCTCATTCTCTCAATCTCCCACAAACCACCATAAATCAAATCACAGGCACAAGTACATCCATTCTGAGATCCAGTAGCAAAACCCATCAACCTTCAAGCGACAGTATCGAGGACCGACTAGACTAGAGTAGACCAGAATCAGCGACACGAACTCGCACGGGTTTCAGACGTCTTACCCGAGCCCATCAATGCTCCCTTTTCACCTGGGTCTCCTGTGAGGCCTGGTCCAAGATGGCGGTAGTAAGCTTGCGCATCTTTCTGATTTCCGCAGCGAGCATCCTCGACTGTTCGATCTGCGCGTCAATCATGGCCCACATGGCGGGGAGCGCGATCTCGGGATTAGCAGCGGTCTGCGAGTGAGATGTCTTCTTCTTCTTATTCTTTGGCTTCTGGGCCTGGGACGAAGAAGGGGCCTGGGTGGCCTGGCTGCCGCCATTGGTGACATCGGTCCGGGGGTAAGCAGCCAACTCCCTCATGATCTTGCGCCTCATGTCGGGCTTGGGCATGGTGTTGGTCATGGCTTGGGTGTTGATTATGCTTCCTCCGATGGCGAAGCTGATGGTCGCGGCTTCAAAGGAGAAGGTGTGGCTGTTGTGCATTGCGGGGATGATGGGAGTGGTGGAAGTGGAGGAAGTGGAGGGAGGAGGGGAAAACTCCTAGACAATCAATCAATATATACACTACTGTCTGGCAGTGACCGAGGGTTTCCTATTTCACTCACGCTGTCACCACGCCAGGATTCGTCATCAGACTGGCCCCACCAAACACTCGAGTCACTGGATTCAGAGGCAGTGTCCATGTCGACATCGGACTCGACCAAGTCAATCACTTCAACGGAAGAAACATCCTCAGCGACACGTGCAGACTGGGTGGCGAGGTCATCCTCAACGGACGGGATCGGCTCTGAGGTACCCCTAGATCTAAAACCCTGCTCAACTGGAGAAGCAGGCTCCTGAGTCTCAGTGTCAGGACTACCCGCAGGTCCATGACCTTCCCCAGATTCAGCAGTGGCAGCACGTTCAAGGCTATCATTCGCGGCAGACTTGACCCTCTTGCCAGTGTGGCCATCAGGGGAGGAAGAAGCACGTCTCTTGCCTTCCTGACCAGGGGTAGATTCGGCGTCAGTGACGTCCTGGCGAGAAGAGCCGGGTTCTTTTTCTGTATAATTGTTAGGTTTCTGCTCTTATTCATATAAACCTTTGTCCTCAGACGAGTCTTCGTCTTCGGCTGCAGGGTCGACGTCACACTTACCCTCATTAGCAAGGCCATTATGAGAGTCAGCTTCTGGCTCAGTAGCACCAACGGTGGCATCATCAGCGCCAGCAGTAGCCGCACCAGCACCGGCGTCTCTGGCTCCAGCAGTAGCTGCAGTAGTAACAGCAGGGGGAACAGCAGAAGAAGAGCCCTCTGCCGCTGTCTGATCAGCAACAATACCACTCTGCAAAGAAAGGACCAGAGCACATCAGCCAATGCACATCCCACATCACGAAAAGAACGAAGACATACCTCAGCCGCAAGGGAGCCTCGAAGACCCCGATTCGAGTCCTAGACTTCTGTCAGCAGGGCCCAAATCCAGCAAGGACACTCCAAAGACATCAACATACCGAATAGATCCTTGCTAGTGCATGGTGGGTGCGACGATGGAAAAAGGCCTATTGTCTCTCATCAGCACCAACACGTACCTCTCAAGTCTTTGAGGGCCCAGCAGAGAGGACGAAGACCACAATGGAGGGACAAAGTCAGTCAATACATACCTGCTGAATATTATTCCAGGTCATACGCGGGTTCTCAGCACGAAGCCTTCTCACTCTGGCAATTTCCTCGTCGGTCCAGCAGTCCGAGCGAGGCATCTTGAATCGATTTCGACGTGGGAAGTCTTGACTAGATGGATAAGGGAAAGAGGGATGTCTTTCGATGACTAGGGCAATACTGGGATGGAAACGGGTGGTGGGAAGAAAGGTAGGTAGGAATGAAAGGAAAAGATCGTGGGAGACAGCTGGAGGAAAACTCTCCATGGCGAGCCAGCGAGTTAGAGTCACACGCTTGTTGTCGGGGGATTCGTCGTGGTGACTGCTGTACCGAGTTTTGGGGCTTTTCATGGTGTCGTTAATATGTCGTATCGCGTCACGTCGATGTGTTGCGCCTGAATGGGCAGGAAGCGGGTCTAATTTGTGGTGGTGATATGACTGGGGATGTGGTCTTTGAATCTACATTGAGTATGGACTTTAGAGAGCATAGTGCTGGCTACTGAGTTATTAGGTAGTATTCTCGGGTGAGGAAAAGCACTGGCAATGCAATGGTAAGATATAGAAGATGATATTGGAGGTTTGGAAGTCACTTGTATGTGAGAAGCTGCACATTATTTCTTTGATGTGTCCAGCTCTGAATATATCAAACGTAGTATCTAGGCTTAGTTGCTCATAGAAGTTGACATATAAGAAAAATCGGATTCAAGATGTTATTGCAGGTCTTGTAGTTATTTGTATATAAGACTGGGCATTGCTTGGTTGATTGGTTCAAGCACAAAGATATCAAAGAATGCGGCATCTAGACTTCGAATGGCTTGTATAAGCTGGCAGTCAAAGAATCAAATTCACATGTACAATACATCATATTCCATAAAGACTGGTCGATACTCTAAAGTCATGCAAGACACCCAATCCGCACCCTACAAAATACTTTTGCAGACCGATTGGGCTAGAACAAGGAGGAAAAAGAGGGAAAGGCAACCCTGTCACGAGACAATCTCTGATAATCCCACGCCCAAAGCCCACCTACTTGAAGAGCCTGCCCAGCAGACCCCCCGCAAGGTTGTTCACGATCGATCCTCCCAGCGCCCGGTTCGCAAAGGTGGACGCCTGGCTGAACTTGTCGCACCGCGAGAAGGCGAGCGTGTTGGTGATGGTCAGGGCAAGTGCGATCGCTATATGTGTATCAGTATTGTAGAACCATCAAGAAACGAATCCCCGGAGGTATCGAGACACTCACCAACAAGGCTCAGCCAAATCACATTCTGCAGCTTGATGATGGCCAGGATGGCCAGACCGACCCACAGTGCCGGGGCCACGTATAGGCTCAGCCAGAAGAAGCGCTTGTCGGTGGCTGCGATGGTGCGCGCGTTCGGATCGGAGGACTCGAAGACCCAGTGCGAGTCACCGCTGGACATGTTGACTTCGTTCCACCAGCGAAGACCCACGAGACGACGGCCGGCGATGTTCTTGAGGTAGTAGAAGTCGGCGGAGAGAAGCAGCAGGGTGATGATGAACACGAGGATGCTGCGACGATTGTCAGTACGGAAGCTACCCTGCGGTCTTTCCTATCTGGAAGGAGCCAGGTTTTCTTCTAGAGAGGGACCCACAAATTTTTGATGAAGAGTACCCCAAAGAGATACATCAGAAGGGCGCCGATGCGAAAGCCCAGGAAACAAAGGAGAGTGATCGGATGGGCGCTCAGACGCCAATTCAGGTCTCCCTGCTGCGCTTGAAGAGGTTGCTGCTCCATACTCGCGGTATTTCCGGACGGATTGGATCACGGCAGTTGTACGTGACGGACGGTGGCACCAGAGCAGTCAAGCCCGGTTTTCTTTTCTCAACAGGAGACAGATGTAAAGGCTAGGACGTATGCGACCACAACGGGGATGGTGGATGAACGTGATGATGCTGCGTGTCTCCATGCCATATACGGGCGGTGAGAGGTAGCAGAACGAGCCGTTGGTTTGACGCTAACCTGTTTGGTGTTATGCCTGCATTGTTGGATAGTACCGAGTAATGAACGACTTATCAGTAAAGAAATGCTGTTTTTTGAAATTGTTGTCATGCCATGGCTGGGATGCAATGTATGGACTGTGTGTATATAGTATCTAGATACTAAATCAGCTAGAAGAAATGGAGACGAACCGACTAGAGAGACTAGAGATCAGAAGTAAACATAACGCCCAGACCAGCTGCCAACCAAGTACCCGGAGAAGCCTTTATGCACATCTCCCCGTTACCCTTTATCAATCGCATCTCTCTCCCCTCTCCCTCCCACAACATCCCATCATCCTCACTTCCATTCATAAACAAAGGCCAGAGAAACCCTCCAGTACCCCTCAATCCTACAACCCACCTTCACAATGGCCACCAGAAACAGCCTCCGCCGAGCCCTCCTCTACAGTACGTATCTCCAACCCACCCGTCATTTCCCCGCATTTTCCCTCCCTCCCAATCCGAACCATACACCCACCACAATGCCATACACACAAGCCGTACCTACAATGGAAGAGAGCTGATCAAGCGAGCAGTCCCTGGTTCCTCCCAGCGCTTCATCGACAAATCGCGCACCCTCACCGCAGACTGCGTCGCCTACGACCTCGAAGACAGCGTCACTCCGCACATGAAGCCCGAAGCCCGCTCCCTGGTGCGGAGAGCCCTCGATCAGCCCGCGCCGGCGGGAATCCGCGAACGCGCCGTGCGCATCAATTCTGTCGATAGTGGGATGGCATTGAGTGATCTGACTGAAGTGGTATTTTTTCCCATTTTCTTTTTCCCCCTCCACCAACAAAAATAATATAGAAAAAAAAAAAAAAAAAAGAAGATGGAAATAACAAGCAAAGCTCCAATCGCCCAACCTCACCACGCTCGTCGTCCCAAAAGTCAACTCCCCCTCCGACCTCACCTTCGTCACGGACGTCATCACACATACCCTCTCTCAACAACAATATCAAGACGGACAGCAAACCCGCCCCCCTATTTCCATCCTCGCGCTCGTCGAATCCGCCAAATCCCTCACCAACCTGACCCAAATCTGCACCTCCTCGCCCCTCCTGCAAGGCCTCATCTTCGCAGCCGAAGACTTCGCCCTCGACCTAAGCCTAACGCGCACGCCATCCCTGACCGAATTCCTCTTCGCGCGGTCCGCGATCGTAACAGCCGCGCGCGCAGCGGACCTCCCCTCGACGATCGATCTCGTCTGCACGACGTACAAATCGGATAAGCCGGGGCAGGCGCCGGATGTGCTGCAAGAGGAGTGTCAAGACGGGAAAAGGCTCGGCTTTAACGGGAAGCAGTGTATTCATCCGACGCAGGTGGGGACCGCGCAGGCGGTGTTCGGGCCGGATTTGGCCGAGGTCACCTGGGCGATGAGGGTTGTTGTTGCGGATGAGAAGGCTGCTGAGGCGGGACGGGGCGCGTGGACGCTGGATGGGAAGATGATTGATGTGCCTGTTGCTGGGAAGGCGAGGGCGATTGTGTCTAAGGCGGAGGCGTGTGGGTTTGATGTGGGGGCTTTAAGGAGGGAGTGGGCGGGTCAGGAGCCGGAGTAGATTCCTGATTCTTATTTATTTATTGATGTTTACGTTTGGGGGTTTGTGAGCGACGTGTCGGGTTGGGGTTGTCTGATTACTGCCAATTGGATGAGGAAATAGTAGGTAAGGTAGGAACTGAGAAGTATATAGTCATGTGTATGACCCAGTGTTATCATGGATACGAGGTAGGTGTATGGCAGATTCATGCGGCAGTATCAATAGGTACATTCATCAGGCTGAAACAACAAAGCAGATAACACGCTAGAAAGTCCAAATGCGCTGCAGCAGATCAGCAAGCAAAGAATCTATCTATGGCCCTGGTTCTGTGCGTGGGGCCTGACAGTTGGATACCGTACAGGCGGAGGGAGGGACTGAGGGGAGAGGAAAAAGGAAAAAGGGAAACAGCTCCGTTCAATCATTCGTGTTTCGGCTCGAGATCCTCCCGCTTCAACAGCTGGATCTTGCCCATTGTAAGGACAGGAGGATTTCCGTCTCCGTCCGTCGTCCGCTCTCCGTCCTCTGCCATGCTTTGGGCCAGACTCTTGTCGTAACTCGTTGCGTTGATGCCTAAAATGCCGCCGACGTATCCGCCTCGTTCGCCCGGCACGCTGAACTCGCGGAATACGTATTTCCACTCGTTTAGCCACGCCTTGACTGCTTTGCCGATTTTGTCTTTGCCATTCTTGGAATGGTGACCTGTTCCGGTGATGGCGTACACGACGCGCCGGCCCTCACGCGCGTGCTTCAGCAGGATCTTCTCCAGATACTCAATGGCCTCTTCGGGATGCAGCCCGTGCAGATCCACGTAGAGTTCCTCGGTGGAGTCCTCCAGACCGGCCGTGAGGAGGTGTTTGTTGCGCTCTTCGTACAGCTGCCGGGCCGCCTCCCGGTGACACCGCCGCATGGCTTCGTTCTCTGCTTGTCCTCGGAGCGATAGGGCTTTTGCGGCCCGTGCATCATTCCGATTCCACGCTTGCGCCGCGCTGTGGGAATTTGTCAGATTGGCTGTCACGAGGGGAGCGAGGGGGGTGGCTTACCTCTGCAGAAACTTGTTCCTCACCGTGCCATGCCGAATCGCTTCGGTTCGATACTTGATATACTGTTGGTTGGTCCGCACCCCGGTCTCCAACCACGGGATGTTCTGCGGCGGCGGAATCGCCAGCGCAGCTGCGCTGTTCTCACGCCCCTTAGACCCATCCTTGTTGCCTTTGGAGGCTTTCCCCTTGCTGGACGCAGGCGACGGGGACATGCGCACAACGTCGGCCAACGAGGCCGGGAGGTTCTCCTTAGAATGGTGGTCCCGATGGGCTCCCCGTTTCCCATTCTTCTTCCCAGTGTTCTTAGCGCTCACCGCAGCAAGGGTCGGAAATGCATCGGGGTCGTCCACCGACGGCGCCGACGGGTTGAGCTCCCGGTGTTGGTGCCGGCTCCCCGGCCGAGAGTGAGGGCGCGACAGATGCGTCATACTTCCGTTCCGCTTCCCGGTGGCGTACTGAGCCATCTGAGGAACCCCTTTCATCCCAGGGTATGCCGTCAAGTGAGCCGGGTACTTGCCGCCAAACTGGGCCGCCCACAGATCACCGGCGGGCTGCAAGGGTGGGAACGCCTCGGAAGCGTTTTCGGCCTGGAAGGGGGAGCTGCTGGACGAGCCCGGGCGGCTCCCGTCGGTCATGCTCAGGTTCGCGACGAGGGCGGAGGGGTCATGCGAAAAGGGACACCCGTCCCCGGCGAGGCAGTTGCCCATGACCCAATATCTATTTCGCCCCTATGGTTAGCCATGTTCCCCCGGAGGACACCTGGAGACACTTACTTGCAGAGATGATTCGTCAGATCGTGGCTAAACCGGCAATCCGCCCGGAGACACTGGCCCGTCGACAGCCAGTATTTGCAGACCACCGGGCTGCGATTCTGGCTCGGTGATGGCACGACCCTGGGCGGTTCCATCATCATTGATTTTCCGACCACCACGCGGGTATCCTCCATCTGCTGAGACAGGGTATCTGCGTCGGTCGGCTGGGAGAGGGCCGCAATGGTCGCGCCCAGGTCGTAACTGTTGGCTTCCAGAGCCGTCTCAATCTCGTCATTGGACCGTTTATCGCCGAGTACGGTGCGGAGGATATCATGCGGGCTCATGTCGGGCACGAACTCGGGGGCCGTCGCGCTGAGCGCTCCCAGGGAGGAGGTTGTGCTGTTGGCATCGTCTGCGACCAACCAGTCCACGTTGCTATCGCTACCAAAGTCTCCATAGAACTCGGATACCTGGCTCTGATCGGAGAATTCGTAGGCATTCAGATTGGGCGAGTGTGGGATGGGTTGGGCCAGGGCGAGTCGCGGGGACGGGCGCGGTGAGGTGAAGGGGGAGACGGTGGAGGAGAGCGGGGGCCGCGAGAAGCCCCCTCGCGAGCTTTGGAGGAATGAAGCACTGCCGGGGCTGGTGCCCAGATTCGAGTGAGGGGACAGGGGCGTGGATGATCGGGCCATCTGCCAGGGGGCAGGCGAGGAGCGACGAATAATGGTCGGGCGAGGCGGCGGAGGAGAGGAGTCTGGCACTGTGCGACTTCGATGTCGCCAAAGGACGTCCAACACGGCATTCTCCAGCGACGCACCCGACAACGTGGTCTTTTCCCGTAAGAAGTCTTCGATTTTCTCCGCCTGTTCCTCCTCATCAAGGGAGCCGTCCTGGAGGATGCGCAGGCATTCCTCGAGTAGAGTGTCCTCTATCATGGTGGACTGAAAGGTGTATGCGATGGGAGGTGACAACACGGGGGGGCAGAGTGGATGATGGGATTGGAAGGTGAGGGGTAAAACCGGGGAGACTAGATTAGCCGGGACAGCTAGCTAGCGATAAGATCGGGAATAACACCGCAGGCCAACCACGCGATTCACAGCGACTCCATTGCTTTGTCTTTGTTGTTTTCTTTGTGGAGGGGATTCAAAAAGACCGAGGATAATTCAGAGATCCAAAAAGAGGATCGATGGGTGGGCAGATGATAATGCGATAGGGGAGCAACAAAGGACCAGTGACGATCACATCGCATCCCCAGGAATGTTCGATAAGGGGGGACAGTCAAGCGGGGAGAAGAGACCAAAAAGGGGAGAAAGAATGCGCAAACTATAACCCAGATGGAAAAAGAAGGAAAAGAAATGAAGGGGTAGTAGAAGAAGAGAAAGACGCGAGGTCGATCAAGAGAGTGGAGGTGAAAGAAGGGGAAGAGGAAAGAAAGACAGAAAGAGGATCAATCAAAGGGGAGAGAGGATGGTCGCTAGCCTGCGGAATCAGGTGCCAACTTGGTACTATATAGTACCTTGGAATTGATAACACTCGACTCCTCTTTCTTTCTTCTTGATCTTTCTATTCTTCTTCTTCTTCTGATTCTTGTTCTTCTTCTTCTATCTGATTTTCTTTGTTATTATTGATCTATTTCCACATCCATCCACTTCAAGATGTGGGGGAAAGTCAGAGAGCATCCATGGTCAACAAGGTTATTATGATTCTGGACTGATCTGGTCGATCTGCCGTCTGATCATTGGTTCTGAATATTCTGCCCCTGTCTACTATCACAATGTACAGACTGCAGAGTCCTGGTGATATGCTCAATCAAATCCTCCGTATTATCCAACTATGATAGACCTGATCTTGTGTTTGGTGTTTCTTCAGGCAGGCCATGAGGCAGGCCATGAGGCAATGATACAGCGTCATACAGTAAGTTGTAATAAGACCCCCATAGATATAGTAATGGTAGACAAATGTTCAGGAGGAGGATAGGGCGGGATGAAATGTCATGTAATCTGGATACGAACCGGTAATATTGACGCCTTACTCAATCCACCATCGTCAATCCTTCTGTCTATTAACAGTTATCGGCTTACTCCATCCGCCTAATCACCTCAAGAACACCTTGCAAGTACTCTTGAGAGACTTCTTCAGTTCTCACCGACATTACTCCTTACCTGATTTGACATCTAGGGTAATAATCCAAACCGGACCCAAGTACCTGCCGGATTGCATCACTTTACCATCGGAAGACTCTATTGCTCCGATCCCTCCGCATTCTCCTTTTCAGTCTCGGGAAGCCTTGGCCGGACGAATTCCGTCTCTCATTCAACCAACTCCCTCTCATGCGCAACTAGATAGTTCTTGAGGGCACTTTTGTCACGCCCCCTTGAATGGATGAGAGTGCTTTGACAAGACTGGACTAATCTCAACCCGGTGTGCGTGCCGTTGCGCAGAGAAAGAACACTTTCCATCCTCTCCCTCAGACCCATCACGTCCAATCTCCACTGTCGCCGATCCTTCTACTAAAACCACGCTGGCACCACTTCTCGCAGGACCAGCAAAAAATAAATTCAACACAAAAAACCTCTCCCCCGCCTCGTCAGTATGCCGGCGGATTATACGTCCACCGCCCAGGCCCTGTCTGTCTCGACCTCTCCCACATCTCCCCTCTCCGCCGCGGAAGACGACGAGGATAACCAGATGCCATGGAGTCATCTAGCACCCGGCCGACGACGTACGGCCGGTCTCTCGTTGAACGAACCGCCGACCTTATGGGACCAGATCGTGGAGCGTTATAACAAGACATCCCGGCATGTGTTGCGCACCTGGAGGAGGATGACACTGTGGCAACGCGTAGGTGCCGTCTTCGCCGCCTTACTCCTCAACGTCTTAGCAGCTAGCTTCCTGGCTTTCACCGGAAAGGTTTTTATCTGGCTGGGGCCGGTGGCGGAGCAGTGGGAGACGTCGCCATGGGCCTTCATTGCCCTCTGGTGGTGTGTCTTTTTCGTCTCCTTCCCGCCGTTGGTGGGCTGGTCCACCTTTGGGACCATAGCCGGCTATATTTTTGGTATCTGGAAAGGGTAGGTCCCCTGTCCCGCTGGGTCACCGGTTGTCGCGACGCTCACACGGTTAATAGCTGGATCCTATATGCGACCGCCTCGGTGCTCGGTTCTACCTGCTCCCTCATCGTCTCCCGGACGGTCCTATCGAGCTTCGTCCATCGTCTAATGGAACGGGACAAGCGATTCGCCGCCCTGTCGCTGACGCTGAAGTACGATGGCCTCAAGTTGCTGTGTATGATCCGCCTCTGTCCGCTACCGTACTCGATCTGCAATGGTGCCGTGTCCACCTTCCCGTCGGTGCAGCCCTTGACCTACGGACTGGCGACGGCCATCATCTCCCCGAAACTGTTGGTCCCCGCGTTCATCGGCAGCCGAATTCGCCTGCTGTACGAAAAGAATCAAGAAATGAGCATCGCATCGAAAGCCGTGAATGTGTGCAGTATCTTCGCAACGGTCTGCATTGGCGTCTTCACGGGATGGTATATATACAGGAGGTAAGAATTCCGGTGGGGGGCGTGACATGTCCGCCGCTATCCCTCCAGGTCTAGGACCACGCTAACATCGCGGTGTAGAACCTTGGCACGAGCCAAGGAGCTGGAAGAGCAAGAACGGGCGGGTCTCCGCAGTTCCTCCCAGACCGATCGTAGGTTCTCGGAAGATCCGACTGCCCCCGCGGCCGTCCCCCCTCACGCGCGCCACGAGGAAGGACGCAGCGACTTTAACGACTTCGACGATGATAATATCGACCTGGTGATCGATGACGAAAGTGGCAGTGACCACTCGCTTGAGCAGAGGAAGAGCCGGAATCTATACCATGACGAGTTCACGGACCATGATTCTGAATTTTTCCAGGATGGAGACGGTGCGGCTGGCGAGATGTACAGTCTACATAACCATGTGCGGAGAAGCCCGGACGTGTAGCCTTGCTATGTCTACCCTGATTTTCTATGTATATAATAGAGCTTGTCTTGGGTCCCAAATTGCCCTCTTGTTGAGTTGATAGATCTACGATATGACGTGCATATTATCTCCCATTTCTGTAGCTCCCCCAGATCCGAATAGATTTATGAATCCCATCCTTGTAGCCTGGGACCTGCAGGCCACAGGGGCTCTAATTCTCAAACAGGTAGAATAGAGATATAGTTAGCCTCGATATCCCCTCCAACTGATGACCCATCCCATGCAATATCGATATCGGGGGGTACGTAGTTATTGTCATGGTCGAACTGTCGAGTCTGCGCATCCGTCATCACAGAAAGTGGGCATATGTCACAGAGTATTCGTAACATAGTTGATCTGTGAGCCTGGCATTGTGTTAATATGTTCATGTTCTCTGGTGATTAAACAGTTCCCAGATGAAAAGATGAAGCGACCGAGAGAGTGTATATTTGCGTGTTGTGAAAGAAGGAAAGGGAGGCGGAGAATGTTCGGACTGAAATGTACGCCTGGAAAGTTGCCCGAGGCCTCCCGTGCAGTTTTGCAGACTCACCCAATCCGCTCTCTTCCTTTCTCAGCGACCTTCATCGTCACGATCAGTACAAAGGTAACTTTATTGTTATATGATCGTTTCTCTTGGTATCTGTTTGGGCTATACTACTCCCACGCTGTTATTTGCTTGCTTTTGAGGGGTGGATTCGAAAGATCTCGGCCTGCTGCATCTATGCGAACATACATGCTTTTAGTGAGTGGAACTGCGCCCCCATCCTTCTATATCCTAGCGTCATTGTCTGCTTTCCTGTTTACTCGTCTTCTTGAAATGATTTGTATGGTCAATATCTGACGTTGTTTTTAGTATCTGTCATGATATGATGCTGCCTTTTTCCCGAGCCTTTTCCTGACGCCACCGCAGCGCAGCGCAGCCATAAGAAGTGGGCCCACCCACTATGGAACAAAAGATTCGGATTTGACCATATTGTATTCGCGTGCTATGGACGGGCTCTCTGTGCGAAGAGAGTAGTTACTATCTCATACGTTTCTGTGCCGGTTGGGGTGGATTCTTAATATATCACACACACCCTGCGAGGACCTGCATCTGCATCGCCCCTTCCTAGCTGGGAATTCCCCCCTCCTTCCTAATAGGTATGGAGGCCAGTACCACCACAATCGGGACCCAGGGTCTCAATGGGCATCTGCATGAGTTGGGAAGAGCCGACGGCAACGGAAGGGCCCAAGCAAGCAACCACGCCAATGGAAGCGGACTCCGTCCTTTACTTCCATACCATCAGGGTCTCCTGCCCCAAGTCACTCAGCAATTCTATCCGTCCGAGAGAGATCCTAAGATTCACCTAAAAGGCCCGCCTAGCCTCTTGCCGTCGAGTTCAATACATTTTCGTCATGCATCGAACGGGGATTTGACATCGGGTTCTGTTGACTCTCGCGGTACAAGGAGTAGCGTGAATGGGGTCGATGCTATGTCGCATAATACGAGCCATGCGTCCCACGATGGTACTCCCGATGAATCGGCCACGACGGCGTCGATGACGTCTTTCTCGGAGTCGAAACCGTCGATGCCGCCATCCGTCCTTGCTAATCATTTCTCTTCGCCCGACTTCCGAGCAAGTTCTAACCCTACTGATTTTGTATCCGGCTCTCCGAGGTACCGTCCAAAGTCATCCATTCCATCTAGACTTCCCACCGGGGTCTATGCGCAGCAGTGTGTTGCGGCAGCGTATGCCTCTCGACTGGACCCCTACGCCCTTCATAAGAAAGAACAGGAAGCGTTGCAAGATTATCTGTGTCATCTCCATGTCACCGTGTACCTCAATATCCGAAACGGGATCCTTCGACTCTGGACCCGTAATCCGATGGTCAGTGTGACTAAGGAAGAAGCCATGGGGTGTGCTAAAGACTATCGCTGGATGAACCTGGCCGCTTTTGCGTATGAATGGCTCGCGCGAAATGGATATATCAACTTTGGCTGTGTCGAGATCCCCGCGTCCCTAGCGACGCCCAAGAAAGGCCGGCGCAAGGAAGGCCCGGTCATCGTGGTAGTCGGTGCCGGGATGGCGGGGCTGGGATGTGCACGACAACTAGAGGGCCTGTTCCATCAGTATCGGGATTCTTGCGTGTCACCACGTGTGGTACTTGTGGAGGGAAGACGCAGGATCGGAGGTCGTATCTACTCACACCCTCTACGAAGCCTCCGACCGTCTGGAATGCCACCTGGTATGGTCCCCAAGGCCGAGATGGGGGCGCATATTATAGTAGGGTTCGACCATGGGAATCCGTTAGACGCGATCATTCGGGGCCAGTTGGCTCTTCCGTACCATTTGTTGCGAGACATTTCGACTATCTACGATATAGACGGATCGCCAGTAGACGAAGTCCGGGATGCGATGGATGAAAGGCTTTACAATGATGTTTTGGATCGCTCCGGGTTTTACCGACACAAGTCTGTCGTCGTGTCGACCGCGGAGGGTGATCGGGATTTCGTTGATTCCGGTCGCGACGTGGTGGCCAGTGACGGTCTGACCGTAAGGCAATACGAAGAAGCCAGGGCAGCTGGGACCATCGAGTCATTGCTTCCTGCGAAACGGGTGCGTCGAGGAGTGGGCCATAAAACCGCCGGCATAAAAGCACCCGGCGTCCCAGTGGCCGATCTCGGTCCCACCGAGGAACAGCCAGCTGCGCTGGCCTGCCAAGCGATGGGGTGGAACTTGAATAGCGGGATATCCCCCATTGACTCGCTCAATCTGGACCCTGTTGCTCGAGCATCGAAACACCCAACCCTGGGAGCTGTGATGGATGAGGGCGTGAAACAGTACAGGCGCATGCTTCCCCTTGCCCCCAAAGACATGCGTCTGCTCAACTGGCACTTTGCCAATCTCGAATACGCGAATGCGGTGAATATCGACAAGCTAAGTCTCTCGGGTTGGGATCAGGACATGGGAAATGAGTTCGAGGGCGAGCACTCACAGGTCGTCGGTGGATATCAGCAGCTCCCTTATGGCTTGTGGTCGCTGCCGAACAAGCTCGATGTACGGACGAACAGGATTGTAACCAATATCTCCTATGACCCTGCAGACAGGGCGACTCAGAGGGCGGTAGTCCATTGTGAAGATGGCGAGGTGTTTGAGGCCGACAGAGTAGTCTTCACCGGTTCGTTGGGCGTGTTGAAAAGCCAATCGATTCAGTTCTCTCCCCCGCTACCCGACTGGAAGCGTGCAGCCATCAATCGCCTTGGCTTTGGGGTTTTGAACAAGGTGATTCTGGTATTTGATCAGCCCTTCTGGGACACAGAACGCGACATGTTTGGTCTTCTTCGCGAACCGAAGACCCGGGATAGTATGGTCCAAGAAGACTACTCTGCTAACCGTGGCCTTTTCTATCTCTTCTGGAACTGCATGAAGACCACCGGACTTCCGGTCCTGATCGCTCTTATGGCCGGAGATGCCGCCCTCCAGGCGGAGTGCACGCCAGACGCAGAGCTCGTTGCCGAAGTGACCAGCCAACTCCGAAATGTCTTCAAGGACACGGCTGTTCCCGATCCGCTCGAGACTATTGTTACGCGCTGGGGCACAGACAGGTTCACGCGCGGCAGCTACTCCTACGTAGCAGCACACGCGCTCCCTGGAGACTACGATCTGATGGCAGCCCGGCTCGGCAACCTGCACTTTGCAGGCGAGGCCACCTGCGGCACGCACCCAGCCACCGTTCACGGGGCCTACCTCTCGGGTCTGCGAGCCGCATCCGAGGTGATAGACTCTGTCCTGGGGCCTATTGAGATCCCTCATCCTCTCGTCCCCGAGAAAGGCAAGTCCTTCGACTCGAGCACCTCAACCCCCGCAGCAACCGGCCAAAAGCGAAAGGAACCACCCTCGTCCTCCGATCCAGGAGACCCAACAACAGTACCACTATCTCCCGAAGACGCCCGCCGTCAAGCCTACGATAAAGCCATGTTAGCCGCCGTCCACGCGGATATCGGACCTCCCATGCCACGACCCGCCCGCACGGGCTTGAACCCGTTCCTGCTGTACCAAAAGGACTACTGGGGCAAATGTCGGGCGCAGTGCGACGAATTGCGCCGCGCTGAAACGGGGGACCCTGCCGCACGAGCTGCCCGGGACGAAATCCGCGCCGCCTTGGGTCTCATGTGGCGCCAGGCACCTGGGGAGGAGAAACGGCCGTATATCAAGCAGACCGATGTCAATCGACAAATGAATGCGGAGATCTGTGATCGTTGGAGACGATCGCTTGCTGAGTGGGAGAAGAAGGAGCGGAAGCTGAAGGAGCGGTGGTGTAGGGAGCATCCGTTTGAGATGTGGATGTCTGGCGGGGTGTCGGCTGATAGCAGACCTTCCGGAACGAGTGCGAGTGTCTCGGATGTTGTTGCCCCTCGCCTTCCTCCTGCAGCAGTAGCACTCGCCGCACCCTCTTCCGCCTCATCTGCCTATTTAGTCGGACACGAGAGTACCAACAATCCTATCTCGAGCACAGAATCTTCCGCCGCAGATTTCACCAATACTACTGCACCTACTGCTGCTGCTGCTGCTGCTGCTAATGAGGATGGACATACGAATGGCATACGATCAACAAACGCGACGCAACCTAACCCTATAATCACTCCGAATCTCCCACCCAGCTTCAATAGCGATCAGTCATTAAAGCAGTGAATCAAACATGCTTGCTTGCTTGCTTGTTAAATATTCTACATATTCAGCCTCGGCTTCTCCCCCTCCCTGGCTACTCGCTATTATACCCCTACCTCTCAATATCATGTCTAGTATCTCACTAGGAGTAAATCAAGCCAAACAATTTGATAGATTCAAACAGAATATTTTTTCAAGCTACGATCCTGACACATACATAGGCACTTGATTCTAGTCTACTATACTTACATCGGTAGATAGGTAAGTAGACGTTACGGTTTAAAAAAAAAAAAAAAAGAATAAACCAGTCAATCCTCGAGGATTGCTTGTTCAATTCTATGTATGTATCGTATGTATGCATGTATCTATTCTATCAAACGCGGAAATACCTCTTTTCTTTCGTCTCTTCTCTTCTTCTTTGTAAACTTCTTAGTAAACAAACAGCACCCAAGAATAGGTAAAACACAAAAGACCAAGGAACGAGAGGAAAAAAACGTAACATCGCTGAGTCTATACAACCATTTCTAGAAAAAAAAAATAAAAACAAAAAACAAAAACAAAGACCAAGTTCAAAAGATAAAGTTGAGGGTGGGAAGAAAAGTCCGGACATGATGTGGTATGAAATGAAGATCAAAAACTGTTTTGTCTAGAGACTCAGAGAGACGTCATAATCTAGATATCTATTCAGGAATAAAAAACAGAGGAAGTCATGTCATGTCATGTCTGGAGGAGTGAGGGAGGAGAGGAGTATAATGGAGTTCACAGCAACGGGTTGGTCTTGTATTCCACGGCGGTGTCGGGCTTCTCGGTGGAAGTGGCGGGTGCCTCGGCCTCGATCTCGGAGATGAACTTTTCGGCTTCCAGGGCGGCGATGCAGCCGGTTCCTGTTGTTGTGAGTATTATTTTCTATATGATATAGAGAGGGGGAGAGGGGGGGGAACATACCGGCACTAGTGATGGCCTGGCGATAACGCTTATCCTGAACGTCACCAGCGGCAAACACACCCTCGAGGCTGGTCATGCTGGTACCGGGCTTGGTGAGGATGTAGTCCTCGTCGTCGAGGTCGACCTGGCCCTTGAACAGAGCGGTGGCGGGGTCGTGACCGACGGCGTAGAAGAGGCCGTTGGCGTCGACGGTCTCCTCCTTGCCGGTGACGGTGTCCTTGACGCGCAGGTGGGTCATCAGGCCGCGGGGCTTGTCCTCGCCGAGCACCTCGACGCACACGGTGTTCCACCGGACGTTCACCTTGGGGTGCTCGAGGAGGCGCTTGGCCATGGTCTTGCTGGCGCGGAGGGCGTCGCGACGGACCAGGACAGTGACGCTGCTGCCGTACTTGGCGAGGAACATGGCCTCCTCAGCGGCGGAGTCGCCACCACCGATCACGTACAGGGGCTTGTTGCGGAAGATGGGCACGGCGCCGTCGCAGACAGCGCAGGCGCTGATGCCGTTCTGCCAGTACTTCTGCTCGCCGGGGAGGTCCAGGCGACGGGCGTTGGCGCCCGTGGCGATGATGACGGCGTCGGCGGTGTGGGCGGGCTCGTTGTCCGGGCCGTCGTTCCACTCCGTCCACAGCTTGAAGGGTCGCTGCGACAGGTCCACCTTGGAGATGGTCTCGGTGATGATCTCGGTGCCGAACCGGGCGGACTGCTTGCGCATCTCGTCCATCAACTCCGCGCCACCGATGCCGTTGGGGAAACCGGGGAAGTTCTCAATGTCGGTGGTGGTGGTCAGCTGGCCACCGGCGGCGGTGCCGTTCGCCAGCATGCCTTCGTACATGACGGGCTTCAGCTCCGCTCGCGACAGGTAGATGGCGGCGGTGTGGGCGGCGGGGCCGGAACCGATGACTGGAGGGGTACGGGTTAGTTTTCTCTCGCTCCATTTCGCGAACTTGCGTTACTTCCACAAGATAAATCAAGACAGCACTTACTAACGACTTTGCTGTGAACCATTCTGGCAGAATTGACGCGCAACGGCGTCGTGAGGTTGTTTGAAAGAGCCGAGGTAGGCGGGGGGGAGTTCTTGTGCAGGGACGACGCGGCAGCGGCGGTCAATCCAAAGGAGGAGCGAAGGGAGGAGAAGGGAAAGCGACGAAAGGCGGAGGAAAACAGCTTGACGGTGTTTGCAATGAAACCGGGGGGAAAGAAGAAAGAGAAGGGAGAGCAGCTGGGGGGCGTAATTAAGAGGGGAGCGAAGAGGGGTGGAATGGGCGGGTGGAGCAAAAAAAAGGGCTGGATGGCGGCGGATTAGCTAAGATAGGGTAGTCACGTCAAGCCGAACCGGATTCTGAATAATGTCGATGCCAAAACAGATAGATACAAGACTAGAGATTGAGGACGAGAATTCTCCGGGCAAATCACAAGCGACGGGGGCGTCTGAAGGTATTCCCAGCAGAGAAACCCAAGAAATCCCAGCGTCGTTCTTAGAAATCGGATGTCACGTGTGGATTACATAAGAGTCCAGACCGTCTTGATTATCGATCAATCTCATAAGATCATTTCCTCTGGTTATCACTTCTTCGTTGCCTCTCTGAGGCTGGACTCTGAGGCTGGACTCAAATGGCTTTTCTTCAACTCATGGCACGCTACTACCGTCTCTATTACTTCTAGCGAATGCAAACAATTGTTTTCCCACCGTCCCACGTAACTCTCTTCCTCATCCTCATCTTGAAGGCATGATGCTTGGTATCTATGACTGCGCCGTTCTCCCCTACGAGTTGCGCGGAGGGAGCGAACACGATAGCTTCCCCGGTTCGTAGGCCAACAATTTGATGGAACCCATCAGGAGTCGACTCGCTGTGCTGCCCGCTATTTTGACGATTCATCGGGACATGCCGTTCAATCGTCCTGTACCATTCGGGGCTTGTGAATCGGTGAATGATCGTCACTGAGCAGAGGTCGATCAACCGAGGGGAGATGGTTGGCTCCTGGGTGGAGATGATGGTACGGACTCCCAGATGTCGTCGTTGTCGGATTATGGTCAGGAAAGTCTCGGTAAGCACCTTCGCGGCTGGCGTATCGGTCATGTACTGCAAACCCGATGTTAGCGGACAATGAATCAAGTTACACTGTAATCAGATAGAAATATACTTTATGTGCCTCGTCAGCGACGATCATCTTCCCTCGCGACGCATGGGAGTGGAGAAACAGCTCAATGGTGATACGGAAGAGAACGCACGCCGTGCTCTGGTCGACGAAAGGGCAAGACAAGTCCAGGATGGTGACACCGCCGTCAACAAAATAGTCGCCTGAGGTCTTTCCGGTAAGATCAAGATACGAGTCAAGTAGATCTAGCCTTTGGTGCAGAAAAGGTGTCTGGGCACGACTGAGATTGAGGGCATGTAGGCGGGCCCGAAAATCATAATAATCAAAGTAACCCCCGCTCTCCATGGCCATGTCTCGAAGGACTCGGGTTACTTGTTGCATGTATAAGGGCATTTCATTACCCTGAGAGACAGACATAAGCGAAAGCATCATACTTATGTTGAGGTGCTTGGGCTGAATCTTGAACGGTCGAACCTCGACGCTGGGTATCTGCGAGTACATCCTTTGGAGGTTGTGGAGGTTTGTTGGAGAAACTAGCACACGCAATGGGACTGGCTGCTCTTGTGCATACTGAGGCATGACTCTCGCAAGGAAAGCTGCCTCGCTGGGCTGCGAGCTCATTGTTGAGCTGTACTCATCAAACTGAAGGACAAGAGTCGAAACGGACTTTTGAAGGATCCCCAACGACGGCATTGTCATCGAGCAGTTCTCTGTAACATATTAGACTGAGGCTTCTCATCTGGGGAAGAGCCATACCGATCATGCAAGCAGTGGTGTGCGATTTGCCACTACCCTGCACGCCACAGACAAAGGCCGAGAACGGTATGTTTGTATTCAGCATAATCCTATGATCCGGTAATGCGTCCCCCGCAATGGCAGTCTTCCCGAGCAGCGCATACTGAGATGGTAGCCGGTATCCGCGGCTCTCAAGTAAGGGAGAGACCAAAACAGCATTCTCTGTGGGTAAAGTACCCCTGGTCTCTTCCTCTTCATCATCATCAATGGACAAAAACTGCCACTGTACCTCTAGGGATGGGCCAGGCTGAGCCTCTTCCGAAGGCCCAAGAAGATTTCCGACAAGATGGTCCTTGAAATCTATCATAATTAGGGAACATTCACTCGGAGACTAGGACAGAACTTGTACCTTGCAAACGGACACTGTTAATTTGGTCAACGTCACTGGCTACTGCTGCTACGTCTGGACTTGTGACATCTCCGTCCAAGTCATCACTAGCACGGTGAACTGCAATGGAACTGAACTGCGCAGTAGAGACTGATGATCCTATTGAAGGGCATCCCGCTTGGGACCTAGTCACCCTAGCTGTCGGGGGAATGTATTCCTCTTGTGTTTGAAAAGTTGACTGGTTTGACGAGCTCGAGGCTGGCGAAGAAGAGCTCGAGTCATGGGCCAAGGTAAGACCTCCAAGCCCATTCTTCCCAGTCTTGAATTTGAGTTGGTTTGAATAGCTTATATCCCTTCAGCGATTGGGAAATAAGTGATAGGTAATGGGGCCCTCACCTTATTATGAATCTTGTGATGAATTCAGCGTGCTTTGGGGCTTTCCTCAGGTACTTTGCTTGTATCCATTCCCTGTCGACCGGCTTGTTTTGTAAATGGCGATCATAGATAGAGGCCTTTATGGCGCTCCTGAGCTTCTTTTCGGACCATTTTTGCTTACCCATTTTTCCTATCCTGAAACCCTCAAGAGGAATGCTGGTGCCAAAGGATGAATGAAGACAGAGGAAAGTAACGCTTTATAACAATGTAGCCCAGGGAAGTGCGTGCCACGGAGAAGAGCACCCTTACGTGTTGGTGAGATTCAAGTCGTGCCCCAACATGAATTTGAACTACTAAATTATATTGAGCCAAGTACCTTCTCAATGAAAACTCCAGAGGCGTCGTTTGCTGGCATTGCAGGTGCATCTATGCCACTGCGGTGCTTAGAGCCTAGATGGCGACGAAGTCCAACAGCCTATCAGCATTTACGGACATTGGCGCGCAAGCACAGTGGGAGGACTCCGGCATCCTGCATGACTGAGCTACGAACCAGCCATAATCACACCTTACTACACATGCAAGGCTTAGTTGGCCGTCCCTGCCAGAATACGCATCAAGAGACTCATGTCCTATCACCAGTAATCCATATCAACCCAGCCAAGGCCGATCAATCAGGCAGTCTTCTCCCACGCACCCCGCCATGCATGCTCATATTATCGGATAGACTGTTTAGGAAAGGTTCATTTCTTCCCCGGGGCTATTGGAGTGCGGCGTTTACACAAATACGTTCCCGTGTGGCTTGAGATTATTGGATGCAAGAAAGGAGGGGTCGTATGCCCTGCATGAACCTATCCCATATGCAGATCCCGTGGATTTCCACTCCTGTGCCATCAGGCAGGCGACCTCGCAAAGCTCTGACTTTCAGAAATCGGTTTATCTATGGCTCAGAAACATGGTAACACGTGGAAGGCCACCTCAGAGATAAGGAGTCGCCACCTCCGTTGTATGTGTACCGGTAGGGGGTGACGGTAGGGGGTGGCCCTCACTGAAAGACGTCGCATTTCAGCAATTGGTTAGTCAGTTCTGTTGGATTGTCTTCCTGTCTGATGCTCCTCCAACAAACCTCAATAGGCATCACACAGGACATTCGTGATCGCCATGGTGGGTGACCCTAGTTGTTGATTGGAACTAGGTAGCCGCTTCCATGTCCATGGCTGCACTGCCATGTCAACGCGTATTGCTATGGATGGCTAGATAAATAATCCATACATTCCTGATCATGCCCAGCTGTTTTGCCAGAGTAGACTGTACAAAGTCGGCCCTCTTTTCTTTCACGGATAAGCTCGTCTTCTTGATTTGGTTACTACACAGATGTCTTCCACTACGGAACTCCAAGAAACTCAAACACATGGTTCCACGATGGGTGTTGACAGCACATCTGAACTAATGCTTCACGGAGCATTGGATGGGGATGCGACGAGCCTTTGTGATCGCAGGCCCCAGAGACCTGCCAGAGTCATATCAGAGTATCTAGGTAACGAAGCTCCAGAATTTCGGCGATTATCTGAGCTCCGGCAAATCGTTAGTACCTATCCAATGTCTCTCGGTTATCCTTAACTGATTGGCAAAACCAGGGGTGGAATAATCCAAGAGGCGATCAGTTCTTTGCACAACAGCGCCGAGTTGCTGATTACGCCGACGACAAGACAAGCAAGATCTTTTACAGAATGATGGAAAACATCGGTGACGATATGCACCAGCTTACTGGCGTCTTCCAAATCGAAAGCCCAGATCCGCGAAAACACTCTATCCTTGACATGTGCATGGCTCCGGGTGGCTTCCTTGCGACAGCTTTGCGCATCAACCCGAGAGCCCGAGTTTTGGGATTCAGCTTACCGAAATCCAATGGTGGACATATTGTGCTTCTACCAAGGAATCACAATGTGACACTGAAGTTTCTTGACATCACAATGTTAGCTGCCGATATGGGGCTAACAGATATCCCATACGATCATCCGGATGCTGGAAACTTCCTACCGAGCCAATTCAAGTCAAAGCAGAGATTTAACCTTGCTCTATGCGATGGCCAGGTGCTTAGACATCACGAAAGGGCCGCCTATCGAGAGAATAGGGAAGCACGTAGATTGACTCTTGTGCAACTGGCACTTGGGCTCGAGCATATCAAGCCGGGGGGGACTATGATTGTTCTCCTCCATAAAGCCGAGGCTCCAGACACCGTGCAACTGCTACACACATTTGAGAAATTTGCTTCGGTGCGGCTTTATAAGCCTACGAAAAGCCACGCCAAACGGTCTTCCTTCTACATGCTCGCGACCAATATCAGAGCCGATTGCGAGGAGGCAGCCATGGCAATCAACAGATGGAAAGAAGTGTGGAAGATGGCAACATTAGGAACGGATGATATGTACCACAAGACGCTTCTCGAGAACGCACTCGATGCTGAGGCTCTGCTGAAGGAGTTTGGCCCTAGATTAGTTGAGTTGGGCAAGGAGATCTGGGATATCCAGGCAAATGCCTTAGCAAAGGCTCCTTTCGTGAGAAAAGTGCTGCAAGCTCAGAGAAAGGCCTGTTCATACATTGAGTAAAACCCTGTGTTTTTGTTACTGCCTTGAAGAAGCATTTATGTCTTGTACTTAAGTTCTTGCACCTCCAGATATTTTCCCATGTCCGAGGCAAGTAACTCCACAGAAAAAGCTGCTGCTATGTAATAGTCATGAGGGAAATCATGGTAGACCAACTGATATTGATAATATTTCTACACATCAGAGATATCGCCCGTGGTTCGGAAAGTTAAGCTCATCATATAGTAGCTCGTCCTCCCACAAATTATTGTCTTCCCAATGAGGATACACGCCGAACCGTTCGTTGGCAATAGCATCTTCAGCCCATGGCCCCAAGACTTTGGTACTTGCCTGCCCATCGTATTCAGGTTCACGTGAGAGCCTGATGCGATCGTTCGTTGCGTTTTGCACTCTGGCTCTCCAGGCCGGGGTCATGATTCTCTGGTAGTAATTGTATAGACCAGGAAGATGGGCGACATCTGCAGCGCAGTAATCTCTAACCTCCGGTGCCATGGGACGCTCGTTGAAAACGCTGTAGCTACCGCCCTTGCGAGGATCGAATAACTTGCTGACTTCGTCCTTTCGTCTTTTCCATTCCGCCTTTGTGAGGCCCGACATAGGGCTGTGCCTCTCGATGCACTTGGCTAAGCCTGCGATGTACTTCTTTGATCCTATTCTCGTGGCGAGCTCCATCAGCTGTAGGTCTTGCACTCCAGCGAGAGAGATATTGTAGTGGCTGAACAGTGCATCCGAATCATTACGGACGTCAAATAAGACCTTCTTTATGCTTGGTGATTCCAGAATGGCTCGTAAGGACGTATCTTGGCCGGGCTGAGGACTGGAGAACGCGGCTTCCTCCAGCGTGTGCACATCAACGAGGTAGATTGTTCCTTTGTGCACAGCGTAGAGAGACAAGATGGAGATAGAGCCATTGCGACCTAGGTTTACCCCCTCTAGATCAATGAAAAGCGGAGGTGATGAATCAGGGATCACCTTGAGGGAGTCGAGCAGCTCTTGTAGAGTGGACAAAGAGTCCACAAACTTGGTTGGCACGACGGAATCCGAGGACATTATGGAAGTAGCAGATAGTTGTTAACTTGATATGATCTCTCGCAAATTATTTGTCAAGCCCAGGGCCTCCATTGAGAACACACATCAGCCAGGTATTGCGCTTTAATAGCCAGGGCGATTAAACCAACTACTGCCTCCGCAAAAGTACAAAAATCCCAACATGCCTAATACCCTGACCCCTGCTGCAAGGAAGTAGGACCCCGCCTCTCTTGCGCTCGTAATCAATGGACCCATGTTCATCACTTGTCGATCACTATCCAGCGCTTAGTAGCAGGCCGTGTCTTGGAATGGCTTGCGTAGGTGAAGTTTTGCGCCCGCGGTGCGATGCCAGGCTTCTTCCACTGCCACGTCAGGCTTTTCCCTGTTAACCCCCTAGCTTCTCAAAGGACTTTTGCTTTATTCGTTGAGCCTTGACTGGTAAGCGTGACGCTGTTTGGTTCGTAGCTTAATCATACAGGATGTCGGAGGCATCCCGCCGTCCTTGCGCGCTAATGTCTGTAAACGTTGATAGGCTGTCGGGCCTCGTTACCATCTAAGTTCCAAGTGCCGCAGCAGTACATATGCATCCCCATATGGTCAGACACGATTGGATACAAGAGATGGGAGGGTTGCATGGTTAACATTAACCAATCTTCCAGGCAAGGCAGACTCACCACTTCCGTAGTCGCCTACATAGTACCCCGCCTTCCGTTATTAGATATAAATCAATCACCCAGGTCTGGATCAAAGGCGTCTCATAGTCTAGTAGATTTTTTCACCGCGCCAACATGGGCAACGACGAGCCTGTGGCCGTCAAGTTCAAGGCTGAGACCTTGGAAACCGAGGGAAAAGAAGGTGACCTGACCGCTAGTATCCAGAGGTAGGTCAGATCTGTCCGAAGCTGCCTTCGAATAGTCCTCATCTGCCCAGGTACTTTCACACATCGACATTTTCGGACTTGACAATTGTCACCAGCGACCAGAGATTTGAAGTACACAAACTGATCGTCTGTGGACAATCGGGGTATTTCTCTAATCTTTTCAAGCACAATTGGAAAGTAGGTCGAAGTTAAACTTCCATAAGAAAGGGTACCTGCAGCTTACCATGCCCTTCCAGGAAGTAACAGACAATGCTATACGACTCGAAGAGGACGATCCGAGGGCAGTGGAAGCAATGATCCACTTCCTGTATGGATTCAATTACGATAGCAGTGGTAGCGATCGGGGCCGAACGTCTCCAATGCTGTTCAATGTCAACGTCTATCAAACCGGGGACAAGTACGACATCCCGAAGCTCAAAGAGCAAGCGAAGGAGAAATTTGCAGTTGCTCTCAAGAACTGCTGGGAAATGGACGACTTTCCCGTTGCCATCGAAAGAGCCTATTCAACTACAGTCGCGTCAGACAGAGGACTTCGAGACCTTCTTGTTGATACATGCTTGGAACATATCGACAAGTTACTGGGGAATGACGACTTCAAACGGGTCTTGAGGGAAACGCTCGACTTTGCGGCCGACCTTGTACAGAAACGAGATTATCAATCCGGCAGGACAACATACCGCTGTCCTGACTGTAGCGAAGATTGGAGCGTAGTGTGTTCCACGACTGTTGCATACTGTCCCTTATGTGGATACCGTGCCACTTGGAGTCGCCACGTCAAGAATAATACTTGAAATATGTGGTCACAAAGTACACTAGTTGTGAGGCAGAGTTTGGACACTGTATGAAAGTGAGGTGCAGAATGTTGTGAATTGATAAGACTAGGGAGCTGGACTATCTTAAGAAAATTTCTTTCTATTCACGACTAACATATGATCTTGAGCTGCAGCCGTAAATGTTGGAGATGTCAGTCAGGTCAAAGCCTGATACCAAACGATGATCAACGTTTTGGCGTAGCGGTGGTCATTGAGAGTGCATGCTTCATTGACCACCCTACATCATCCCTACAACTTAAGAGTTTCACCCACCCATCGCCCAAAGAAAAAAAAGGGGGGGAAGAAAAAAAAAAAAGAATCAGCAGTATACTCACTCGCTGAGTCGCATGCGCTTATCTGGCTTTCATCTGCCCAGTAATTACGTAGAGTTGATGCCAAAGCAGATCAGATAGTTACAAGAGATTGACGAGAATTTTTCGGGGAAATCCAAGCCCATCATTCTTGAATACAGGCCTATCAATATCAATCAATCAAATCACCATGATCAGTCCAGTCGGTCCAAGGGTATCTAATCTATCCATTCCAGTAAGATCATAAATGTCATCACCATCATCATCGTCATCACCAATCATAATTCATAAAAACAACGCATCGATCACCCCTTCCGCCCAAACCACTTCTTGCTCTTGCGCCTGGGAACGTGTTCGCGCCCTTCATACTCCGGCCCCTCATGGCTCAAAGGCACCAGCGTCTCCGGGGGCACAGCGCCTGACATCACATCGTCTTCATCAGAAGGCGGGTCCCGATCGCCTCCATCCTCATCGTCGTCAGTGAAACCCTCCTCAGCCTCCGTATCCTCCATGTAGTGTCGATCAGACTTGTTTCGGCGGACTCGCAACCACTTCTTCCACCCCTTGGCGACAGGTGCCGCAGGCGGGTCATATTCGCCTGCATCGTACCGCAGCATCGGCACCAGCAGTCTGTAGGGCGTTGTGATGCCCGACGGGTCCCGCGGGTTGAGCTCAAGGTTCAGCGTAATCGCTAGCCCACCTTCGAGGTTGACAAAACTGCCTACCCCGTCGTCGCCTGTCTTTTTGGTAGACTTGAGACTGAGACTTGTCGGGCGGCGGTGGAAGGGTCCTGGTCGTGGCTCGGCGCCGTGCGGGAAGTAGCTCTCGCCTGACTCCGGCGGTGGGAAGGGCCCGTCCATGCTCATTGTCCGGCGGTTGGGTTCGTTTCCGAGGGTAAATTCTTTGGGAGCCTGGCGGCCTCGAAGGGAGAGCCGTCGGAGCAGTCCGCCTTCGCCTGCCTTGGGTCGATCCCCGCGTGTTAGGGATAGGGTCCGCCCTAACTTTGTCGGTTGGGGCTCCTCGGTGGGCAGTGGCGATTCGGGTTCATCTGGTGTGCCGGGTGGGGTGGTGCCTGCTTGGTGGTTAGAATGGAGCATGAGAAGAAGAATCCAAATATTTGCTTACCAGGTTGGTATTCCCGGATGGAGCACCAGTTACGCCGCGGCAGCAGCCGCTTGTTATTCCGCTGCTTATTGTTGACATCGTGGGTGAAGATCGGAATCATATCTTCGTCCGTGTTGGTGTCCAGGTGATGCACGCGGTTGCGCTTGTTGAGCGTGTCGGAGACCATCTCGGTTTCGGGTATGTCCGCGATCGCCGACGAGATGATATTCGGCATGTATCTATAATCGCGGTCTTTGGGGACGTTAAGCTTGGGATTCGAGTAGAATTGCCCAATTGCTGCCAGATGTACATCTCCACTAGAGGAGGCATTAGCGGTGGCTTACTGCAACGCTTTCTCGCGCGTCCCTTACCTTAGAATGGTTACCCGGACGGATTTCTCTGCGGCAAGGTCCTGGAGATCTTCGATCAAGTATGTGCGCTCTGCTTTGTGGTGCTTCGCTGTCCAGTGGTCGTCGAATATTTCCACCTTGCCGCCGGTCTTGCTTACGAGACCGCCAAACACTCCCGCCTTACCGAGTGATTTTCGGCTGTTGAGAATGTTCTTGACCATAGCCTGGGGAGAGGTTAGAAAGGGTTAAGCGCCGGGTTTGCTCGAATTTGCAGTGACTTACCACTCGGGGGTAGGCAAGTGGAATAGCAAGCGACACGATCAAGTGTTTGGTTTCCCCTCGCACAATCTCGCGGTGGCATCGATCCCAGATCAGGTCGCACGTTTGCTCGCTCAAAATCTCGTCGGTCTGTTCGCAGTCAGCCAAAAGTTCTTCGACATAAGCAGGCACATCTCTTACCATCCGCTCCGTTCTGCAATCTAGGCCGAGGAACGTCACGCCGTCACCCAGAGACATGAACAAATTGCGGCTGCGTTGGTTGATGTACGGGCCCGGATGAGGCCCAAGCAGCCAGCTCGGCTCGTCCGCTTCGGTCTCCTCAGGCACGCTGTGGTGCTGGAACAGCAAATAATACTTGTATGCAACGTTACCCAACCCGGAGATCACGGGGGTGCTCATGAAATCATCCGAGTAAGACCCAAAGCCCTCGAGAATTTCATGATCATTCCATATATTGACCATGGGAATCTGCGAGTTCACCAGGGAAAACAGGCCCTGGGAGAACCACGCCGAATAGTGCTCCAGGAATGAGGTCTCCAGTTCCGCGCGGAGATCTAGGTTGAAAGGCGCGTCGTATTTGTCATGGGAATCCTTGATCTTGACCCATTCCTGGAAGTGCGGCGATTCCATAGTCACCCGATCGTTGAAGATCTGGTCCCCTCCACCGATCATCACGTGGAATGGACGCGTCTGGTGCTCATTGAGCACGTCTCGCCAGAGGGGATCAGGACCGCAGAATCGATCGCTGTCAGCGTGGGGCCTGAGGCCATTGGAGGAATGGTACATGATATTCATTGAGTGGCCTCTGGCGGGCACCCAGAACCCGATTGCCGGTCCTTGGTTCAAGCGATAAGCCACTCGTTGTTGCGTCTGACCCAGCTCGATCTCAATGTTGAACTTCCAGAAGGTGACGTCTCTTCCTGGGTCCGCGTACAGGCGAACACCTGGAAGCTCCTTATACGCCCCTGCGCTCTCCCCGTCCACAGGATGGACTCGGTTGGCCGGGATTGGTTGTTTGGAGCCATTGCTGTCATAGTCAATAATGCTAGCGGACATTTCGTAGATGCCATCGTCGTTTTCGATGAATGACAGATCCACCGCTTCCTCTGTATGCTCCACCGGCTTGACGTATAGTGGTCGTCCATCGCGACCCAATTTCATGAGACCCGCAGTCGGATCGACATATTCCGGGGCAAGGTGGCCGCTTCCACCCTGGAGTTCCACGGGAGGCGGGGGGAGAAGGTCCACGGGTTGGGAAAATACCCTCAAGGTCGGCGCGGGCAAATACGTGGAGCGCGAATCTTTGGTCACAATCAACACACTCCCCCTCCATGTCTCCTTGTTGAATGGCCCATTGGGTGCATCGATCCGCACCCGCTTCAATCCAGCATAGCGGAGTAAAGGCCCGCACTTCAGGAATAATGATGGGTGAAAGCGCTTGTTGCCTGTTAACGATGTAGATGTCAGCATCGATAGTTATAGAGTAGACCACTTTCTATCCCCTACGGCGATCGCTTACCTGGTAATTTCTGGGCGGGAGGGTTCTGATAATCCGTCGGCAAAGCCCTACTCCGTCTGCGGTTGCTGGTTCCGCCCTCCCACCAGGCCTTACTCTTTTCGGCGTCAAAGGACTGAAAATCGAATTCAACGGCTCCCAGCCTGGCTACCGGGGCGTTCTTCCATTCAGAAAGAGGAGGTGGTGTTGGTGGAGGGACATTGAACGAAACGGTCTGTTTCTTCGGCTTTGGTTGGGAGGTAACCTCCGCCTCAGTACTTGAAGCAGCTGGTACATTAGCGGACATGTCCCGATTAAAATTTTCGTTGGCCGAGAAAACGCTAGGCGTTTGTGCTGGTTCTTTCAACTGAGCATTCTTTCCCGTTGCCTGGGCGAACATGGCAGGTGGAGGGATGTCCTTTCTCCTGACGGATCGAGTGGAATCAACCGCCCGTTGCTGGGTCGCAGGATCCATGCGTGGCGGCTGTGTTTGATCTGAAGCCACCGTCCCAGAGCCGGAGGACGGCGGAAGCTGCGAAACAGGTCTCGTTCGGGGGTACTGGTTGTCCCGGGGAATCGGTTGGTTTGGTGAAGGTCTCATACCATGCCCCTCTGGTTTGTGGCTTACAGAGACCGCCCGTCTGGGGACATCGCCTCTTTTCATGACAGGCGCAGGTGGCTGCTGCCAATCACCTGAATGCTGGGGCACCTCGGCGGAACGTGCCGAAGTGTGCTGAACGGACGGTACTCTGCTTCGATCCGGTCGACCTGTGTTCGGTACCGTTACGGAAGCGTCCCGTTGATGACCCGAATGTTGTGCGTCTTGCGTAGACCGTTGATGGGACGTTGTTGATGTCGAATCTTTCCGGGACACAGCACCTTGTGCAGGTAGCACCGGCGACAACGTGTTACTGCCGCCCTCGCGTTGGCGAGCCATCCGTTCCTTCAGCTTCATCTCCGCTTCCAAGACCCTGGCTCTCTTTTCCTCCTTGCTGATACCGGTCAGAGTCACCTCCAATTTTTGAAGGGGCGAACGATCCGAAGCCCAGTTAGATTGCTGGTCTGACGTGGAGCGAACAGTGTTTGACCGACTCATAGTCGACCGTTGACTATTACGAGTGGTTTCGTCCTCCCCGGCAGGGGTCCCATCGGCTCGCGGGTCATCGTTCTCATCCATCGGAGACGGCTCTGGCGGGAGTGGCTTCTCCATCCAATTCTTCTTCCCTTGGGGCGGGATGTCTTTCGCCCTCTCGGCAAAGGATCGCACGGATTGATTGTGTCCAGAGGCGGTTCTGTTCTGATGTGACTTTGGACGGGTGCGCTGGACTTCTGGGTTTCTGGAGGGTGGTTCCTCCTCATCTTCATAGTCGGGTCTGGTGGTTTTCATCGCATGCGACGGTTGGCGCCTGTGCGACGCTCGTGGTATGCCGTTGGATCGCAATGGTTCGGAAAAGATGGAGTCCTCGTCCATCGGTGTGCGACTGGTGTCTGCCGTCATCGTTCCCACTACTTAGTTCCCGTCGGTGGGGTATAGAGCGGTATAATGCGCTGCGAACCCGTGTCTATTGCGATGTCTGGTTAGATTTTTGATTAATTGACATTTCCCCATATAGAAATCCATTCCAAAAAGTTATTAAAACTGATGAAACCATGCGCTCGGTGCCATGGTACGCGAAAGAAAGAGCACCCGCAAACTCACCTGGTTCACTATGGCGATGTCAAGTTTAGGACGAACAACAATGACTAGACATGCATAGTCGCCGCAGGGTGAGAAAATTGCGCGTCAGCAGACAGGAACGATGCGATCTTGGTGGATGCGATCGAACGTATGTCCGTATGTATGTAAAAGTCCCCTCGGGTATAGATGTATTCGATAAGAGCTAGTAGATTAGATCGGTGGATATACAGTGGAATGCGATCTAACCAGCCTAGATCGAACAATGGAAGACGAAGTGGGGAAGAAACAAAAATCAATAATTCAAGGGAGAATTGATACGAAGAGATGAGGGAAGAAAGAAGAAAACTGATGACGGTGAGGCCGACAAGATTATAACCAGATGCGTTGTTGAGATTAAGTCGGTGGCTGGAGTGGATGTCGGGTTGGCCCAGCCCTCTTCTTCGCTCTGTCTGTTCTGTCTCTCCTCTAAACTTCCTGCGGGGCTGCATCAGTCTATTCCCTCCAGGCACCACCGCTTTTTGATTCCTTCCTTTTCTTTTAGGAATTAGATCGAAGGTAAATAATAAGCAAGGTACACTATGGAGTACTTCATAATCATTAGACAATTACTTTGACTGCATCCTCTACGGTGTCCACGCTGCACCCGTTGAATCGGACCGTTGTCCATTGGGTCTAGTTCAGGTACCAACTGACTGACTCTGCATGATACATGGAACATGAGTCTTCTTGTCATACTTTACGGATGGATCTCTTATCGCCAGTCTGTGCTAGATATCTATCCCATCGCATGGTTGTTACAGTGGACGATCCACCGTCCTGGGGGAAGTCGAACCAGCGCAGTCGATCAAGGCGTGATCACCCAGCACAGGAATTGATCGCTTTCTCAATTACCCCTCGGGGCTATTTATAGAAAGACCAAGAATTCATCCATGAAGACCAAATCTATCCAACACAGCGTGGCGGAGGAAGTTCCCATCCTCGTTCCAGCCGGAGGGTGGTTGTTTGACACCACCTTATAAGACGAGAGTACGAGGGGACCAGAATAGACTCGAGTTGATCTCACAGCCTTGCTTATTTCTTACCACCACGCAAGGTCTGTATTCGGACGAACAAAGAAACGTGTCAGTTTAGGGGGGGGGACTCGAGGCTGAATTTCCCCAATTCCCAATTTCCACCACCCCAAACCAGACGGTCCTTCTCATCGACGGTGTCACAAAGGGAAATCATCCAGAGGATAAAAGAAAGAGATGAACTCGGGAAGTAAGTAATCATTATTTAATATAAAGCAAGAGTGGATCACTATTGTTACCTAATTCAGCTGTAACGTTGGAGATCCGTCCCTCCAAGCCTAAGGCCAGATCACTGTATTAATGCGGTGGTTTTAAGGCAACCAACCCCATCAGTCACCGCTTCATAGACTGGACTTGCTCCTTACTTACTTTACTTACTTCACTTCTACTTCACTTCACTTTTACTTTTACTTCCACTGACTTCTTACGTACTTTGTCTTGCTTTCTCCCCCCCTCTCTCTCTCCTTCTATTCTTCTCCCCAATTCTCTCCTATCCTCTTCCATCTTCATCCGAGAATTATTAATCCTCTTCCTGTCTCCTTCCTCATTAGCTCCCGCTTCTTGTCGCATTTACTTGCGGCCCCCTGACCTTACCCGATCGTCCCTAGGAATTTCCCCCCCACCTCCCTTCCAGTCCATGGCCACCATCCTTTCTGTCCTTCTGTCCTGAAAGTCGCCTTGTCCAAAGGTGTCATTTGCCACTTGCTACACTGGCACCATGCGTTTCTTCGGAGGTGCAGCGTTAGCTTTTGGCCTCTTTAGTGCTGCAACGGCTTCCCTCCATCCGGTCCGCTCCTACGAGACACATGACTACTTCGCCTTGCACCTCGAGTCATCAACTCCCCCGTCCGAAATCGCTGAGCGACTAGGTGCGCGCCATGAAGGTCAGGTGGGAGAGCTGGCCGACCATCATACTTTCTCCATTCCCCGAGAGAACGGGGCGGACCTAGATACGTTATTGAATCGCCTACGAGACCGTCGGAAGTTAAAACGACGCGCCGGGGCCGATGATATCACCTTGCTGGATAAGAGAGATGCCGAGTTTGATGGAATCCTGTGGTCGCAGAAACTTGCGCCCAAGAAGCGACTACAGAAGCGACTCCCGCCATTGAGGGATCTCCCCCGAGCGCCGGCCCCCAAGATCTCCAAGGAGGACCCCAAAGCCGTTCAGTTCCAGAAAGACGTGGTCACGGCGCTGGGCATCGCGGATCCGATCTTTGAGGGCCAGTGGCATCTCTACAATACCGTCCAGGTGGGGAATGATCTCAACGTCACGGGCGTTTGGCTCGAGGGCAACACCGGGCAGGGCGTCATCACCGCCGTGGTGGACGATGGGTTGGACATGTACAGCAATGACTTGAAGCCGAACTACTTTGCCGAGGGTTCCTACGATTACAACGACCACCACCCGGAGCCGAGACCTGTTCTTCCCGAGGATCGACACGGGACCCGATGTGCCGGTGAGATTGCCGCGGCCAAGAACGACATCTGCGGCGTCGGCGTCGCCTATGACAGCAAGGTGGCCGGGATCCGCATCCTGTCGAAAGCGATCGACGACACCGACGAGGCCAAGGCCATCAACCACGGCTACCAACAGAACGACATCTACTCGTGTTCCTGGGGCCCGCCGGACGATGGCATGACCATGGAGGCCCCCGGGGTCCTCATCAAAAAGGCCATGGTGAACGGCGTCCAGAAGGGCCGGGCTGGGAAAGGGTCGATCTTTGTCTTCGCCGCCGGCAACGGCGCGGGCTACGGCGATAATTGTAATTTCGACGGCTATACCAACAGTATCTACAGCATCACCGTCGGCGCCATCGATCGGGAGGGGAAGCACGGCACCTATTCCGAGTCGTGTTCCGCCCAGTTGGTGGTGACGTACAGCAGCGGCTCGAGTGACGCCATCCACACCACCGATGTCGGCGCGGACAAGTGCTATTCGCTCCACGGCGGCACGTCGGCCGCGGGTCCGCTGGCCGCAGGGTCCGTAGCTCTCGCCCTGAGCGCTCGGCCCGAGCTCAGCTGGCGCGATGCGCAGTATCTGCTGGTCGAGACGGCGGTCCCGGTGCATGAGGACGACGAAAGCTGGCAGATGACCAAAAGTGGTCGCAAATTCAGCCACGACTGGGGGTTCGGCAAGGTCGACGCCTACGCTTTGGTCCAAAAGGCCAAAACCTGGCAACTGGTCAAGCCGCAGGCCTGGTTCAAGTCGCCCTGGCTCCGGGTCAAGCATGAGATCCCCCAGGGCGACAAAGGTCTGGCCAGCTCCTACGAAATCACCGCCGAGATGATGAAAGAGGCCAACGTGGAGCGCCTGGAGCACGTCACGGTGACCATGAACGTCAATCACACGCGTCGTGGTGACCTCAGCGCCGAGTTGCGCAGCCCCGAAGGCGTGCTCAGCCAGCTCAGCACCGCCAGGCGGTCTGACAGCGAAATGGTCGGTTACGTGGACTGGACTTTTATGAGTGTCGCTCATTGGTAAGTCTTATTTTTATGCTTATTTTTTTTTTATGTTATTTTCAATTGAGCTAACACGGCGTAGGGGTGAATCTGGCGTTGGAACGTGGACCGTGATCGTCAAAGACACCAGCGTCAACGATGACGTCGGAGAATTCATCGATTGGCGTCTCAATCTCTGGGGAGAAGCCATCGACGGGGCGAACCAACCGCTTCACCCGCTTCCAGACGAACACGACAACGATCACACTATTGAAGATGCGATCGTAGCGACGACCAGCGTGGAACCCGGACCTACCAAGACCGGTGCTCCTGAGCCCCCCGTGGATGCCGTTGATCGGCCCGTGAACGCAAAGCCTGGGTCGACCGGCGAGCCCACCGCCCCGCCTCCGTCTCCGCCAGTGGACGACGAACCCACCCCGGCGGAGGACAATACCAGTGCCGCGCCAACGACCGCCACCACCGCCGCCGACTCGGAAAACCTGCTGCCCTCGTTCTTCCCGACGTTCGGGGCATCCAAGCGGACACAGGCGTGGATCTACGCCGCGATCGGCTCAATCATCGTCTTCTGCATCGGCCTGGGCATTTACTTCAACGTGCAACGGCGGAACCGCCAGCGGAACGACCCGCGCGATGACTACGACTTTGAGATGATCGAGGACGAGGATGAGATGCAGATGGCCGGCAAGCCCGGTACCACCCAGCGTCGTGGCGGCGAACTCTACAATGCATTCGCTGGGGAGAGTGATGAGGAGCCGCTGTTCAGCGACGAGGACGACGACGAGCCCTACCGGGATCGAGCCGCCAGTGACGACCAGGGACGGGAAGGCAGCCATGGAGAGCACGGCCGGTAATACAATAAATGGGGATTTTTGTCTGTCGCATTATTTGATCTGGGGTTTTCTTTCTCTTCTCTTTCTTTCTTTTTTTTTTTTTTTCCGATGGGATTGCGAATATGGCCAAAACCAGCATCTTTCTCTTCATGTTTGCATGTGGTGGGAACGGAGTAAGACGTGTATATATAGATAGACGTATGAACAGTACTACACCTGGCATATGAGATGATTTCAAAGCCAGTCTGGTTGTATAAGAGTCTTACAGTTGTCACGGAAGCAGTAACTACTAACTAGACGAAGAAAACGGAGAATGAGGTCAGGTGGTCTTGGCGCAATGACGCTGTTGCTTCTCCATCGGGAACAGAACAGGAACTCCACTTTCCAACTACTTCAGCCTCCGCATTGTCTGCCTTGCACTCACCAATCCTCCACCATCGTTAATCCCTTTTTTAGTCTCTATTTAAGTCCCACTCTTTATTCGCTTCGATTATTTCTCACAACCTGACCTTTCCCTCCCACGATCCCTACATTGACATCGTGGTTCCTGGCAACACAGCCCCGCCCCCCTCGAATTGATGGATCAGCACGACGACTTCGACAGCGTCTCCTGGAGACACGATCCCGACAGCGATCTCTCCCGCCCAACCACCTCCGGAACCGATGCCGAAGAGACCCCAGAGTATCATCATGATGCCAATGGCAAGCGGAGGATGAGCTCCGCCGAGGAAAGTCCTCAGGCTGGTCCGCTGGCCGACGCTGTGGATCTGGCGGGAATAGGGGACGGGTCGCTTGAGTGCCAGGTGGATTCGCCGCTGAAGGAGAATGATGGGACCAAGGATGCTTATATCTCTTACTTGGTTACGACACATGTAGGTTTCATTCTCGCTTGTCTTTCTTCTTTCCCCTCCAGTCGGGGCCTCGCGGGTATACGGCTGCCTAGCAAGCAGCTGGTCATCGAGGAATTGTCCAGGACTGACTGACCGCAATAGACCGACTTCAAGTCGTTTCAGAAATCCGATTTTGCCGTGCGGCGTCGATTTACGGACTTTTATTTCCTCTACAAGACCCTGTACCGCGAATATCCCGCCTGTGCGGTCCCGCCGCTGCCGGAGAAGCACAAGATGGAGTATGTCCGGGGGGACCGGTTTGGCACCGAGTTCACCACCCGCCGCGCTTGGTCGCTATCGCGATTCCTCAAGCGGCTGACGCTGCATCCTGTGCTTCGGCGGGCGCCGCTGCTGGCGGTGTTCCTCGAGTCGCCTGACTGGAATGCGCACATGCGGCTGCGGTCGTCCCGCTCGTCGTCGACCGCGGCGGACGGTACCGGCGGCGTGCCCGGCATTTTCGACAATTTCACCGACACCTTTGTCAATGCGTTCACCAAGGTGCACAAGCCCGACCGGCGGTTCATCGAGGTGCGGGAGAAGGCGGATAAACTCGACGAGGATCTCAACCACGTGGAGAAGATCGTGGCGCGGCTGGCGCGGCGCGAGGCGGACCTGGAGACGGACTACAACGAGCTGGCGACGCAGTTCCGCAGCCTGGTGAAGCTGGAGCCGGACGTCGAGGTGCCACTGCAGGTGTTCGCGGCGTCGGTGGAGGAGACAGCGCGGGGGCTGAAGAATCTCAAGGAGCACACAGACCAGAACTACCTGGGGTCGCTGCGCGACATGGCGGCTTACATCCTGTCGGTCAAATCACTCCTCAAGACGCGCGAGCAAAAGCAGCTCGACTTCGAAGCTCTAGTCGACTACCGCAACAAAGCGGTCGCAGAGCGCGACTCGCTAGCCACAAATCCCTCGTCGTACTACGCCTCCAACCCACTGACATCCTCCCCAGCGTCATTCATCCGGTCCAAGATGGAAGACATGCGCGGGGTAGACCACGAACAGTCGCGGCGCGAGCGGGTGCGCAAGCTGGAGCTCCGCATCGACGAGCTAACGCGCGAGGTGGAATCGGCCCGCACGACGTCGGAGATGTTCGACGAGGAAGTGGTCCGCGAGGTGGCGGACTTTGAGCGCATCAAGGCGGTGGAGTTCCGCGATACGCTTGGACAGCTGGCGGAGAAGCAGATTGAGTTTTATCAGGGAGTGTTGAATACGTGGGAGCGGTTTGTGGCGGAGATGGACGTGGATGATGTGGAGCATGGGATATGATATTCTTCAGAATGGTATGCATTATACGACTTATTATGATATCGTATTCTTCTTAATTATCGTCTCTTTTGTAGGATGTTCTATCACTTTCTCTCTCAAATCGTAAAAAGATATGAGAAACCCTCTACTCTACTCTACTCTAAACAAGACACCCCAAACCAGACACACAAAAGCACCTCAAACAACCAGGCAACCTAATACCAAGTACTAGCCAGACAGACGAGACATCCCTCGAGCGCTGAGTTCTGACCCAGACCCTAAAACTGACCCTAACACTGAGTCTGACTCTGACTCCGACGCTGGCTCTCCTCCGCCCACTCAAAATCAATCGAACTCGGCTCGCCGCGCGGATCGGAAATGATCGCTGGGTCCAGGGACCGGGAGGTGCGATGGCGGGCTCGTTCCTGTTATCGTTATCATTAGTATACTTTTATACTTCATCCAATATCATCTATATATCGATATGAAGATAACCACACCTCAACAACACAACCAACAAAGTAAAGCAGTAAGCAGTAACGAGATAGAAAGAAGGAAGAAGGAAGGAAGTACCCACCTCCCGATAAACCTGATTAGGAGTCTTATGCCCGTCGGCTACTAACTGGAGGTAGGTTTCGTGGTCGTAGTCGATTGTTGTGGGAGGATGAGGTTGTTGTTGTTGAGGTTGGCTCGGGAGAGATGGGGATGATGATGATTTAGCGGGGTGGGCGAAGTTGGCGCTGAGGGTTGTGTTGGTGTCTTTGGTTGTGGTTGTGGTTGTGTTATGTTGGGGGTGATATGTGGTGGTGGTGGCTGTGGTTGGTGTGTGTTGGGATTTGCATGATGAGGGGGACATTTGGATAGTAGTCGTATATCCAGGTAGTATGGTATGGAGGATTGTGTTAGGTTGAATTGAAATGAAGAGAGAGACTATGAAGGGCTGGAGTGTAAATGATGTGAGAGCGTAAGCGTGAATAAGATGATAGAGAAAGGTGAAAGGCTGAGTAGAAGTATATTAATAGAGGCGAATCAGATCGTGAACAATATATAGTATAGTATAAGGAGGAAGATCAAAGGATGCTGAAGATGACGGGCGGACTAGGTATAAGGCTGTGGGATCAGCAGGGAAGGACCTGGTTGTTTATATAGAGTTTTTTATATTGTTCATTCGTACTTATATACCTAGGTATTGATGCTATATGTTATTTTAATAACGGGTACTCTAGTCAAGTAAGACTTATGTATGCACACGCCACTCTACAGGAGAGACCAACAAGTAGATACACACACACATAGGGGGAGAAGAGGGAATGGCCCACAGGATGTTAATAGGGGTGGTGGCGGAGTGAGTGCGTCATGCATCGTGGCTGTGTTTTTATCTAGGATTTTCCATTCTAGTTTGAAGACAGTATTAGGGCTGGACGTCATATTTTACCTCCTACCTAGTAGAGTTGTTGGTTGCCACATAGATTTTACGTATACAAAACATCGACAACAGTCTTACAGCTTACCATATATCATGTGTAGTCAGTTTAACTGTATAGTTAACTGTATAGTGATCTAGGGTATTTTTTATCTATCTAAACAGTAACTTGCTCCAACTGCTGCGTCACCCCCGCCACGCTCTTCTTCGCATCCAGTCGCGTCTTCAGCTCCGTCGGCAGGGCCGTCAGATCAACCAGCACGCCCTCCTTCTCCGGGTGTCCGTCTTCCAGGCCCATCTCCTTGATGCGCACCTTGCCGGCGGCCATCTCGTCCTCGCCCAGGATGACGGCGAAGGGCACGCCGCCTTGCTCGGCGGCTTTGAATTGCTGCGGGAGTTTGGGCTTGACTTTGTAGGAGAATTCGGCCTGTACCAATATTAGCTGGATTTGAAGAGAGAGTATCGAAAAGGAAAAGAAAGGAAGGGTGTACCTTAAGTCCGGCATTCCACAAACCCTGACACACGCTCATCCGCTCCTTCAACATCCCCGTGAATCCCTTGCCGCCAAACGCCATGACGAAGGCATCCACCTCGCTGCTGCGGACGTCCGCGCTCTGGTCCCGCTCGAGACGCGCCTTGGTGATGGAGAAGATGCGGTCCACGCCGAATGACACGCCCACGCACGGGATCTGCGCCTTGGGCTGGAACATGCCCACCAGGTTGTCGTAGCGGCCGCCCGCCGCCACGCTGCCCACGCCCACCGTCGGGTCGTTGGACCGGTCGTCGTCGTCGCCGTTGCTGCCCTTCTTGCTCTTCTTGCTTGACTTGGGCTTCGGGGTCTCTTCCGCTGACTGCGCTGGCGGGGCGGAGCCTTCGGTGACGATCTCGTAAATGACGCCGGTGTCTGGTCGTTAGCCGTTAGTATGTAGTTCAATGTGATATCTGGACATGTTTGTATGCCAATAAATGTGAGCACACGGGTTTTAAAGAAGGACGTACAGTAATCAAGTCCACGCGCCAGACTCAAGTCAAAAGACATGCGGTCCAGCACGCCAAACGCGTCCAAATAATCCATGAGCAAGCCCATGTCGTCGAGACCCGCCTTGGCCGAGGCATTGGCCACCAACGCCTCGTCCTGCAGCAGCGAGTTCAACAGGTCCCGGCCGCCCTTCAGGTTCACGTACTTCTCGATGCGGTCGGCCACCTCCCCGTCGAGACCCTTCTCCTCGACCATCTCCTTGCGCACCTCCGCCCACGGCATCTTATCCAGCTTGTCGACGGCGCTCGAGATCGGCCGGATCTTATCCTGCGGCACGCCGCAGACCTCGAACAGCCCGTCGAGCACCTTCCGGTGGTTGATCTTGATGCCGTAGCGGCCCTGCCAGCCGAGCTCCTCGAAGACCTCGGTCACGATGCGCAGGACCTCCGCGTCGGGCACCATGGGGTCGAACTGGCCGGCGATGTCGAAGTCGCACTGGTAGAACTCGCGCATGCGGCCCTTGCTGACGGCGGGCTGGTCCCGGCGGTAGACCTTGGCGATGTGGTAGCGCTTGATGCTGCGGACGTCGGTGTTCATGGCGAGCCAGCGGGCGAACGGCACCGTCAGGTCGTAGCGCAGCGAGCAGATCTCGCCGCCCTGATCCTGCAGGTCGTAGATCAGCTTGGAGTCCTCGCCATACTTGCCGGCGAGGATCTCGCGGAGTTCGAAGACGGGGGTGTCGAGCGCGGTGCCGCCGTGGCGCTTGAAGACGTTGGCGATGGTCGTGAAGATCCGGTCGCGGAGGAGGGCGTCCGACCCGGCCCAGTCCTTGGTGCCCTTGGGGGTCTTGAGGTTGAACGACACCTTGTTATCCTTGCCCATTGTGTCTAGCGGCGGATTGTTGGGAGAGGCGGAGGAAGAGGAAAACGGACGAGACGCGGACGAAGAAAGATAGTGGCGGCGTAGTCTATGGTCGTAGTGGGGGATAGTGGGGTTCTCGAGAGGCGTCCGAAGATTTCTTTGGATGCCGATTGAGAGGCGGGAGATGCGCCAGGCGGGAGAGACTCGTGAAGAGCGCAGGAGACCAGATGGAAGTGAGGGTTTCATTCAAGGAGAGGGCACTTTGACCTTGGATGAGTCACTTCTAGTATAACAGGGACTAAAAAAAGACTCTTTCGCAACGAAAACACCAATCTCGACACCTGAACCGACAAATCCCGTGCCACGTCTGGTCTCTCTCTCTTTCCGGCGCTTTTCTACTTTTGGCATGTTTGACCGGTTCCGTCTCCCGATCCGGAGTTAGGGCTGGATGGGAGGGCAAGTCACATGTTCTGGACGGAAATGGTGGAGTTTCTGGAGTTTCATCCTCTCCATCGCTGTCTCTCGTGTTCTGTCCCACGTTCTCTCTTCTCGACAGTCTCCCTTCGGAAGGGGGTCAGATGAGCTTGTTCGGCCGCCACCCGGCTTATCTCAGAGTCTAACCCTGCAGGACTGTTTGTCTGCGGTGTGACCTGGATATCTTTAGAATTGCTGTGCACGTTGGGGAAGGGGTCGCATGTGAAATGTAAAACATATAGTATCAGCCTTGCATGTTTTCAGCTCAATCACCCTACCTATATCTATGCTGATTACCTGATCCAAGCAATCTGAATGGGTCGGGTCATGCCTTGTCTCATAGGCTTCCTGTCACATCCTTCGTATAAACCGGTATGGTCTTGTCATAGCGTCGGCCGAAAACGAGGGGCTGTCCAACCACGCCACACTGGTTTGGACAGTATTATTTTGACCTCAGTGGCCATGCTGAATTAATTAAGTCAATGTGATTCGCTCGGGTCGTACCCACGTCTGTGTGTCAATCATCGTCTATGATCAAGCTAAACCTGGGTGGTTGGAGTCTGTCAGTCATGGTCGATGGTCGGAATTCAAGTGGATCTGGGGACCCGTCATGTAAAAATACACGATTGGCCGCAGTTGCGCACACGCCCGTCTGAACATCCCGGGGTTTCCACGTGGTTCGCTGTAATAAATCGCTTGCCCGAACCGGTATGGATACCTCGAGTATTGAGTCTGGAGTAAATACGGGGTATCAAAATTAGGAATATACGGCTGAGGATGGAGTCTGGTCGATGAAACCTTCCCATGAGTCAGCTCAGCTTCTGGGAGACCACATCGTCATCATCGCCATCGTATCAAACAGAAAACGCCTTGCATGCCGCTCCAGTGTCGAATGTCTGTTTATTCCCCGAGACGGAGCCGCCGCCAAGACGACGGACGATACTGGCGTGGTAAAATCACGCAGGGAAGACTCCAAAAGAAGTCCTCGATCGGTATTAGTCAAAGGAAGATGCCGCGATCGTGGGGCCCCAACGGTAAGAGAAGGATGACCAGATCATGCACCCGCTCGAGAAATTTGCCCGAAAAAGAACCCCCATCGCGTTGTCATGCAGATTGGATCGGCGGGGAGAGTGGAAATGCGCATCGTGCTGCGGTTGGATGTGCTGAGTCGAGTTCAATGCACACTCTCCCCCCCCCCCCTCTCCCATTTGACTCTTTCGTACAGAGCTAAGCCATCGCCAGCGTGCTGGCAACGAATGAGAGAGAGCGACCGTCGACCCATTGATCCAGATGGATGCAACCCTGGCGGTTCTGACCATAGTAAACCCCGTTATTAATCTGATTAGATTGGGCTGGGAATCGGATGGTAACCGTGTCCAAAGTAGCTGCGTCTTGCGTCTTTCCTACTCCGTAGTTCTTCCCTTTTGTTTTTGGGTGTATTTGACTTGTGTGTATCTGACGCTATCCTAATTCAACCAACCTATAGTTGATTGACCATGGTCAGACAGGTCGGTGTAATGTGGAATATCTCTCATGTAAGTCATCGAGTCCTCAACAGGCTGGTCGTGGAATCTTCCGGAGGCAATCAACCGTCCATGAGGCCGGGGTATCAAACCAAAGAAATGGCGCAGCCTACGATGGTGGTGGGGACCGAAAGTTGAGTTCTTCCAGAACTAGCGCAGGACTCTTCTCTCTCTCTCTCTTTCTCTCTCTCTCTCTCTTTCCACTGTTCTCAGCAGAGACGTCAGCCTGAGATCTTCTTTGTCTCTACTCTCGATGCTTACTTCGTTGGACCCCTCCAAATCAACATGGATTGTAAGCCATTCCCCTCGTCGTACACAAAACTGTTGCCATTCAGGTATCCTCCGCAATGATTATAAAGAATGACGATCTCCTCCATCATATATGATCTTAAAAGAAAGTCTCCTCATTCAACCATACTATAGTGATCCCAACTCGCTCGGACCACCACAATACCGTACGGTACGGTCAGGTATGGTCTAGACTGAATGGTATTGTATTCCCAGCCCATTCTCTTAGTCTCTCCTATAATTCCCCCTCTTAATTGGGGTCCCCACCTGGTGGATACCACTCAATACATACACCATCCATACCGAAGGTACCTGAACCAGTCGGGTTTGCGGCGCAGTTACTTCTCAGTACTTTGCCAAACCAGTATTAAGAATACGGAGGTCTGACTCTCTCATGAGTTGATCCCCCTCAGTCATCGATTGACTATTGCTACCTTCAACCCTCAACGGTTCACTTCATCTTTAACTTCTACTTCTCTCTTCTTCCTTTCCTTCCCCTTCCTTTTCTTCCTCTTCCTCTCACTACTTTACTCTTTCACTCCTTTTACCATCCCCACCCTTCCTCCCATCAAACTCCTTTCTCGCCTTCTCAACCCATTGTGGTTCTCGACCATTCCAGGTACCGGTCGCCGCCTCCACATCTCGACTCCGCCGGCCGTTCACGTTCCGTTCCATTCTTCGCTCATCCAATTTGCCTAAACGCCTCTCTTGGTTCTCCTCGGAGGATCCGCCCTTCAAAACTCTCTGGTTCTGGTGGCGGCCGCTTAATTCCTGTTCCTTGCTGTCCTCCAAACACCTCGCCCTCCGTCTCCCCCCTCCCTCAAATCTCGCCCGTCGCCTTGCCTCGTCAATTTCGCTCTCTGTCAATTCGCTCGCTATCCGTTCGCCTACCGAAACCTGCGAGCCTGCAAGTCTACGAGTCGATTCTGCAAGTCTGCGACGGCGGAGTTGGCCGCTGGCGTGTTGCCTGAACAACTCACACACCTCGCCCCGTCCCGACGTCGGCGTCTTCCCCCCTCCGAATTGCCAGATGAAGTTGGTCTCCTACAAGATATTCCTTGACAACGATGGGGTCTTTTCTGAAGATCAGGTCCCGGAAGGATCCGGTATGTTTGAGCCGGTCGCGTTGCCCACCGTCTCGCAGAGTGTCGCCGCCGTCGCATGCGGGCGATCCGGGCGACGGCGACCGCTGGGGATGCTTGATGTCGCTGACAATCGCTAACTGCTGCCAGGCTTCTTCCACGCCTGCTGCCACCGGCGCATCTCCGCCCAAAAAGGAAGTTCAACCGCCTCCGATGACCCCGCTGGAGAAGATGCTGCAGGACTCTAGTGCGATCCGGGAAGATGGCAGCGATAAGTTTTTTGGGATGGAAAATGTAAGTGGGAGCCCTGTCGCTAGAATATGAGGCGCGAGGCTGATTTTACCGCTCTTCTTCGCAGTATGGGAATACTTGGTAAGTTATTTGTCATCGATTGTGCCGCATAGATCCTGCGACCGACGTGGAGCTGACGATATGCCGCGATAGCTACTGCAATTCAATATTACAATGTCTCTACTATTCGGTTCCCTTCCGGGAGGCCGTGATCAACTACCCGACCCGAACCCCCATCGAGAGCCTCCAAGCCGCATTGGCCGGGAATCTTCGTTTCCAGGATGCGATCGCTAACATGGAAGCCGAGGCGCAAGCGGAGAAGCAGAAGGCCGCCAACGCCCAGCGCCCCGGCGCGTCTCCCGCCCAACCCCCAAAGCCCGAGGACAAGGACTCCCCCGAGTACAAAAAGAAGATGGCCTTGCAGACCATGCCCATCTTGGAAACCAAAAACAACGCCACCAGCTACGGGATGTCGGAGTCACTGTTTACGTCGTTGAAGGATATCTTTGAGTCGGTGGTCGGGAGTCAGTCTCGCATCGGGATCATCAAGCCCCAACACTTCCTGGATATATTGCGACGGGAGAACGAGATGTTTCGGTCTGCCATGCATCAGGATGCGCACGAGTTTCTGAACCTATTGCTGAACGAAGTCGTGGCCAATGTGGAGACGGAAGCCTCCAAGCAACCCTTGCCCGACAGGAGCCTCCCTCCGCCGACAGACAGTGCGGACTCGATCGACAACTCGGGGAGCTCCGGTTCCAAGACTCCCAACACCACTCGATGGGTACATGAACTGTTCGAGGGGACCTTGACGTCGGAAACCCAGTGTTTGACCTGCGAGAAGGTTTCTCAGCGGGACGAGATCTTCCTGGATCTGTCGGTGGATCTGGAGCAGCATTCGTCCGTCACATCGTGCCTGCGGAAGTTTTCCGCGGAGGAGATGCTCTGCGAACGGAACAAATTCCACTGCGACAACTGTGGAGGTCTCCAGGAAGCCGAGAAGCGGATGAAGATTAAGCGCCTTCCCCGAATTTTGGCCTTGCACCTGAAGCGGTTCAAATACACCGAGGATCTGCAGCGGTTGCAGAAGTTGTTCCACCGAGTGGTCTATCCCTACCACCTTCGCCTCTTCAACACGACGGACGACGCCGAGGACCCGGACCGGCTCTACGAGCTGTACGCGGTGGTCGTGCACATTGGCGGGGGGCCGTACCACGGCCACTACGTCGCCATCATCAAAACGCAAGATCGAGGGTGGCTGCTGTTTGACGATGAGATGGTCGAGCCGGTGGACAAAAACTTTGTCCGCAACTTCTTTGGCGACAAGCCGGGTCTGGCCTGTGCCTACGTGCTGTTCTACCAGGAGACCACCCTCGAGGCCGTCCTCAAGGAGCAAGAAATGGAGAACATGCAATCGGCCGCCGGTGCCGCCGCCGCCGACTCGACGAAACAGAACGGGTTTCCCCAGTCACCGGGCCTGGCTCATGTCCACAGTGAATCGGCAATCCACTCGCAGGACGAACCCATCCGACCCCCAGGCTTGAGTCGAGCACCCTCCGCCCCTCCATTGTCCACCCACCCCGAACACGTCGAGCTAGAGAAGGAGAAGTCGCCCATCAAATCTCCGACGCGGTTCTCGCCCTCCACCCCCGCGCCACCGGTTCCCCCCATCCCGGAAAGCCATACGTTTACACTAGGAACCAAGAAGAGCGATCTCCAAACGAAAAAGGAGCGGGCCAAGGAAGAGAAAGAACGGCGAATAGCCGAAAGGGAGCGAGAGAAGCAACGCCGCAAAGAGCACGAGGCGAGATCCCGGGAACAGGAAGCGAAAGCGCGGGAAGACCAACGACGCGAGGAAGCGCAAATGAAAGCTGCCATGGAAGAAAGCCGGCTCTCCAAAGCGGAAGAGGACCGGCGAAACCCCGACCACGGCAAGTCCGGCGGCCTCAGTAGTCGCCTCAAGCGCGGCGTCAGCCACCGACTCGGGACTCACAAGGAGAACCAGCGAAGCTCGACAGCTGGGGCCGTCATCAGCGAGTTTCCATCATCGCCCAGCAACGGGATCCCCGAGCCGTCGCCGCCTCTCCAAAAGTCACCGGCGTCGCCCAGTGAGCCCCATCGCTCGAAACTCCAGTCCAAGAAAAACACCAGCCACGAGGAGGACCGCGACGGCCTCAAGAACAACAAGGACCTCAAACACGCACCCCGCAGCCATGGCAGATGGAGGAGCTTCAGTCTTCGCAAGAAGTCCTTCAGCGCTCTTTCATGAGCAACTGGCCGTGGGACCCGACTTGCCTTTGCACATATGACTGACCGCGCACTGTCGTACATACCTTTGATGTATCATCAACTTCTTCTTTTTTCTTTTCTTACTTGTTCAGATTTCTATCCCTGGCCTGGTCGTTATTTTACTGACCGATGCATTTCCCCTTCTTTGCCGTCTGACATTTTTCTTCCATCCATCTATGCGTCGATTGCTTGTTCCTCTGAGCCATGGGCCTTGTTGGTCCAGTTTGTTGTTTACTTTTTCATTCGTTGTTATTTTCCCTTTTCTTTTTTTCTGTCTAACATTCTTCCTTCTTTTTTTTCTTTCATATTGTTTTCTATACCTTATCCATATTGTGATACCCGTGCCTGGGTCACAAGCTAGGCAAACTGCGGCGTTGGTTGGGTGACATGTCTTTTATCTTATATTATTTTGTTACTACCTTATTTTCTTTGTTGTGATTGATTTTGTACCGAGTTTAGATACCGGTTTGATTTGAAGAGGTTCGATCGTGATTGTTCTGGGAGGTAGGCTTTTTTCTTCAAAAGATCATTCGAGAACGTTATATCGGACTGGATGTGTGTGATTACTTATATATTTACACTACACGGGCTTTGCTGTGTTGCAGTGATGGGCCGATTGGTATACATATCTCTATGAGCGGTATCGGGACGAAGGGAATTGTATGCAATCCTGTTTGAAGGTTACCAACCTCTACAGAGTAATGAATAGACCAGTCTAATTAACCGTTTGTTGCGGTACCAGTAAAAATACGGAGCTTTGTAAGATCATGGTATGGTAGATACAAGGACCCAGAATCAGCGTTCAGGGAGAACTGGAGGTTGATGCTGGCGCTGGCTTTCCTATCCATCTCGAGGCTGTTGCAGCGCAGAAGAGGCCTTGATACCCCTAGGTCATCATTATCCTGTGGCTTCGTGTTCCTAGGCGTCTTATTGGACACCTTCATCATTCACGGGCGTACCCATCCATTGTTGCAGCCATGTAAGTTGTCTGCTTAGGTTTCCGTCGCAAAGGGTCAAACAATCTCGACCCATGGAACGACACAACTCCCCGACAATGCACCTCCCCTCCCGGTCCCCTTGGTCTAGACTATTCGGATTCGCAGATCCGCCTCCGCCCCGGAGTCTGGCCTGGCCTGTCGGCCTTGATCGAATTAGATTTCCACCCGTAGACGGATTGTACACACTCCGTCGCGGGGGGGGCCTTTGTTCAGCATTACGTATGGCTCCCGAAGAGGGCTTGATGCTATTAGCCGAGTAGGTAGGTAGCTACGCCAGAATCGTACTGCACCATGAACCAAACTCGGGAAACAAAGAGCAGGAAAGAAGCATTCGAACTTGGGCCATGATCAGTAGCCTTCGGCATGACTCCATGAACCCAGACACCTTCCCGGGGCTAGGCTGGGTCTGATTTCCGATCGAGATGGAAATACACACGTCAGTTGCATTCTAGACTCATCGCAGGCAGCTCGATGGAATCAGTTCCTTAACGTCATTACTACTGTACGCCCGTGCCTCCTCGCATATAAGAAGACAGCCTTGTTCTGACCTCGAGCAGAAGAGATATGGAGATCAACGAGAAATCCTTACACCATTGGCAAACAGCATCTCCCTGAAATATCTCTCACTCATCAAACTTCACCTCCAACCATGGGCAGAACATCCGGCAAAGAAGTAACCAACCGCAACCAAGTCCGATCGGATATCGCAGCCGGGGGTTGGGAAGTTGTCTGGGGCGATCTCATCAATGAAGGCGACGCCCTTACCTTTCTCATCTCCATTCCCACAGGAAGTGTCGCAGGCTGGGTTACCCAGCAGGTCCAGGCTCAGTTGGCCAAGTTCTCTCAGAGTCTGGGCGATGTCTCTGATGATGTTGTTAAGCAAGCGACCACTTATCTGGAGAACCTAGTCAAGGGCCGTGGTTCTGGAGAAGCCGACATCGGTGGGCTGGGAGTCAAGGGTGGCTTTGCTACCTATAACCGCCACATGGAATATTATCTTTGGGGTAGGAAGGTTGGCAGTCATGTTCTGCCTAATAACCATCAACCGTACATTGCTGTGCGCGTTACCAAACCTCTGCCTCCAAAGTGACATGGGCCGGACAAGCCAACGACCGACTCACGCCGTCTTGCAGAAATAGACAGATGGCCAGACCGCGCGAATGAAGGCGATATATCTCTAATTTAGTGGTTACCAGTCATTGCTGATTCTTTGTCCAAGGTGATGGAAAATATTCTTCATATGGCCCGGAAGCACACTTGTCTCTCCAGGTAATAATATGTTTGAAAAGTCTTTTCTGTATGGATGGAAATGCACTGTATCAAACTAATCTACATGTCATAATATATGCTATTACATTAATTGGCCTGGAATTGCAATTTTGTGACTTGACGCGAGGATTCATATATATACAATTTGTATAATGTCAAAGACTGACACTGGAAAGGTCATGATCAAGATCATCCTATAGAAATGAATCTTCGCGAACTTTATCTGAATCATCCGCCTGTCTAGATTCTATTTGTAGAGCCACGAATGATACTACAGCCATGCAGTTTCTCAAGTACTGGGTTGTTGTGTCTAGTGAAGCTGATTTTGTGAAAACGTAGATCAAAATACAAAACCTGGTCTCATGCGGAATAGCGGATTTTGACACGCAAGGTTCGAAAATGTTGGAAAATGATCTGGTTTAGACACTGACATTGATGATATTGGAGGTTCCTGATTCCCCTGGTTTAGGCTTGACATGGAGAGAATTGTATATATAGCACGGACTCGAAGCGAGGTCCTCGCAATGACAAACAAAAGGCGACGATGACGTTGGACGCAGAACACTGCTGTATATTGTGTGAATAACGATTCCTTGCTGCCTGGACTCTAGGTTCCGTGCTATTTTGAGATGGGTTCGTATTTGGCAGATCCCATTCACTGGGTCAACCTCATGGAAGGCGTGATTATGTTTTGAGAAGTGTCATAATCAACTAGAGTGTTCTATGCACAGTGAATCTTACCATTCCTAGTATATATACGAAGTATATAAAGGTATATAAAGGTACCATATCCTGATAACATAGCAACTGGTATCATATATACATAATCCATACTGCGCATAAAGATTTGTTTGTTCCGTTGGAATCACTAAAGATCCGTAGAAACTTAGGCTTCGACAATGGGTAGATAAATGGTTTATGCGGTATTTTTATCAAAATGATATCTATCCCCAGGCAGTGCGTAGCAGTGTAGTAGAAAGTAGTAAGTAATAGTATAGTAAATACACGAGGTTACCGCATCAATGAAGTGAGTGGTCGCAATACCCGCGCGGTGGAAGAGAGACCTCAGTCGCTGACACGGTCTCGTCCAGCTTCCGACCGCAGCTTCTTCATCATCGTCGTCTTCTTTCTCGTCCTGCAGCGCTTGCTTGCTAGCTAGCTAGCTAGCTAGCTTGCCTGTCCGCCTATTCGCATTATCTCCCCTCGACCCATTATCCCGTAGCTTTCTTCCAGCAAGGCACCATTCGTCTCCCCAAGTTGGTATATCTGATCGGTCGAAGTGTGGAGAGGAGGGAAGGGAGGAGGATGGAGATAGGCTCCACACGATGCAACCGGCGGTTCTTGCGAGACGAGGACTTGGAAAAGATAGAATAGCCGCAGGAATCGCGAAGCAGGATCGGTCGAGGCAGGTATGAAATGCGGTCACCCGAGGATTAGCTGGTAGACGATGATGACGGTGTTGATCACGATTAGGGGTACTGTGGGTTTGTTCGTTAGTTATCGTCTCTGGAGATAGAGTCTTATATGTGTATGCATATATATGAATCTAGATATGAACAAGAAAGGAAGGACGGAAGAAGCATACTTCGCATGAGGGTCCGGATGCTGGCGATTAGGTTGACCGTCTTCGCTTTCACGCTGGTGTTATCGTATGTCGCGCCGAAGGCTGGATCAGCCTGGGTGCGACCCCATCCGACTGTAGAGAAATGGGAGCGTTAGTTTATTTTCCTAGGTCCGGATTTGTCGTGCTCGGGATAAATGGGGAGCATACTCCTGGCGAGGAAGCGGTCTTCGGAGAGGACTGCAATAGCGTTGGTGAGGAGGATAGCTCTAACGGGATGAGTGGTCGGTTAGCGGGTGAGCTGGCCAGGAATTAGATACAACGGGTAGACTCACGCATAGACGAGCTTCCCAAGGCCGAAGAAAAACATCTTGTGGAATTGACCGTGTTGGCAGAGGAGGAGGAGGCGGAGTGGAGGGAGAAAGAAGGAGATGAAGCCGGAGCTGACGATGATGATGGTGGACAGATTGGCGTGTGGGGAACCTAAGGCGGTCTCTATCAATCAGGTGTCGATAACTTATCCTTCCATCGGTATTTACTTTGCTCTTCTGTCTTTACTTCTCTCCGGCTTCGTTAACTCTTCATCATGGGCAGGGATGTCGGTAAGTAAATATTTGGTTTTCCAATCATATACCCAACATGCTAATAATCTAGTCTGGTATCTCTTGCTTCTCTCCATTCCCGTCCTCGTCTTGTTCCATCTCTCCGTCGCCCCCTACACCAAGGTAGAGGAATCCTTCCACATCCAAGCTGTCCATGACCTACTGCATTCCGGAATTCCCACTCGCAATGTCGCCGACACCCTCCGCTCCGAATATGATCACTTCTCCTTTCCAGGTGCCGTGCCGCGGACCTTTGTTGGCGCCGTCGCCCTGTCGGGGTTGTCGCGGCCGTGGATCGCCTTGAAAGCCGGCATCGATCGACAATGGCTGGGTATGCCCTGCTCCTGTCACGACCTGGGATAACCCTGAATCTAACGTGTATAGCACGCGCCATTCTGGGGATCGCCAACTCGTTCGCCCTGATGTCATTCGCCTCCGGCGTGCGTCGCGCCTTCGGACAGACCACCGCCGTCTGGTATCTACTCTTCCAGGCCAGCCAGTTCCATGTGATCTACTACGCCTCGCGCACCCTCTCCAACATGTTCGCCTTTGGCATCGCGACGGTAGCCCTGCGATGCATCCTCCCGGAGCCCGTGGCGCCCCGCGTCTACTGGCGACGGTGCCGTCTAGCCCTGTTCCTCCTCACCGTCGCGGGCATCATCTTCCGCTCGGAGCTGGCCCTCCTCCTAGCGACCACAACCATCGCGCTCTTCTGCGCCGGTCGCATCGACATCGTCCGCGACATCATCCCCGCGGGGGTACTTGGCGTTCTCGTCGGTCTGGCCTGCACCGTCGGCGTGGACTCTTTCTTCTGGCAACGCGTCCCGCTCTGGCCTGAGCTATCCGCCTTCCAATTCAACGTAGTCTCCGGCCACGCCTCCGCGTGGGGCACCCAGCCCTGGCACTTCTACTTCACCAACGCCCTCCCGCGCCTCCTCCTCAACCCACTCACCTACCTCATCGGCCTCCCCTACGCATTCAAAAAGCCCGCCACTCGCAGCGCAGCCACCTACATCCTCCTCCCACCCCTCGCCTTCATCGCCCTCTACAGCACCCAACCCCACAAAGAATGGCGCTTCATCCTCTACGCCATCCCCCCACTGACAGCGACCTCCGCCCTCGGCGCCTCCTACATCTGGACCCGCCGGGCCAAGACCACCCTCAACAGACTCCTCTCCCTCACCCTCATCGCCTCAACCCTCGCCTCCTTCCTCCTCTCCAACCTCATACTCCTCCCCGCCTCCGCAGCAAACTACCCCGGCGCAGTCGCCCTGCGCACCCTCCACGCAAACGCCCACAACACCCAACCCGCCATCTCAGTCCACCTCGGCAACCTCGCCTGCCAAACAGGCATCACCCGCTTCCTGCAGAAGCCCCCCACGGAAACACGCCTCGTCATGGCCGCCCCCGCCGGCGCAGGCCTCCCAACCCTCCGCCACGCCCGCTCCACCTGGTCCTACGATAAGACGGAGGACCCAGCACGCACCGCGGACCCCGCCTTCTGGTCCCCCTTTGACTACATCCTCGTTGAGCCGAACGAGCAGCACACGAACCCCGGGCTGGTTGCTTCGGGCCCCTGGGAACCGCTAGAGACGGTGGACGGGTTCGCGGGTGTAGCCATCGTTAAACCCGGTGAGGAAGCAGCTGGTACGGTCGAAGAGCGCGTGTTGCGCGAGTTTCTGGGAGAGCGCGCTGTTGATGTTTGGGAAGGGATTCGGGATTGGATTAGACGGCGGGTGACGCGTGGTTGGTGGGTGGAGTTGAGAATGCAGCCGAGGATTATGATTTTGAAGAGGAGGGGTGGAGTAGTGGAGTAGTTTGCATTTGGATTCAGATTGTACGTCTAGGTGGAGCTTGATTGTATGCAATTTAGCATTTTGCGTGTACATAGTTTACCATTTGGGCTGTACTTGCTGATTATAAGCAGTGGACTGACAAGATCTTGGTAGATACTGGGTTATTTTCACTCTGGTTCTTCCATAACTACTTACTTCCTGAATGGTAGTATCACGCTACACCACAAGGCATTGTCATGTACAGTTGGCGATACCATAATGAAGACAGCGTCAAAATAAACAGTCCCACTAAAGGCCAAGAATGCAAGAATAAAGAAATGAATGAAAAGAAATAAAAAAGGGTATTACGCATCATGCAAGCTACTACTCACTCCGACTCAACCCCCAACACCTGCATCCTCCTCTCCAACTCCCTCACCCAAGGCTCCACAACCTCCATATTCCCCTTGAGCGCCTCCTCGCCGCGTCCCATCTTCTCCTCCACAACGTGCAGACCCTCGCGCCACTGCGCAATCTCGCCGACCATCTCTGCCTGTCTGCGCTCGAGGGCGTCAAGGGACTCCGCGGCGTGGGCCGCGCCCGCGTGCAGGGCGCGCAGGGAGCGCAGGCGTTCCAGGACGCTGGGGAGGATCGGGTGCAGGGATTGGATGGTGGGGAGGGTGGCGTAAAGGGCTTGGATCTTGGTGGCTTGCTCGTCGCGCTGGGCGGCGGCTGGGTCGAGGACTTCGGCTGTGGAGGAGGAGGAGGAAGAGGCGGGGGCTTGGTTGGGGGAGGTGGGGTCGGTATCGGGGTCGAGGATGGTGTTGGAGGTGGGTGGGTCGAGGGGGATGCGCGCGTTTTGGGCGGCTTTGGCGGTGTCGAGGGCGCGTTTGCGCGCCGTTGCGAGGGTTTCTGCGTCGGCGGCGAGTTTGCGGACGCGGGTGGAGAGGGATTCGAGGTGTGGGGTCGTTGCGATTGTGGAGGCCGTGCCGTGGCTTGTTGTCGGTAGGGCGGAGACGGGGCTCGGGCCGACTAGGGTGGTGGTTAAGGTGGCGAGGCGCGATGTCAGGTGCTCGATTGTGGGGAGCACAGGCTGCAGGGCCGGCTGCTGCTCTGCATCGGTGGGGAGGAAGGGGTTGGACGCGCTGCTGATACCCATGGCGGCTTCGATGAGGGCCAAGCGGCTGTCGAAGGCGGCCGCGTGGGCGAGCACGCTCGCCGACGCGGGCTCGGGTCCCGGGACTGCAGCCTGTGACACCGCGGTTTCTCCCTGGTTGGCTGCGCCATCTGCCGTCTGAGCAGATGGCTCGGGGGCACTGTCTCCAGCCAATTTCTGGGCCAAGGCGGCGGCGGCGCCACCGCCTGCTTGCGGGGTGCCCCGTGCGGACGCGTACAGGCTATCGACGGCACGGCTGAGTTCCAGGATGCCATCGTCTGTGGGCTTTTGCTGTTCCTGCGTCTCGGATTGACCGGTCTGTTCCTTGTCCGGTTGAGCGGCCATCTCATTCTTAAGCTCCTCGACCTCGCGGCGGAGACGCGCCAGTTTCCGCTCGACGCCTTCGTCCTCACTGTCGCTCAGGTCGCCAACCTCCTCGACCCCGTTGGGGCCCGTACGGCGCTGGCGGCGACGCGACTTGCTGCGGTAGGCGCGGCGCTTCGCGGCGATACTGTCGGAGAAGTTGGCATCGCGGGCGTCCACGGTGGCCCCTAGGAAGTGAGCACGGGCGGCGTCCGCGTTGACGGGTTGACGATCAATGTCGGGGTTGGTTGAAGGGACACCATCGTCGGAGGTGGTGCGAATAGTTTGTGTCTGTGATGTTAGAGTGGTGTAGGGGGGAGGTTAGATGGGTGGTGGATTACTTGGATGGTGGAGGCATCGTCGGTGAGATCGGGAGTTTCGTAGATGTCAGGGGCGAGGTCCTTTTCTTATTAGTGGGGATCATTTAAAGTTGAATGTAAGGACATACCAGGTCAGGAAGACCGGCATATTTCTTGTTGAACGCCATGGTGAGGGAAGCTGTCGCGATAGTAGAGGAAGTATGAAGCGGTGGGAATCACGGGGTCAACACGACGTGGTCATGTGTGGCGCTAGGACGGAGTGGGTTAGCGCCCACGTGCCAGGGGTACTGCCTGAGGTGTCCCCGACATCATGAATTATGTGGATAAATAAAAATAAATACACATCTATTTCTTATACCTCTCTCTCTCTCTCTCTCTCTCTCTCTCTCTCTCTCTCTCTCTCTCTCTCTACTCACCTATGTATTTCTATTCATAAGACAAAATGATATATATATACAATTACTAAATAATATATAAAAGTATCCAAGATCAATATAATATATAACACATGTAGCGAATAGACCTCCTGCCAAGCACAACCCCGGAATGATAACCCATGCATGGAACAGGTGAAAGACGGGGTTCATGGGAGATGTAGGAAATCACTTCTATCCTCCGATCGAATCATCCACTGACGTACCTGGAAAAGCGAGACAGAAAGCAGGCACCACATGCATGTGAGGCCAACAGCCTCGGGTGACCCAAGACGCGGGGCAGGAGAAACTGGAGAAACGATGACATTATTGGTTCGACATTTCCTCGTTGGACTCCGTCACATTCACGCGCCTTCGTTCTTTCTATTTAACCCTCTTCTTTCTCTTTCTTTTTTTTTTCTTTCTTTCAACTTTCTCTCTTACACATTCTCTGTATACCCTGTCTACTCCGTACCTCTCTACCTGTCTACCTGTTTACCCCTCCTATATCCGCTCCTATCCTTACCCCACTACACAACGACACCATGGCTGCCCCCACCGACGTCACGATGAAGAACCTCGCCGGAGAGTGGGTGATGGTATGTTATTCTTATACCCAACATCAGTATACAGTATACAGAAAACTAATAATATCAGGATAAAACCATCTCCAACCCTACCGAGCCCGTCCTCGCCCTGGTACGTCTACCCCTCAATCCCCCACCCCTCAACCCCAAAACATTATGATGAAAGAAGAAAAAAAAAAAAACTAATCCCCCCTCAAGCAAGGTATGGGCTGGATGACCCGCAAAGCCCTCAACATGGCCACCATCACCCTCAACGTCAAGCACGCCGTCCCCGACCCCGCCAAGCCCACCGTCCACCAGATCGACATCGCTCAGTCCCTAACGGGCGGCATCCCCGGCACCTCCGAGACCCGCATCACGGACTGGGAGAAGCGTCTGCACGAGGACCACGTCTTCGGCAAGCTCGACGGCCAGTCGCGCTACCTGCGCGGCTCGTCCGTCGACGGCAAGGTGCGCCCTGCTGTTGTCGTCAACACCAAGGTTGATGACGCCGTGCTCGCCGAGAAGGTCTCGCGCTTCCTGCGCGGCGAGATCCTCGCTGATGGCGCTGAGACGGAGGGGTTCCTTGTTGAGACTGAGGCGGCGGAGGAGTTTGGAGAGGGTGAGGGCCTTTGGTTGCAGAGCTTTGTCGTGAATGAGGAGAAGAAGTGGACGGCGGAGCAGGTATTTTCCCTTTTTCCCCTTTCTTCTTTTGCTCTCCTTATCCCTAGGCACTACCGGTGCCTACGCATGAAATGAATACTAATGACGGCAGGTCTGGGGCTTCGAGAACATCAACGGCCAGCGTCTCCACTGCCGTCGCGTGGTCGTCGCCAAGGATGGCAAGTGCGAGATGGCGCGACTTGTCTATAGCTTCAGCAAGAAGGCCTAGACGAGTGGGGTTTGTAAATGAATAAACGAAACTATGATATTTTTATTGTTCCATCAGATATATCGAGGGTTAACCTCTACTTCGTAGAACGACATCCATCATAGTATCAATATACATCGTAAAACAACGCCCATCGTAGCATCAAATCATACATGCAAGGATCTCCGGGTGAACGGAGGTGTTCCCCTCATTTTTAGCCGGGGTGGGATAGATAGGATCACATGGCGATCATCCTGCACGGTGACGATCCCGGTCTGCACAGCCTCATACCGAGACAACTGAAACGTAATAAGTAGCATTCCATTTTTTCGAGAAAGGGAGAAAAAGAAAAGAAAAGAAAAGAAAAAAGAAAAAGAAAGAAAGAACAAAAGAATAGAGGAAGAAAGCCAATTTATTCAAAACCAGTTTACTTTTCTAACTAGATCTCAAACTAAACCAGCATTCACTCGTTAGCAGTAAGTAGCATGTAGTCAAACCCAACCACTAGCTAAATGCTTACGACGGCGTCGGCATGTTCACATGAGCCTTAGTGCTCACGGCATCCTCCCCGCGCCACAAACTCGTAACCGTCTTCTGCTGCGTGTAGAACTGCAAGCCCGGCTTGCCGTAGAAGGTGTTCGCGCCGCCGCCGGCGATGCTCTTCTTGTTGCCAGTGAAGGAGAACATGGGGAGGGGGACGGGAATGGGCACGTTGATGCCGACCTGGCCGGCTTCGATGTCCTTCTGGAAGCGAGATGCGGTGGGGCCGGAGCTGGTGAAGATCGCGGCGCCGTTGCCGTACTCGTTGGCGTTGATGAGGTCGACGGCGTCTTCGAGGGTGTCGACGTTGACGCAGACGAGGACTGGGCCGAAGATCTCTTCGCGGTAGCAGCGCATTTCCGGGGTGACGTTCGTGATGATGGTGGGGCCGATCTGGAGAAAATGTTAGTGAGTGGATATTATAAGGTTGGAATGATGAGGGATGGTAGCATGGATAGGAGGGGGAAGGAGGAAGGGGAGCGTACAAAGTTCCCGTTGGGGTAGTTCTCCGGCGTGTAGCCACGACCGTCGAGCAGGATAGTAGCGCCCTCCTCCTCGGCCGAAGCGATCAAATCCTCGATCCGCTTCTTGCTCTCCGGGCTGATGACCGGACCCAGGTCGGCACCCTCCTCGAAGCCGCCGTTGACGCTGAGCGCCTTGGCCCGCTCCGCCATCTCCGGCAGCCAGTCCTTAGTCTCGCCGACGGACACCACGGTGCTGAGCGCCATGCAGCGCTGGCCCGCAGCGCCAAAGGCCGCTCCAACGATGGCGTTCAGCGTCTGGTTCTTGTTGCAGTCGGGCAGCACGGCAGCGTGGTTCTTGGCGCCCAGGTTGGCCTGCACGCGCTTGCCGTTGGCCGATCCGCGCGTGTAGATGTACTCGCCAGCGCGGTTGCTACCCACGAAGCTGATGGCCTTGATGGCCGGGTCATCCAGGATGAAGTCGACCGTCTTGGCCGATCCGTGGACGATGTTGATGACGCCCGGCGGGAACCCGGCCTCCTTGGCCAGTTCGGCCAGAATCATGGCAGCGCCGGGGTCCCGCTCCGACGGCTTCATGACGAGACAGTTACCCGTAACGGTCGCGACGGGGATGCACCATAGGGGAATCATGGCGGGGAAGTCTATATCCCGAATCTCGGTTAGCGTCGGGCGGTAATCATCGGACATCTCTCCGACATAGTGGAGAATGCAACACCGAAAAAACACACAAACAAAAAAAAAAAAAAGAGGGGGGGAGGGTCCCTTACTGAAGGGGCAGATGGCGGCCACAACACCCAAAGGTTCACGGTAACTGCGGGTCTCCATATCCTTGGCGACTTCCAGGACTTCCCCAGTGAGCTGGGTGGTGATACCACAGGCGGTCTCAGCGACCTGCAGACCACGGAGGACATCTCCCTTGGCATCGGCAAAGGTCTTGCCCTGCTCGAGGGTGATGGAGGCAGCCAGGCGGTCCCAGTGGGCACGGATCAGGCTGACGAACTTGAACATGATCTGCTGTCGGGCCATGACGCTGGTGGCCCTCCAGGCCGGGAAGGCCTTCTCGGCCGAGTCGACGGCGGCCTTGAGCTCCTCATCGGTACTCTGGGGTACGCGGGTGACGAGGTTGTTGGTGGCGGGGTCGTACAGGTCAATCCAGGTGGAGGCCTGGGAAGGGCGGAACTCGTTGTCGAGGAAATTGGCGGTGTCGATAGGGTTTGCGATCCGCTCGTGCGTCGTCGGGTATTCGGTAGCGGTGGTAGCCGCGGAGGTGGTTGCGGGGGTCAGCTGTCTGGCGGTGGCATGGAGACTCCGCGACACCACCAACGAGGGTGACGACGAGGTGCGCTGAGATGCTCGCAATGGCGAGTAGCCCGTCGAAGACAGAGAACGAGATGCCGACGCAGCAGCAACTCTGAGGGACGAAGTGGCCACCGCGGTGCGGGGAGAAGCAGCGCGGAGAGCGGGGAGAGAGCGAGCCAACGACCGACTGGCGGCCATGGTGGATAGTGTGATAGTAGATAAGGTGGGAAGAACTGAACAAGGGGACAGTGTAAGAAGGAAAAAGGGAAGAGGGAGAAGAGAAGAGAGAAGTGGCGAGGATGAAGTCGAGATAATAATGAATCGGAGTACCTGATGATTTCCTGGGGTAAACTTATGTTTGGATGGGCTGACTCAGCTTCCCCATATCTCCAGCTCAATCGCCGAGGTTATCCGCGGGTCGGCGATCCCATCCAATCAGGGTCAACTCCGGGGGATGAACCAATGGTTACAGTCTGGATCTGGTACCTCTCGTATCATGGATGGATCCGAGGATTCATGGTCTTATTTAGCTTTATAGATATAGCTGAGTATTATTTATGTTATGTCTTGTCTGTACCTTCTATCTGGATATCAGTCTGGAGGGTGCTTGACTCCTCTGATATTCCGATATCGCCGATGTTTTAAACACCTCCGAGTACCTCCTACTAGTGACTACCTACTACTACCACCACCACCACCACCACCACCTACAGGTACCTAGTAACATACAACTACTCGATAGATGGATAACAGATCCCGATCATACCTAAGGCATGGAACTCTGAATTCTCACGTAATCAAACTACTTTACAGGCGACATTCTTCCCTCCTAATCATTTCCACTCGATTCCCCGGATGGTAGCAAATTCGATAGAACGACTTGATTGAACGCTCAAACTGTGGTATGGATTAAACATGGTTCCTCTTTTTTTTGGCTATTTTTTTTTATTCTTCCTGTCGTGGTGGTGGTAGGCGGTGATTCCTTCGGTGCTTTCTGGTGTGGACACGTCTGGGTTTTCCATTCCTTCCCGACAGGACCGGTCCGATCGGGCCGGTTTACTCGGCAGACGACCGCGTGTTGCGCTTGGTGGCGCTGCCCTTGCCCGTGTCGGCCGCGGAGCTGGTCGCCTCGCCCTTCTTCTCCTTGGGGGCGCTGGCAGCCGCCTTGCCCTTCTTGGCGGGCGCGGCGGCTGGGCTGCTGGCGCTGATCGCACCGACAATGATCAGGATCATCGTCACCAGCAGCGCACCCAGACCACCCGCCACCTCGGGCACCGTCTTCACGGCGGTCAGGGGGTCCTCCTTGGCCAGGATGACGAATTGGTCGACCTTCTCGCGGACGTAGGTCACGGGGTCCTCCTTGAAGCTGACGCTGGTGGTCGCGCCCTCCTCCTTCTTGGGGTTGAGCGCCTCCTCCTCGGCCTTCTCCACGGGGTGCTTGACATCAAAGGTCTCCGCGCGGAGCTGCTTGGCATCCTCCTCGGAGTGACCGATGTAGATGTTGTCAAAGAGGATGTCGTTCTGCATGGTCCAGATCTCGAAGCCAATCTGTGTTGGTTAGCATCTCGCCCACAGAAAAGAAGAAAAAGAGAGGGGGGAGAGAGAGAGAGAGAGAACGTACACCACCCATGGGCTCAAAGTTGGCAGGGGTCTTGTCCTCAAAGTAGGCGGGGTTGGCGATCTTGCGCGGCGCCCACACACCCTTGTAGGCCGGGTTGTCAATCAGAGGCGCGCTCCACTTGCCCTTGTAGGCCGGGTTCTTCTTCATAGGAGGAGACCAGGGGCCGCAGCCAGAGGCTTCGCTGCACTTGGGGTTGGGCACAGTGGGAGGGATCCAGTCTCCATCCTCCTCGTCATCCCAGTCCTCGGGCTTCTCGGCCTCGGGGTCAGCGATGGTGTTAGGCTCATCCTCCAGCCAGTCGTCGGGGATGGTGGCTTCCTCGTCCACAATCTCGAAGGGGGCCTCCTCATCCCAGTCGGCGGGCTTCTTGGCCTCGGGGTCGGCGATCTTGGCCTCGTCCACCCAGTCGGCAGGCTTCTTATCCTTGGGGTCGTCAATCTCCTTCTCGGGGTTGACGGGAGGGTTGAAGTCCTCCAGCAAGTTGCCATCCTTGACGGACTCGCCATCGATCAGGATCTGGAAGGTCTGGTCGGGACGGACGATCAGAGTGTACAACGAGGTGAGTTTGCTGGTGCGAGCAGCAGGGGGCGCCTTCAGGTGCTTCTCCTCGTACTCGCCGGTCTTGGGGTTCTTGTGGCGGAAGATGAAGTGAACCTTTGGGAGGGTCAGTTAGTGAATGCTACGTTGTGATTCGGGAGGAGCCGGATTTACCTTGTTGGTGGCACCGCACTTGTCGGGACCAAACATGATTACGTAGGGAGAAGCGTTGGAGAACTCCTCGGCGTGAAGCTTCTTGTTGTCCTGGAGGAGCTTCATGTAGGCACCACCGCAGACCAGAGAGTCTATTGAAAGAATCCAGTCAGCCATCTACTCCGGTTATCGCGTCGATTACTACCAGACGTGACTTACTCTGCGGCTTGACCTCATACTGAACGACGAGGGTCTTGCCCTTGTTGTCAATCTTCTTGGGGAACTTGGCCGAGATGGCGTGATGAGCGGCCGGGTTCTTGACGACGAGACCCTTGTCGCCCTCAATGCCCTTCAGGACGGTAGGCTCCTCGACGGACCACTCGCCCACGTAGGCCCAGTCTTCCTCCGAGGTCGAATCCTCCTTCTTGGCGTGCGACGGAGTCCACCTGGAGGTCCAGTCATCGGTGAACTGCTCCAGGAAAGGCGCCTTCAGCGTGGTCGGCTAGAGGACAAAGTCAGCAATTGTGGAGAAACCGAGGCGCAAACCGTCCAGACAGTTTGCGGGGGGATTTCACGGGAGACATACGGTGAAGGTAGGCTTCTCAGCCACCGAGGAAGCATCGGCCTTGGGTTCAGCATCCTCAGCATGAGCATAACCCATGAGAGTGGCCGAGGACACCAAGGCAGAGGTAAGCGCGGCGTTGACACGCATGGTGGATTAAAGAAACAAACAATAAACTAAAGCAGCGTTTGAACCTCCAAGAGATGGAGAAAGAGTATTAGAGAAGAAAATAAATCAAATTGTAGGTGAAGCCGAAACATAAACTAACCACACCAGGAGGAAGAAGGAGGGAAAGAGGTGGAAAGGGAGCAAGAGAGGTTATATAAGAAGAGGAGTTGCAGTCCTCATATGTGAAGCTGCGGGTAAACTCCAAGGTGGCCTCTTTCATCGCTCAATCCGGTTTAGCGGTTCTCCAATGTTCTTTGCTTTTCATCAAGTCACTTTGCACTAGATTTACTATGAAAAGGTACTTCACTCTTAGTAGTCATTCTATTCAGTATTATTGTTGATTCATTGTAATTTATTATAATTTTTAAAGAGTAGATAAATGTATTCACTCCCTTTCTCCACATTCACTTCCAATTCTGTCATGAATTAATTCTTCACATATATTGCTTGTCAAGTCAATTGCGCTACTGCTCCACCAATGGATGCACAAGCACGTCTATCTTTCCCCGCTGAGCGCGTCTTTTTTTTTCCTTCCTCGACCAGTACTTGCGTCCTGTACAACCACTCTTGGTCGCACTCTTGTCTTCATAGACGGGATTATAACTACTTTGGGTTGGATTAAATTAAGAAAGGATCAGGACAGCAGAAATTGTTTGTCCCTTGATTAATACCTTTTCCACTCATCATCAATCCTCGAACTACCCCTCCAATCTACCACCCCACACCATGACGGACGTCAACAATGATCATCTGGTTCAATCCAGCGATCCTAAACACCCAGCCAACTTGATCCCTGATCTCTGCCGTCGATTCTACAACTGGGGGTGGGTCACTGGCACTGGTGGTGGCGTATGATCTCTCTCCCCTCAGGCTCTTCCCTGTCGCATTGAACAACCAATACTAAAGCCACCTCCTATGATAGACCTCCATTCGTCGTGGCGACCACATCTTCATCGCCCCCTCGGGCGTGCAGAAGGAAATGATGGAACCCAATAACATCTTCGTTCTCGAGTTCCCCACCCCCAAGTACCCGCCCTCCGACCGCAAGTACATCCGCAAGCCCCTCGAGCTCAAGCCCTCCGCCTGTACCCCCCTGTTTCTGGCTGCCTTTGAGCGCGGTGCGGGATGTTGCATCCACACCCACTCGCAGTGGGCTGTTCTGGTGACGCTCCTGGTCGAGCGCGAGTTAGGCGCCGAGGGTTCCTTTGAGATCAGCAACATTGAGCAGATCAAGGGTATTCCCAAGGGTAAGGGTCAGGGAATGCTGGGTTTCTTCGATACCCTGCGGATCCCCATCATTGAGAACACGGCGCACGAGGAGGATCTGACCGCGGGTCTGGAGAAGGCCATGGAGGAGAACCCGGATACCTATGCGGTTCTGGTGCGGAGACACGGAATGTAAGTTTGCTGCCTGATGTCTTATTTATGGTGATTCTAATTCGTTCGATAGTTATGTTTGGGGCGACGATGTTGTCAAGGCGAAGACTCAGTGCGAGAGCTTGGATTATCTCTTCCAGTTAGCGGTGGAGATGCACAAGCTGGGCCTTCCTTGGGTGAAGCCTCAGTAGTGGATTGCATTATAATGACGATGATGATGAATGTATAGATGAGAGAACCGTAAGCTAACATCAGCTTTGAGTACAATATTATGGAAGTCCAATGGGCCTGTAGTCTTCAATGGTAATGACACCGCGTTATTATGGCACTGGGCGCAGGTTTGTCAGTAAAGCGACATATCCTGCTGCAAAATAAATATAATAAAATAAAATAAGCATGTTATTTTCACTATTGTCCATATAGTATACACTGGTAAGCTTGGCAGTGAGATTGTGCTGCAGACCCGTTGATGCGGGTCGTCATCGGTCTAGTCGAGTTCAATCCGATCCAGTCCAAGCTCTCCCTCTCCAACTACTCCTCCCTAGGCTCCTCCTTCTCCCCCCTCACATCCTCTCATCTCCCACTCTCCTGCGACATTTATTTCTCCTCTCTTACCCCTCTCCTCCTTATTATCATCCCTTTGCTTTCCACACTCCTCTCTCATGGATCTGGACTCTGCGGATTCCCCGTGGGGCGGTAAGTAGGCAGTCACAATCATGTCGCATCATACTTTCGCTGACCCGTGTGGACAGATGAGCCCTCCCACTCTCCCCAGGCCGTCGGGTCATCGAAATCGGGCGCCGACGATGCCAGTACGTACTCTCCTTGCGTAGTTTTCTCCTTCTTCGCCAAACAATCCCCAGTCGCGGGCTAACTATGTCCTCCGCACAGCCCCCGAACAATCGTCACAACAAGCGAGCGTGCAAGCCCCCCGATCGCCGGCACGACGAGGCCCGCGAGGCACCCGCAAGATAAGCGCACATGCGACCAAACTGGAAGCCGTCGACGATACCGTTGATCCCCTGGGTCCGCTAGGGGACAAAGCCAGCGAGACCAGCCCCACGGCCACGGAACAGGCTCCTACCCCGCCCCAGAAGGAGGCGTTCGCCGGGCGTAATGTGCGCCCTACTTCGTCCACGTCTCAGGCTTCCGGGACGGCCGGCATGGCAGACTCGGTAACCCTGGAGGAAGACGGTGGGGGGTTCCACGGCCCTCCTCCGGTGCAGGCTCCCACCGAGGGCGAACCCTCCAAGAGACAGTCGGAACCTAGTATGAGCTTGGAGAAGGCGGCGAACCCGACCTTTGACATTTCTGTGGGTGATCCGCACAAGGTGGGGGATTTGACTAGCAGTCATATTGTATACCAAGTCCGGACCAAGGTATGTTGTCCTCGAGGCACGGTTGAAATGTGCCGAGTCGATGACTGAGGCCTGCTGCAGACGACTTCAAAAGCATACCGACAACCTGAATTCTTCGTCAGCCGTCGGTACCGCGACTTTCTTTGGCTGTATAACTCGATGCATAACAGCAACCCCGGTGTGGTTGTGCCTCCTCCGCCCGAGAAGCAGGCCGTTGGCCGTTTCGATACCAACTTTGTCGAGTCGCGAAGAGCGGCGCTGGAGCGCATGCTGAACAAGATCGCGGCGCATCCCATCCTCCAGCAGGACGGGGACCTCAAAATCTTCCTGGAAAGCGAGACTTTCAACCTCGATGTCAAGAACAAGGAGAACCGAGAGCCGGACCTCGGTCAGAACAAGGGCATGTTCAGCTCCTTTGGGATTAATGTCGGTGGAGGTGGTAAATTCGTCGAGCATGACGATGTAAGTCGATCCTCCCCGGATGTCTTTGGAGACAATGCTGACGATCATGGCGTAGTGGTTCCATGATCGAAAAGTCTACCTCGATGCGCTCGAGAATCAACTCAAAGCCTTAATGAAATCGATTGACGGGGTTGTGGCGCAACGGAAGGGCCTGGCAGAAGCTGCTGGGGACTTTTCTGGCTCTCTTCAGGCCTTGGCTGCGGTCGAGTTGTCTCCGGCTCTGTCGAGTCCTCTGTACGGTCTTTCCGACTTGCAGGTTCGCATCAGAGAGCTGTACGAGCGCCAGGCTCAGCAGGATGTCCTGACCTTGGGTATCACCATTGACGAGTACCTCCGCCTGATCGGCAGCATCAAAACGGCTTTCTCCCAGCGGCAAAAGGCATACCACAGCTGGCACGCAGCCGAGGCGGAGATGCAGAAACGCAAGCATACCCAAGACAAACTCCTGCGACAAGGAAAAACCCAGCAGGATCGTCTGAACCAGGTCAATGCCGACGTGGCGGATGCGGAGCGCAAGGTACACCAGGCAAGATTGCTTTTTGAGGACATGGGGCGGTTGATGCGGAATGAGCTGCAGCGGTTTGAAAAGGAAAAGGTGGAGGATTTCAAGTCGGGTGTCGAGACATTCCTCGAGAGTGCCGTCGAGGCTCAAAAAGAGGTGAGTACGCTGCCTGTTTATGCAATTGGGCTGTTGGCTAATATAGACCTCTAGTTGATCGAGTTGTGGGAGACGTTCCTCTACCAGCTGGATGCAGGCGAGGACGGCGCCCCTTTCTACGCGGCTTCTGGTGGAAACGCTCCGTCTCAGGCGGGAGCAGATGAGGGCAACGCATCAGCTTCGGCGTCAGTGACGGAGGGAGAGGCATGATCGTTTTCCATTTGAGCCTGGCCAATCTTGTATAAAAGCGGACGCGCCGATGTTTTTTTTCCTACAACGATTCCTCGGTCATTGAATGTGCTTGTGGCGCGCCACCTCCTGATTGACTTCACCATATGACAAAGTCTGTGACTATATGCAACGCGGGTAGTGTTAGGCTTCCTACAAACCAGAAACCATAATACCATGCCGACGCAGACAGATACCAGTAATCCTCACACCAACCCACCGTATCCATATAAGCAAGAGAAAAGAACCGCATCATTGCACATGATACATTGCACCCAATGATATAAAATAGTATACTGTACAAGAGAAATCCCCCAAAGCCAGGATCTAGACACAAAAAACGCAATTTATAATAGAACAATAACCGACAACAACATCCTTCACCCAAAATCTAATTCTTCTTCTTATCCCCCGCCTGCACCTCCTCCTGCCCAAACGAGCTAATCAAATCCAACAAATTATCCTCCTCCTCCTGAGCCTCGGCCTCCGCCTGCGCCTTAGCGGCAGCAGCAGCAGCCTCAGCCTCCGCCCCAGACTTCTTCTCCGCGCCCTCCTCAGCAGCAGCAGGCGGGGTATTCGCATCCCAGATCCGGCCGTACTTGGCACGGAACGCCGCCAACCGACCGGCCTCGTCGTCCTCGACGCTCATCAGTTTGGTGGACGAGGGATTCCACAGCAGCGTGTTGCGGGTGTCACGGGTGGAGCGGTAAACGGGGGCCGGGGACGTCGTGCGCTGCATGTAGGCGCTGCCGTCGGAGAGGGTGATCAGCTGCGTGAAGGTGTAGGGCCGCTTGGGACGGCGCAGTAGCGTGGCATGTCGGCATTGTGTGCAGATGAAAGTCGTGGAGGAGGGCGTTGTTGGGAGGCGGCTGGTTGCTGAGGCCGCGCTGCGGCGGAGGGAGGTGTGGAGGGACATTGCCCGGATGTTTTCGGGAGTGTTGGTATAAATCGACTTGGGTGGAATCGTTCCCCGAGGTTGGAATAGAGGGAGAGTGTGGTTCAATTCGAGATCGTGGTGGTTTCAGTCGACTGGTCTGGCTGGATTGCACATCATGGGTTGGTTCCTGGGGGAGAGAAATATTTGGCGGACGGGTGCCTTACGTAAGCGTGTACATATCCGACGTTTTCCTCGCCTTTTTTCCCTTGTTCCTGACGGATGTCAACGTCACTTTTACTGCTTCTTGGTTTATACGGTTTTGTCGCTCAGACATGCTTGTCGACTGAGATACTTGAGTTTTGTCCTCATGATGACTGTGGGGAGATCTGATCGTCTTGCGCCCAGTGTCTTCCTCGTTCTTGTTCCTTGAGCCGACGGCTACTATCACCGGCGGAATGAATCGCTCTTTCTTGCGGGCTGTGGCTTCTGTTTCTCGGATCGCAGGTCGCTTCCCAGGTAAATATTGGCATTTTGTTCATTCAATCTTGCTCTTGGTCTGACAATTCATCGCCAGAACCGCGAAGTAGCTCTACCGCCATCACCCATCACTGCATCCGTGCCACTCAACCATGGTCCTCCATAAGAAACATCTCGTCCGGCTCATCAGCAGCCGCAAACGAGCCCCCAGCGCCGGTCAACACACAGGATAGCCCAATCAGCCAAAATAGCACCTCGGGAAACAATCTCCCTCTCCCAGACCAAGTGCGTCTCCTCATGCGCCGAGTCCCCTACCCCGTCGCCATCATCACCGCCACCGACCCGCACGACAGCACCGATAAAGCCTTCCGCGGAATGACCGTCTCCTCCTTCAACACCGTGACCCTCAGCCCAGAGCCAGTCATCTCCTTCAACGTTCGCCGCCCCTCAGAGACCCTCAGCGCGCTCCAGGCATCCACCCGCTTCCTCGTTCACCTCCTCGCACCGGGCCCGGTCACCGCCGCCCTAGCCCGTGATTTCTCCAAGGGAAACCACAACCTCAAGATACTAAGCGGCGAAGGCGACTATGAATTTGCGGCCCATGCAAGCGACCCGGCTAGTAAGCCGCTTCCGTTGCTGCGCAGGAAGACCCCTCTCGCCACGGATGGAGAAGTGAACCAAACGGATGACTTCCCTTTCGTCTTAGAGTGCCAGCTTCATCCTAAGAGCGTCGACGTCTATGACCACACTATTGTCGTTGGGACTGTCGTGCGTGCGCTGTCATCACATTTGGCGCACCCGGATCCGCACGCGGGGACCACCTCCGCGGAAGAGTTATGCCTGACATATGCCAATACGCGATTTTGGGAGATGGGGCATGAAATCTAACCTCTGATGCCTTACTCCTCTTGAGACCACAGAGCAGTCTGAATAAATTTACTACCCCGCTTCATATGGCCTACCCACCCGACACGGCCAAACTTACCCACCTCCATCCTACCTGGTTTGTTACTTATTCATACAGAGACAAACAAGTCTATAACTCTCGATGGGCAGGCGTCCCATCAGAAGAGATCTACACCATGGCTCAAGCAGAAGCCAAAATCTTGACTGTACAATATACCCAGCGAACTAGAAATAGACATGTATGATACAATAGACTGTACGTCTACATGGACTTCAATACCAGTGCCATCCAACCTCCGGTCTGACTGTCGTATTTTCACACCGTCCTTCCTACTGATGGAGTATTCAAGTCCTGTATTATTTTTGTTGAACCGTAAAACTACTCTCGACTACATCAAGTCTTCCCTTCCAACTACCAAACCGTATATAACTACAACTTTCTTGCAAGATCGGACCCAACCCATCGATGTATGGGTGGATTTTCCTACATTCAGCTCAATGGTATGTCCACACAGAAGCACATTTTAGCGAGACAGAATGAATGTCCCCATCCACCACTGCCTAATGTTTTCTTATACAATGGAAGAACGAATTATCAATCGATCTTGAACTTGCAATACAGTTCTCGCTTCGGGAATGTCGCATCACTAGCCGGCCCACATGTTTGTCTCATTATCAAACAACACTTCTAGCCTCTCTCGCGTGCCGTGGTCCAGCTCCCGGACTATAAATTTTAGTCGCAACCCACAACAATTTTTTTCCTCATCTTCCCACGCTTGTAACCGCAAGGTTCAAGAAACGGATCCCAACACCAACGCCTGGCGCGTTTTGGTTGTTGGTATATCATGTGTCCTTTGGCAGTTTACACTCCATTGGACACTCGGCAATAAAGAGTGAGTTCATTCCCTTTTTACCTGTTATCTATCCACAACCACACCCTTTCAGGATGAGTTTCCTTAACAGGAGTATCCACGGCCGAAAAAAATCATGAAGGACCTTTTTAAGTCTCTAGAATTACTCTGATCTGCAATGTCATTGTTCTTTGATCATGAAGGCCTCGCTGTACATGTTGCTAACGTGATTCCTCTCAGGGCTGTGTCTTATGATGACTACGGTTTCTTCGCTCATTCGACTCCATATTATTAAAAGGTATGCGGGAAATTATTCCTTTTTTTCTTTTCTTTTTTTTTCTGTTCTTCATCATGTCGAGCTACTCTCCTTCGATGATGACATTATGACACGCTATAAGGCATTCCTCAATCTTAAGTTATCATGTGGAATCTGTGTTTCTATTAAGTTTCAGCCTTGTCTGACCTCGTTGGATTTTTTACTCTTGTTAAATACATTGATCTTTGTTATGAATTGCCACTAACAGACGATCAATAGGTAAACAATATTCTTCTTGTCAATCCTCGCCTATGGGCACTTCGATGAAGACAGCTTGACGAACGGGCGGACAGACTGTGCATCGGACTGCATCCACAAAAAGCGGAGCGTACAAACTCTGCGGGTGTTAGTCTGGTGTATCGATTGTTGAGAACTCGTCACCTGAGTCCTACTTCATCCTGTCTATTGTCAGAATTTCTAGGAGTAACAGGCCATACTAACGTGCCTCCTAGGTATTCTTACAATTCTTTCCCTATCTGTCATTTTGCCCTGCATCCAGTCAACATATGATGAACGTGTTTTATTCACACTGTTTGATCTGTGCGTTCTGCGTATGGAAATGAACTTTATACAAAAATTCTGATTTAATGAGGTATGTTGATCGGCTGTCTTCACCTATATCGCAACTGCTAACATGTCTCTAGCCTGAAATCGTTGACTTGTCACTTTTATGCACATTTTACATGCTGGCGACTTGTTACTGACTCGATAAGCCATCTAGGATTTTCATCTCGTAACCGACTGTCAACTGTCTTTTAGTGTGAGTACCCTTTTGCAGATTTCATTTGTCTTACATGATGATCAAAATTTATTGCTGTTTTTACCGAACACCATTGAAGAAAAACCAAATTTCACCTTGGAGAACTGATGCTTCTCTTCTCAACTCATGTTGTCACGAACCTACCGTTTCAGCGGCTAACGTTGCTTAAGTTTCTAGGACAACTCGATACTAGTTAATAATGCACTCATTTCCAAAATATTTGATTCTCATGGTGTAGCCCGTAGTTACCACCGTAAACCCATTACCCACATTCAACTACCTACCTAAGCGTAAAACAAGTTATGTTTCTTATGCCACCCCTCCAAACTCTCCTCCCCATAAACATCACAGACAACCTTCTTCCCCTCAGGCCAACGAACCCACGCCGGCTTCGACCCCGCCATAATGCATGTCATCTCGTCAGGAGCCGGCAACTCGGTATCAATGGCCGACGCAAACGGATGGATCAGCTCGGGCCAATGATGATCCCACAGCCACAGCATGGTGCTGCAGTTTGAGCAGAAGTTGCGCTCGCTGGAGCAGACTTGCTCGTCTGCTTGGCCGCGGTTTTTGATTGCGGAGTATTTTCTACGGGATTGAGTTAGCTATTTGATCTCTCTCTCGTGTATACACACGACGACGGGATCAGAGGGGGCGGGGACGCCCTCTCCGATAATCATGAATGTAGATTACATGATACAGTACATACTTAATCAGATCCTTCCCCTTCTTAATATCAAGACTAGAGGCGATTCCCCCGAGATTGACACTTCCGCTGTATCCGCCGACTTTGCGACAGATGCTGCAGGCGCAGAGCTGGTAGGGGACGGGTGTTGACGACTGGAGGGTGAATTCGATGCCGCCGCATTGGCAGCTGCCTTGTAAATTCCTGTTCTCACATTAGGAGAGGATAATTTTTCGGTATCGAGCTTTCTGAGGTATCTGCTTACATGGGCATTTTGTACTGTCGTTGGTTGGTTCTTTTTGGTTTCTTGGAAATGGTTGGGTTGTTGAGAGTTATATGTAGGTAAGATATGAACGTCATGGATATATCACTACCCGCATCTGACCGTTAACCATTGACCCCGCCAGCAATAACCTCCACGGATTAAATTCCGAGGTTTAGTTCTTACCCCGCAATTTATTGCTGAGGTGTACTGTGTTGCCTAACAGTATATGATTTATAGTTATTAATACAGTAAGCATGTTAGTTGAATGCCGTCTTCATGTTGAAGAAGCTCGAACGTGTACACAGCACTGATCCCTAGGAAACACTCAAAGCACCGGACGTCACGTCTCTCTACTGTAAGGTTTAATTGAGTGGCTGTTGACTACAGCCATTCCAAGACCGTCGGGCTCCGATCATATTGGATCTGAATATTGAAGTAATTTCCACACAGTGTGCACAGACGGCATCTTCCAAGGTATTGCCAAGCATATGGATCCTTTTGAGATGCGATGTAGGAACATTTGAGAAGTTGTCTTGTGTTGAGTCATGTCTACCTATCAGACGAGTCATTTGGATCTCCTCTGCACTTCTACTGTTAACGCGAAGGCACCCCATCGCTACCGATGTGGTGGACACCACCAGTCGACCTAGGAGAGTGTCTGCGCTGGAATGTACAAGGCGTTGTACACATTACCTGTAGTTTGAGTAGCGAAAGACCAAAGGTTGTGCAAAATCATGACACTCATAATACATCCAGCTATTGCTTCTTCCAGATACGAGAATTGACTATGTTGCTGTTGATCTATTTTGATTGCCGGAGTTATCGCCAAGTAAGCTCTTATCGAATTTGACTAGGGTCTCGCGAAGAAAGCAATACCTAACTTGTCCATTTGAATCTCATCATCGATACACCTAGATTCGTCAATTTAACCAAACAATGCCCTAGGTTGGATCGGACAGATGTCGTGAGGTTTCTATCACAGCGGTGTTATAATACTGTTCCAACTGATCCGGGTTACGGTCTATAGATATATCCAAGCCACTGCACGTCTACGAATACCGAGGACTGTAAGCTTGCTGCTTTCAGCTCCTGGCATGATCTATACATCACAGATAAGACAGAGCTTCGCGACCGAGAGCTAACTACCATATTATAGTCCAGCCTAGATAAAAATTTCGATGCTAATAGTCAATAACAGGTGAAGAACTCTATCACTCAACACCGAGCAGCAGATAGCCCGTGTATGACACCGTCAAGAGGAGCCGAGGATCGACAGCCATACCACATCAAGACTAGCGCATTTCCAGATTAGGGTTCGGGAATGATCATTTCGAGTAAAATTGCTGCACCTTAATAAAAACACAAGCCAACGCCATTAACCCCTCCAATGCTAGGGAGCAGAAATGCCAGTGAGTCACTTCTAGGGGTCTGGCCTGGCCCGGGGTCGGTGACAATTGCTGTTCCCGGCTATTGTACCCCGCACGTTATGCAACATCGATGGAACAATGGAATTAGTCATTTTTCAGCCTGGCGGTGAGTGGCTGCGGTGGGATGGTGGGCTTGCTTTTCTTTCTGGATTTGGTTTTCGGGTTCAGTATATTATCATTATTATAAAATTAGACCTATTATCATATTGTCTTACTAGTACTACTAAGTACTACTACTACTACTACTACTACTACTACTACTACTATTTGTACTGGATGTCGGCCGAGGTATAATCATTTGTTATGTTTGGCCTGTTTGACATGTTTTGCAGATGCAGGTGATTTTTTTTCTTCCCAACCTGCGCGACTGTTAGCGTTACGCTAATGGTATCATTGTCTGGATGGAATATTCTTGATCGGCGGTTCAACGGATAACAGGTCAAGTACGGAGTATGCTGGGTATTATGTAGTCCCGTCATTTCCAGTTCACATCCCCAATTTACAGATAGGTAAATCCAACCCCATGTACTACATAGTACACACTAATCCAGCGAGGGGTGGTAACACTAGTAACGAGAACAATAAACAGAAACAAGGACAATAAGATGTAAAGTAACGATTCGAACCGACATCAAACAAGAACAAAGAAAACATAAGAAACACAAGAAAATTAAGACCAGCCACGTGCCGTGGCCGGTCTTCTCGGCAGGCCCAGCCATACCTAATAAGATGGTCCGAAGAATCCCGATTGAACTCCCCCCTCCCCCCGAGCTTCAGCCCTAATGGCTTGTAACCGCGTGGCTTGCTAAGCGATCGTTTAGCATGCTTTTACACCGTCTGGTAAGACTGTGCTTCCCGTAGATTCATAGCTGTGCTGTTGGGAAGATGGTGTCAGGGTTGAAATCGAGTGGATCGTATACTAGAGGTGGAATGGACATCATGCCATATTGTACTCCGGACGTGGTTAGTCGCTTGATGGTTTACTCAGTGCCTGTGCTGATCGTCTAGGTAATTGGGGAATAATGTGTGTGTATACGTCTGTATGTTGTTCAGAATGGATGATGAGGGGTACTTGGCTTTACATTGATTATTGATTATAGAATAATGAATAGTTTGGATTAAGTTTTGAAGTACATGAGAATGAAGATCAATGGACTTGAAGTTGAGACCTCGTGACTTGAAAGCATGTCAACCGTACCGAAGGGTCTAAGGATTTAGGATACACACCATGATAAGAGATTTACACGAGTTAATCACCAAACGATTATAACGATTTAATCCTGATAGGACGCCGAACACGGGAACGTCTGGATAAGTCTAAATACCACTGGTCACCTTTACCTGACTAAATTTGATCAAGATGGACGAACCATGTCTGCAGAGTGAGAAAAAAAAAATTCCCCCAATACACAGGACGATTCTGTTTTGTCCCATTGGATGTCTGTGAAGATTGTGAATTTCTTTGAGGATAACCAATCAGTTGTCATTCCACTGGTGTTGATTACAGGATGTACCAATGAAACAGTATGTCATTGTATGGTGCGCCCTGGCTGGTGGACCCTGTCAGTGGCTGTAATGTTTGATTAAGGGACTCGACAGTTGACAGTATACAAATGTACCTTGATATATTAAATTCTACACGTACGGCATAGATATCCTATTTTAAAAAAAAAAAAATGAGAGCAATATACCTATCATTAACACCATAAAAAGGTAGGTGTACATTTGAAGCAAAGTCGGAAACCGATGTTTTAGACTCCAAATCGAGTCCAACAATTATTACCGTTAGTTACTATGAATGATATGTATCAGACTGGAGAAATTAAACCGGTACTAATAACCAGGACATTAATGTCACAGATAGATCGTCCAGTACAGGCCAACCCGGCCCCAGCTCATCAGTCAGCACCGGCATAAGCCTAGTAGTATAATTAGTATAATCCGGTCATGCCGAATACGTATAGTTACATGCCTAGCAGGTCCACCTTGGTCCGAGACTACGAACCTTTCTAGGCTGCTGTATGATATCAGATGTTATTATGGAGACTAATCATGTGTGAATATGACTTCTTTTATTAGCTTTAGGGTAGGTGTACTTCTCTTGGGTCTGTCATTCTTGCCATTGCCATTATCATGCAACGGTATAGAGCACCCGATCGTAGTAACCAATTGCATAGCCGGGTTCGGGTAAATCCCCAAGAGACGTCATGCTCGAGTAGGGAGCGGATATACAGACAGATGAATTGAGTATTGGGGGACCAGGATGGTTGCCGAACCGCCATTGTACTGGGCTGTTCATGGAGGAGGGGAGGGGATGGGTGTGGATGAGGGGCTAGATGATCACATGGCTTGAAACCGTGAGAGGTGAGATGGCCCATCTCTTTGCTCTTCTCCAAAGAGAGGGGAAGATATTAGTATTCCTATCCTGGCATTGTCGACCTGACACAGGGGAACAGCTGCTGCGGCCGTGGAGTAGTAGTATGGCTGTCTGCGGGTGTTATATATAGAAAGGTACAGCCGAAGATTACAGATTCGGACTCGGTTGACCACAGCCTTGCGTCTGTCCACGGGGGCTGTTCCATTACGATGTCTAGGTATATACTTACTGTATATACAGTAAGCCCAGGTTGATAAACATCAACATGATAACGATCTGTTCCACGTCCATAATAGTGTCCGAGGAAGAATGGTTCATACTCCACAGAAGCCCTGAAGGCCACTAACAGAAACCAGAACCTCCGGAGCTCCGCTCAATTATTCGGACCTTGCTTTAGTATTATTATCTGCTGTGTGTGATTGAAAAACCACGGACGTCCGGGACTGTCTTTTATTTGATTTTCCTTTTTCTTCTTCTTTTCTTTTCGTCCCTTAATCACTCACTTTCAGCCAGTCACCGATGATAATGTTCCTGGTCCAATATGAACATGGAAAAAGTTAATTACGTAGTGGTACCCTGATGAATTTATGAATTACTCTGAAGAACCCAAGTTTACAGTAAGTAAAATTGGCCTTAGGTAATGAGTAAAAAATGAGACTGCTGTCTCTAGTAAACTACACCTTTTTTTTTTTTTTTTTTTTTTCTTTGGCGGATTCCACAGTCAGGCCTGACTTTCCTACTGCGTTCTTCTCGGCATTTCTTCGTCCACCCAAATAATAATAAGAAAATCATAATAATAATTAAATCAAACCAATTAATAAAATAATATTTTCTGATTTTCTCACTTCTCTCTCACACACTGCACTAATTACTCTCTTCCCTTCTCTCTCTTCTCTCCCTCTCTCTCTCTCTCTCTCTCTTCCTTCTCTTCCCTCTTCTGTCTCTCACCCCTCCTCCCCCTCCTCATCCAGTCTAGGACTTTTTCCTTCTTCTTCTCGTTTCCTCCGTGGGTTCCACTGTCGGACTCGCGGTGCCGTTGCTGAGAAGTAGTCTTTGACCTTCAGTGCGCCTTTTCCCCGTGCCCCGATTTTCTCCTTCCCACTTCCTGTCTTTTTGCGGGACTTCCACTGGCAAGCCCATCTTCAACGCTTGTTTCGTTGCCTTTTTTTTTTTTCTCCCCTTCATCTTTTTTTCTCCGCACGGGTTTTTCGCTTCAGACTACCCTGTCATTTGTCCTCTTTTTATTTTATTTTATTATTCTTTTCTCTTTACAACTCAACCGTCGATTCCTACGCCCATTCGCCCTCCTAGCGAAAATTAGGGTGTTGAATTTCTGGTCTCTGAATCGCGCTTCGTACCTACGCATCGCAGGGGCAACGTCTCACCGTCAGGTGTACTTCGTCCTCGCTTAACTTCCTGTAGCGACCTTCGACTGCTTCAGTGAACATACCCGGTGTGCTGAGGAGTTTTCCGGCCGATCCAAGGTTGAACCACAAAATTTGTGTAAGCCCTGCTTCGGAGTCTTTTTTCCCTATCCAACACTCCGTGTACCAACTCCAGAAGGAACTATTTTTTTCGTGCTTCTCGCCCTGAGCTCTGCATCAGCGAGACCTTCGATATCTTCCCGAAGTCTTCGACCGAATACCTTCCTATCTCCTCCCTCGAAGCCTACCGTCTCGATCGATTCCCAAACGAACGAAACGCGAACTTTCCCCCTCATCCAACAGATGCGGTTCGTTTGATAGGACATCTCGAGAAGGATCGACATACATACGGACGCCATCTGCTTTGCTATCGCCCGTAATCGCAATAGTTTTTTCAGCCAATCTTGACGCTTCCATAAGTTGCAGTCAAGCGAGTGCGATAAAAAGTTCAGACCGACAAGGTTGAACCGAGGGTGAACAAGGACAACATCCTGATTTTTGTCAGTCTTTGACACCGATTTACGCTCAGCCGGCGCATTCAAGCTTTTTGGTGCTGCCAACGGAGATAACCTGTTCTCTGGCAGAACATCTTTTGATTTTCTTTTCATCTCCGAGACGGATATACTAGATTGTGTTATTCTTTTCTCGACCACAAAAATGGCCGCTACCTTTTCCTACGCGCAAGCCGCCAAAGGCGTTGTTGCCCCGCAACCGTCAGTGAAGTCTCCAGATTCGACGAATGCTGAGCTCCAGCCGAACGAGCAGAACACGGATGATGCCCGGCCAGAAGGGACAGAGGCTGCCCCGCAGGAAGAGCTCTCCAACGAGACCGAAACGCCCACGGCCGATGCCGGTGATGAATCGGAATGGACAGTTGCTACGAATTCGAAGGCCAACCCCTCTGGGACCACTTCCCCCGGCACCTCTTCCGCCTCCACAGTGCCTAAAGATGAGGCCTCAAATGCTGCAAATGGTACTTCGGAATCCACTTGGGATAAGCAGTCGCAAGCATCCGGAGCCGAGAAGCAGAGTGATGAAGCCAATGATACTAAGGAGAAGAAGAACGCCGAGAAGGAGAAGAAGGAACCCCCGAAGGAGCTGAAGGTGGCTCCCCTTCCCACCGTGAATGTGTGGCATCAGCGCAGGGAGGCACAGGACGCCAAGGTGAAGACCGTTCCGTTAAAACCCAGTGGATCCACTGCTAAGTCTGGGGCCTCTAAGACTGTCTCGTCGGCTTCTTCGACTTCGGGAGATGCCCCGCAAGAACAGCCCAAGGGCGCCTCGAAAAAGAAAGCCAACGATGCCGAGGGCCCCCGAGACCGCAAAGCCGCCAAGGGTCGGGAGGATGGCTCAAATCTGCCACCCGTCGGCGATGCAACCATGTGGCCTACGCCCCAGGTAGCCCAGGGTGAAGAGAAGAGGAAGGCGCAGGAGAAGACGACGACCGACAAGCCGGAAAAGAGCCCTGCCGCTCGTTCTCATGGCAAGGAGAAGTGGATGCCCGTGCCGTACGTGCCTACCGCTGTCTTCAACACTCCCTTGCCCACTGCTTCGCGCAGAGGCGGTAGAGCGGCTCGTGGTGGGAGAGATAGCACTCGCAGTGGATCTCACGGCGCCACCGGCGCCGCCGCTGATAAGGCTACCGCCGGACAAGCCGCCCAAGGCTCCGCAAAGCAGACTCCATCTGCAGAGAGAGGACGGAACGAGCAGAATTCGGCCCGTGCCAACTCCCTTCCCGCCCCGTCGAAACGGTCTAACAGCACCGAAGCCGGACTTTCGGACGCGCGTAAACCCACTACGGACAGAAGAGGTCCCAAGGGAGGTGACAATGCCAACGCCGCGCCGGCTGCTAGGCACGGGGGAGAAGGGTTCCCGCGTCACCGGGACGCTAAGCCCTTCGCTCGGAATCAGGAGGCCTCCAACAAGGGCGCCGACGCCAACTCTCGCAATGCCCATCTGTCCGTGGACTCTCACAACGGACCCCGCCCGGGCTCGACCAACGAGCGTCGTTTTGAAAACGGCCCCAAGTCGGCGGAATTTGGCGGCTTCCACGGCGACCGCAAGGATAAGGATTTCGCTCGCGAGGGTCGCTTTGAACGGAACCGTGGCTCGCACCGCGGTCGGGGAGGCTACGGTGGCTCCCAGAACTCTCAATTCCCCAACAACCACATGTCGCACCACACCTTCATGCATCCGAAATCCTTTGGCTTCAATGACCGTCAGCGGTCGCAGCAACATGGCATGCCCAATGGGTCGCAGAACCATCGGATGCCGTTGAGGTCGCCGTCGCTGCCGAACTCGGCCGCTATGTACGGTGTCTACCCCTTCCCCGCCGATATCAACACCATGTACGGCTATCACCCCATGCATGCTGGTCCGATGACCGCCGTTCCGTACCAGCAGTACATGGAGCCCTTCTCTCTTATGAGCATGATCTCGATGCAGCTAGAGTATTATTTCTCCGTTGATAACTTGTGCAAGGACCTGTTCCTCCGGAAGCACATGGACACCCAGGGCTTCGTGGCGTTGTCTTTCATCGCTAGCTTTAAGCGCATCAAGTCCTTGACCGAAGACTTCGAGCTTCTCCGCCATGTTTCCCGCCAGTTGCGGAACGTTGACCACGTCTGCGGGGACGATGGCGTTGATCGATTGCGGCCGAGAGACAAGTGGGAGCAGTGGGTCTTCCCCGTGGACCAACGGGACCCTTCTGCGCAGCACGACGGTCCCTCGTTCGCGCCCAGTTCTGCCAAGTCCGATGAGCATGTCAATGGGACCACCAACGGCGTTTCTCCCCAGCACCAGTCCAATGGCACAGCTGAGTCGCATGTCCCCAAGACGTCCTTGTCCTCTACTGCCCCGGAGTTCTCGCCGTCCAACGCCTTGAATGCCCAGACCGAGGTTGCAAACGTAAGATCATCATTTGAACGTTTCCACAGTCAATAATCCTGTGTTGACAATTTGAATAGCATGCGGCTTAAATTTCCCTCCCCATCACCAGTCTCCATTTTTTATCCCGGGCCATTGAGTGCAGATCCTTCCAGTAAGTTCGATTCCACTAGCGGACAGTGATTTTGAGAGACCGTCCAGGCTTCATCCTCCCCACAGAAAATACTAACGGTGATATAGCTTTCGTTCTTAGGAGCTCGCCTGCCCATACCTGGGATTGAGAAGGGAGATTTCTCAAAAAAATTCGGTCTTATCCAGTCCGTGATTTTACCATGTCCTATTTTCCGAAAACGAATCCTCCACGAATTTTTTTTACCACGGCGCCCGCAGATGGTGACCGTGATATCGATGTTTTGCACCAATTTTGGTCGCATTTTGGTCCAAAATTCCATGCACAAATGTACAATGAATTTAAGAGTCTAGCGTTTGATGATCTCGATACGGAAACGTCAGCCTCAGCCCGAGCGATTCCTTCGGTTTGACAGTCACCTTTTTTGTCAATCAGCTGGCCTTGCCGTGTTTTCCCTGGAAGCATGCTGATATGGGCGCGGACGAAGTTCCACCGCAGACTTAAAAGCCACTCTGATTCACCTCTGTGGTGCGTCTTCTCTCCAAAGTCGCAAAAGAAAAAAAAAAGGTGGACTGCATTCTGGGTCTTAGCTGGACAGACGAGCTGGAAAAGTTGATTTTGTTATTTTTTTCTTCTTCTATCGGTCATATATCTTTCTCTATCTCGCGGGTCTTTTTACCTCTCTTTCCTCTGCCTTTTACATTGATCATGACTTGCATTATTATCTGTCAGCTTTTGCATTTAACTACGTTTTGTCGAGCTGTCGACTGCAAAGCAGCCATCAGAGTGGATTGATATTTGCACGTCCAATATCTCGGCTTGTCTTTCAATTCTTTTCTTTTTCCCTCTTATCTTCTTCTCTTTTTTCTCTTCATTTCTTTTTCTTTTATCTCATATTTTGTTCAGTCATGGGAGGTTATTAAAATTCTGGAGTCCGGGCATGTTTGACTGGGCAGTATCTCCTGACCTTGATGCTTCCTTTGTGGTGCGCCGGGCTGAGTTTTATTCCCACGACCATAGAGTGTTTATCCGGTTTATCATTTGTCTCGAATTTTCTCATTTGCCTTTGATTTGCTAATACTGCGATGATTATTTTCCACTCATGCACTCTGAAATCTGGATTTCTAGCACCAATGGAACACAAAACGAGAAAACCAGTCCAAAAACCAAAACCAAAAAAAAAAAATTCTTGATTTTACAAAGCCGGGCGCTATCGGGGTCTCTCTCAAGACAAAAAAAATTGAATGCAGCATACTCGTTCCCATCCTTTTCTTATAGTTTGCCAGGCGGTGCAAGGTGTTTTCGTGCATGGAGTTGAAGATCCTGTCCAGGGAAGGATTGTGTCTCTTTCATAGCCTGCCAGGAGTGGTTTCTTTTCTTCTTCTCCCCCTTCTTCTATTTTCTTTCTTTTTTTTTGCATAAGATGGGCCGGTTACGTATATCCTGTGAAAGTAATGTGCTAGGTACATCATGAATGTTTTGATGACGTGCAATGGTGCTGGACTCTCTGGATGTTCTGTAGATGACGTGTTGCACTATTTATGATTTCTAGATAGTCCACAGTCGGGATAATGTAGATTTACTGACAATTGAATCTCTATAGCTCCTGCATCCGTGTTGCAACAGCATCCCATCTGTATACAACTATAAGCTGGACGAAATGATAGCTGACTCAGCAATATCATGCCTGAGGCACTGACCCCAGTCCGGTCCGATCGAAAGTGCTAGACTCGACTAAGTAATCCGCCCAGCTCCCTCAGTTACGCCCGAGCACGTTTTCCAGCTTCCACCTATACACTTCTCTCTCGATCGAACCACCTTTTAACCCAATACTCCCTCCATTACCCCTTCACCATGGAAGTGGCCTCTAGGCAAACAGTGAGGCAGCTCCGGCCCTCCACAGCCGCAGCAGCAGCCCGCCTATTCGCCCACCACCCAACCCACCTCTCCAAATCCGCCATCCCAACCATCAACCGCATCCGCCGACGAGACCTCTCCACAACCCGCCGCACCGCCGCGCCCGAGAACTCCCTCCTCAACTTCGGCACAGGCGGCCAGCTAGGCGGCGGCGGTGGCGGCGGCGGTGGGCCCCCAGCGACGTACTTCGCGAACCGCTCCGCGCTGCCCGTCAACACGGTCGTGCGGTTCGTGCCGCAGCAGACGGCGTGGATCGTGGAGCGCATGGGCAAGTTCCATCGGATTTTGGAACCGGGCTTGGCGATTCTGATTCCGTTCTTGGATCGCATTGCTTATGTGAAGAGCTTGAAGGAGTCCGCTATTGAGATTCCAAGTCAGAATGCTATTACGGCGGATAATGTAACGTTGGAGTTGGATGGGGTGCTTTATACGAGGGTCTTTGATGCGTTTAAGGCGAGGTGGGCTTTTCTTTTCTTTTCTTTTTTTTTTTTACTGGGTTGGGGTTAGGTTGAGTTCGGGATTGGACTAACGGATAATAGTTACGGTGTGGAAGACGCTGAATATGCCATCTCCCAGCTTGCCCAGACGACGATGCGTTCCGAAATTGGCCAGCTCACGCTCGACCACGTTCTCAAGGAGCGTGCCACCTTAAATACGAACATCACGCAGGCTATCAACGAGGCGGCGCAGGATTGGGGCGTCGTCTGTTTGCGATACGAGATCAGGGACATTCACGCCCCCGACGGTGTTGTCGCGGCCATGCATCGCCAGGTGACTGCCGAGCGGTCCAAGCGGGCTGAAATTCTCGACTCCGAAGGTCAGCGCCAGAGTGCGATCAACATCGCTGAAGGCCGGAAGCAGTCTGTTATCCTCGCTTCGGAGGCTATGCGCGCGGAGCAGATCAACCGCGCTGCTGGTGAGTCTGAAGCGATCATGTTGAGGGCGCAGGCCACAGCACGGGGGATTGAGGCCGTTGCGCGGTCTATCGAGGAGGGTAAGGAGAATGCCCACAGTGCTGTTAGTCTCAGCGTGGCGGAGAAGTACGTCGATGCGTTCTCCAACCTGGCTAAGGAGGGCACTGCCGTCGTGGTCCCGGGCAACGTCGGTGATCTGGGCGGAATGATTGCCAACGCGATGGCCGTCTACGGCAAAGTCAGCGACACCCAGGCGCGCAGTATCGCGGCCAAGACTCTCGGAGTGAAGGAGAAGCCGCAGCAGGGGGCCCAGGCCAACAAGTCCGAGAAGGATACGGGACGCCGACACGAGCCTGAGCTCGAATCGGAGATTGAGGGGACATCCGGGAGCCCTCGTGGGGTTTCGGACACGGTGTTGGAGGGCTTTGAGCAGACCAGCCACCCCAGACAGTAATGGCGCGGCGGTCTGATCTTGCATTTGAATTTTTGTTCTTTCCTTATGATACTCCTCGAATCCTTCTTCGCTTCCTCCACTCTTCGACTGCCCTCTAACTCTGGGAGAGGCCATTCTTGTCCCATATCGCATTGTATTAGTATCGACCTCGATTGTTTTCTGAGTCTTTCCTTTGTCATCCATTTCATGGCGCCAGATAGGGGGTAGATTGACTCGCGAAAATCAGAGGAGCGAGCTATGGTTGGACATGCTGCATAGTTTCAAATCTTCTGATCGCGCGAGACATGTTGTATTCTGTGTATGATGTACCACGGTGGATACATAAGTCATTGGTAGTTCCAATTAACCCGTAGATCATCCCCATGAAAGCACATTACGTGTAGCAATTGTAGCAATTGTAGCATATAAAAATGGATAATCCAATTAAACCAACCCAGCCAATCAGGCCGCCCAAGGCAAAGCTCGGACCACCGGCCTCCCGACCATCTGGAGATCGCGACTTTTCTGGAAAGGCGGGCGCGCGCTTGGGAACTTACCTGCACCCCGGCCCTTTCTTTGGTTCGCGCGTCTTCACTTATTGCGCCGTTCTCTCTCCCGTCTGGAATTCATTTCTTCTACTCACAAACGGGTATTCTGGACTGGAAGCCTTCACTTGCTTATTGATTTTCTTTTGTTGCATGACTTGAAGCCGAGGACGTGGCTGCTCTGCGATGATCCGATTCGGCTCCTGTCTTGAGTCCACGTCTACCTACTTGTGATTGATTGATTGACCCCGAAGAAGAACCTGCCTGCGTAAGAAGTGCAGAGCTGTTGAAACTGAGAGGAAGGACTAAACGGAAGAGGTCTCACGATGCATATTATCAAGCCGGTTTGGCTGACCCATGGAGGTAGGCTTTCCCTTCCTTCTTTCTTTCCTTCTTTTTCGGAGCCACGACGTGCCTGTCTAGCACAGGTCCCCTCTTTGAATACAACTGGAATATTGAACCACCGACGTGACTGACTAACCGTTACTGCTTCGAATACAGGCGAGAGAAAAGACTTCGAAGTCTACAGCTGCGATGTATCCCCCGATGGAAGCCGCCTAGTCACCGCAGCCGGAGGTTAGTACACACGCATACAAACTTAGCCAACCGGATGGGTGTTAACGGTATTGTCATCATCTATACAGACGGATACGTGCGGATTTGGTCGACGGAAGCGATTTGCGACACGGACGACTCGGCGGGCAAACCGAAGCAGCTGGCGTCCATGAGTAACCATTCAGGGACGATCCATACGGTTCGCTTTTCGCCGAACGGCAAGTACCTTGCGTCTGGGGCGGACGATAAGATTGTTTGTATTTATTCACTGGATGCGAACCCGCCGTCGCATGCTTCGACCTTTGGTATGTACTGGATTTGCGTATTGGATTTGCGATCTTGAGGGATGGGCACTGATGCTGTCTTTTTTTTTTGTTTGTTTTTAGGGACAAATGAGGCTCCTCCCGTGGAAAATTGGCGCACGATTCGGAGATTGATCGGTCACGATAACGATGTGCAGGACTTGGGCTGGTCGTATGATTCGTCGATACTGGTGTCTGTTGGGTTGGATTCGAAAGTGGTCGTGTGGTCGGGACACACGTTTGAGAAGCTTAAGACGCTGTCTGTCCATCAAAGTCACGTCAAGGGGATCACGTTCGACCCGGCAAACAAGTACTTCGCTACGGCCAGTGACGACCGAACTGTTCGGATCTTCCGTTTCACCTCCCCGGCTCCGAATTCGACCGCCCACGACCAGATGAACAACTTCGTCCTGGAACACACCATCACTGCTCCCTTCCAGAACTCGCCCTTGACGGCATACTTCCGACGGTGCTCATGGTCCCCGGATGGAATGCATATCGCCGCGGCTAATGCCGTGAATGGGCCTGTTAGCTCCGTCGCCATCATTAACCGTGGATCGTGGGACGGAGATATCAACCTGATCGGGCATGAAGCGCCGGTTGAAGTTTGCGCGTTCTCTCCTCGGCTCTATTCTATGCAACCGAGCAACAAACAGTCCGACCACCCGGCGCCTAGCGTGACCGTTATTGCGTGCGCCGGGGGTGATAAGTCGCTGAGCATATGGATCACCAGCAATCCGCGGCCCATTGTCGTTGCGCAAGAGCTGGCGGCCAAGTCCATCTCGGATCTTGCCTGGACTCCGGATGGGAAGTGTCTTTATGCGACGGCCTTGGACGGGACGATCCTGGCTGTGCGTTTTGAAGATGGGGATCTGGGATTCGCGATGGCTATGGAGGAGAATGAAAAATCCCTTACGAAGTTCGGTACCAACAGAAGGGGCGCTGGGATCACAGAGACTACGGACGGACTGCTCCTCGAGGAGAAGAGCAAGGCTGGGGAGAGCAAGGCTGTCGAGGGTCGCATGGGCGCCCTGATGGGTGACGACCATGCGGCTTCCGATAGCGTGGTCAATGGGAAAGCTGCGCCGGCGAACGGAACGACACCAGCGCGCGCCCCGTCTCCCGCTCCCGATACCCAGAAGAGCCAAGCGAACGGAACATCAGCAACCCCGCAAGCTCCAGAACCAGAGAAACCGGACCCCTACCAGGCCAAGCTGGAACGACTCAAACAACGCCCGACTTACACCAAGGAGGGCAAGAAACGCATCGCCCCGCTACTGGTATCCGGAGCTGGCGCTGCCGAGTCGTCTCTGCCGCAGGCGCGGCTGATGGCGTCGGTCAGCAGCCAGGTGAAGGCCGATACGCCGCAGTCGATTGTCGACCTGTCCAAGCCGTTCGACGGGCTGCCGAAGGGCGGACTGGCGGCATTGCTGTTCGGGAACAAGCGCAAACTGGCACAGATCGAGGGAGACGAGGATGGACACGTTGAGAAACGCGTGGCCGTCGCCAGCCAGAATGGAGCCACCCCGATTCTGGCCAACACGCCCGACGGGTTGCTCCCGGCTCAGCCGCAACCTGCGGCGACGGGACAGCAACCGACCCCAGAGTTCATCCGGCCGGCGGTGACGAACCCGTGCATGTCGATCAGCCAGCTGCGGCTGGCCGTCCCCAAGGTTCGCAGCCAGATCCTGCGCGCCATCGACTCATCGGGCCAGCCGACGGAGCCGCCCAGTGCATCGGGGGAGTCGAGCAAGTCGCGCGCGGAAGTGGTGTTCGAAGTGCGCAACCCGTCCCTGGCGAGCCTGACGGGGCGCGCCGTCGACCGAGAGCCGGTGCGGCTCACCCTGTCCCGGGGCGAGCAGCCGCTGTGGCAGGATTACCTGCCGCGGACGGCTCTGCTGGCGACAGGCAATCAGAGTATGTGGGCTGTAGGCTGCGAAGACGGGTCAGTCTACATCTGGACGCCGGCGGGGCGCCGTCTGGTAAGCGCGCTGGTACTCGAAGCGCAGCCAGTGATCCTGGAGTGCCACGGGCCGTGGATCCTGTGCATCTCAGCCGTGGGCATGTGCTACGTGTGGAACGTGAAGAACCTGTCGTCGCCGCACCCGCCCATCTCGCTGCAGCCGGTGCTGGACGCAGCGGTACACAGCCTAGGAGCGCACCCGTCTTCCGCGCCGTCGGTGACGAACGCTCGGGTCAACTCGGAGGGCCGCGTGGTCGTGGCGCTGTCCAACGGCGAGGGCTACGTCTACTCGCCGTCACTATTCACCTGGCAGCGCGTGTCCGAGGCGTGGTGGGCCGTGGGCAGCCAGTACTGGAACACGACAGAAGCCCCCGTAGGCAACCTACAGGCGCGGCGTGGCCCACAGCCACGCGAGCCAGCGACGGCCGCAGCGGCCGTATCAGCGGGGATCGTCCCATTCCTGGAACGGAACACCACCAACGAGACGCTGCTGCGCGGCCGGGCTTACTTCCTGCAGCGACTGATCAAGGTGCTGCTGTCGCGGGAGGGATACGAAGGGTTCGAGTCGAGCGTGTCGATCGCGCACCTGGAGAACCGCGTGGCGGCGGCGTTGTCGCTGGGCGCGAAGGAGGAGTTCCGTCTTTACTTATCGATGTACGCTAAGCGGATTGGAGCGGAGGGGCTGAAGGGGAAGGTGGAGGAGTTGCTGAAGGGGTTGATTGGGGGGTTGTTCGAGGAGGAGGGGGAGGATGAACAGGCCGAGGACGAAGGCGACGGCGCCGGCGATGACAGCGAGGACGATGCGGGGACGGTGGCTCGTCGGATGGGCTCGCGGGCAGATGATCGGAACTGGCGCGAGAGTTCGGAGACTCTTTGTGGCTGGCCACGGGAGGTGTTGTTGAAGGAGGTGATCTTAGCGTTGGGTATGTTTTCCCTTGTTCTCTTTTCTCGCTTTTTTTCTTTTTTTTTTTTTTTGTTCATTCCTATCCTTTTCGATCGATGAGATATGCATACTAACTGAGGTCTAGGGAAACACCGCGATCTGCAACGGGTGACGGTGCCGTATGCGAAACTGCTGGGAATGGTGGATAATGAGGATGCGATGGAGACGTGAAGAGGGGATGGGATGTACTTGTTCTGGCGTATTGGGGTTTGGGATAGTGGGGGGGATCACTGATTGACTATTTATTTTCATTTTCATTTTTCTCCTGTTCTCTAAACTATATCTATACCTTGTCTGTTCTATGAAGCTATTCGGGTCAGGGTTGGTAAGGCACGTGGGCGGTGAGGCTAGGCGAGTCTTCTTCCCAACTTCCGCCCGTACCTCTCTCCCTCTACTACTACTACCACCACTACCACCACTCCATACCACCACTACCTTACTAAAGACGGCCATTCTGCCAACCGCCAAACTGTCGCGCACCAAAACTCCCGCGGGGCTTCTGTTGCTTTCTGCCCCTCTTCACTCCTTCCTCTGCCCGTCCGCAGCCGGTCGGTTCCCCTCTTCTTCCTCTCCCTCTTCATCCCTCCTCTTTGCTTCCTCCCTCACTTCTTCTTCCTTCTTCCCTACCCGTCCCCCCACTTCTTTCCTTTCTTCTCGTTTCTATTCTAGTAAACGAAAATCCAAGAACAAGAAAATGCCTCCCAAGAAGGCGCAGGTGCAGGAGAAGGTCATGCTGGGCCGTCCGGGTAACAACCTGAAGAGTGGTATCGTATGTGAGCACACCGCCTTGTCTTTTCTTTTTTCTTTCTTGGCGGGTTTGTTTTTTTTTTTTTTTTTTCTGCCCACCCGCTTAATTTTTTTCTCTCTTTCTTTCTTCCGCACTCTCTCCTATTTAAACCTGTCCTTCCCCCTTCCTGGACTTCTTGGTCTTCCTTTCTTTCACATTCACCATGTGACTCCCATTATGGACTGTCATGAAGTCTTCCATGCAGGAACCTAACAGTATGTAGGTTGGTCTGGCCAACGTCGGTAAATCCACCCTCTTCCAGGCTATTACCAAGTCCTCCCTGGGTAACCCGGCCAACTTCCCCTATGCCACCATCGACCCCGAAGAGGCTCGTGTCATCGTCCCCGATGACCGCTTCGACTGGCTCTGTGAGCACTACAAGCCCAAGTCGCGCGTCCCCGCCAACTTGACGGTCTATGATATCGCCGGTCTGACCCGTGGTGCCTCCACCGGTGCCGGTCTCGGTAACTCCTTCTTGTCGCACATCCGTGCCGTCGATGCCATCTTCCAGGTCGTCCGTTGCTTCGACGACGCCGAGATCATCCACGTCGAGGGTGATGTCGACCCCCAGCGTGATCTGAACATCATCAGCGAGGAGCTGCGCGTCAAGGATATCGAGTTCACCGAGAAGGCTCTCGACAACCTGAAGAAGCAGACTCGTCGTGGTGGCCAGTCCCTGGAGATGAAGAAGCTCCGTGAGGAGGAGGCGACCGTTGAGAAGATCCTGGCTCACCTGCAGGCTGGCAAGGATGTCAGACACGGCGACTGGGCTCCTAAGGAGGTACGTTTATCATTCTTTTCTTTGTCTTTGTATCCCTTTTTATCCCATTCCGTCCTACCCCTCGGGGTTGCCTATTATGATGAACAAGAGCGTTCGCTCTATAATCCCAGCTCGTCGAGTACCTCATTTTTTATAAACTCACGTAGAGGTGCCATGAGAGAACATCCAATCTGATACCAATTCACATTCTGCCATTGATCTTCACGATTCTGCTTGGCAACTCGCTAATGATGAATCCAGGTCGAGGTTATCAACCCCCTTCTGCTGCTCACCGCCAAGCCGGTCGTGTATCTGGTCAACCTGAGTGAGAGGGATTACATCCGCCAGAAGAACAAGTACCTGCCCAAGGTCTTTGAGTGGGTCAAGACCAACTCCCCCGGCGATCCTCTGCTGCCCATCTCGGCCTGCTTCGAGGAGCGTCTGACCCTGATCGGCGACGAGAAGGCCGCCGAGGAGGAGTGCAAGAAGCTGGAGACCAAGTCCGGTCTGCCCAAGGTCATCACCACCATGCGCAAGGTGCTCAACCTGGCCAGCTTCTTCACCACCGGTGAGGACGAGGTCCGCCAGTGGACCATCCGCAAGGGCATCAAGGCGCCCGCCGCGGCCGGTGTCATCCACACCGACTTTGAGAAGACCTTCATCCAGGCTGTCGTCTACAACTATGAAACCCTGCGCGAGCTCGGCGACGAGTCCGCTGTCAAGGCGGCCGGCAAGGTCATGACCAAGGGCAAGGAATACGTCGTCGAGGACGGCGATGTCTTGTTGATCAAGGCGGGTGCTGCACGTGGATAAACAGATAAATAGATGAATAAAAGTATTAGTATCTGAATGTACCCGATCGTAGCATGATTTTCAGTTTCTCAGTATCTTGGACTGTACATCGTAATCGTAGTTCCGTTTTCAGACACCAGGCCCCATCATATACCATCGTATACCTACCATCACCAGACCCGACATGATATGATGTAGTATCTTATTTTTACCGCCGTAAAAATGTCACGTGACATGACAACTTCCCCGCGCCAGCGGAGCTCTCAGTACTGCAACAGTCTGCAACACACCATATAACACCAGCACCGCCATCATGTTTAAAAAGGAGTGAGTTGACCCAATGTGTCTAGTTGCCGTGTCTTTAGTACCAGAGGGCAAACACAAGGAGAAAGAAAACAGAAAGAAAACAAAAGAGAAAAGAACACAGGAAGAAAAAAATATAACCCCGCCTGCACTCCCCCTCATCAGCAAGCATCAATCTCCTCGCCCCAGTCAAGGGAGGACATAGCTGTCATGCAGAAGAGAAGAAGAAGACGATGAAGAAGAAATGACTCTGACTCTGATTATGGAGGAGAAAAAAGACAAGAATGATAAGCTAACAGAACGGTAAAATAGTCTTGCCCCCTCCGCGCGCTCAAAAGTCAAATCCTCCGTCCAGCGCGGCCTGCGTCAGAAATTCCTCGACGCGCACCCCGGTTTCGAGCCTTATATCGACGAGGTCTTGCCGAAGAAGGCCCAGCTGGATGCTGTGAAGCTGTATGGCGCCCCTTTTTCCGCACCTTCTATCACCCACTGTGTATACACACATATCTATCTATCTATCTATCTATCTATCTATCTATCAATGAAGAAACTGACAGAAGACAACGACCAGACCAGACAAGTGCACCCTCTACTCAATCTCCACCGAACCCCTCTTCTACCAACCCCAAGACGGCCCGCCCATCCCGCACCTGAAACTCGTCCACGCGTATCCCTCCGCCCTCCCCACCATCCAGATCGACCGCGGCGCTATCCGCTTCGTGCTGTCCGGCGCGACGCTCATGGCGCCGGGTCTCACCTCCCCCGGTGGACGGCTGCCCGATGCGGAACATCAGTTGGAAGCGGGCACGGTGGTCGCTGTTGTGGCTGAGGGGAAGGAGTTGGCTTGTCTGGTTGGGCCGTTGAAGGTCGGCACGGAGGAGATCAAGCAGAAGGGGAAGGGGGTTGCCTTGGAGGAGGGGCATTATTTGGGGGATGGGTTGTGGGGGATGGTTCTTGATTAGTTTTTCCTTACCTTCGGTGTGGGGGGGTAGGGGGGTTTCTTCGGATATGGTATGGTTTTTGTTGATCTGTTTCCTTTCTTATTTGTGGTATGGTTGTTTCTTTTAAGTGTTTTTTCTTGAGTTTAGTTAGTTATGGGTTGATGATACCTGATATCGTTTTGTCTGTCTAGGGGGATATGATAAATCAATTGAAACTATAACAGCATATATAGACGTGTGAAGAAGGTATGTAATCAAAATCAATCAGGTATGTACATTCAATTCTGCAAGTCAAGGCAAATCATCCACCCTATCCAACGCTTCTTCCGCACTAGGCGACATGTCCCCGCGCGGGGATACATCCCCGCTTTCTCCTCTTCCCATAGACAACGACAGCGATGAAGCCGGGGACGTCGACCAAGGCGGCGTGATCGCCAGCCCCAGGCCCCTAACGCTGGTACTAGACCCGTTCACCTGGCCGTTTCCGTTGCGCAGACCCGCTCGAGACACCGCCCGGCGCAGCATGTCGCCTGACCCGTCGAGCGCGATCAGGAACCGCGCGAGCTCCGCACACAGATCCCAGTCGCTCTTGTGCGAGGCGAGCGCAATGAGCCGCACGACGTAGTCTTCGATGGGGGCTTCGTGGCCGTTGTCGTCGTCGTCGAAGGCTTGGAGGACGAGGAGGTAGCCGACGGCCGTTTTGAGGGAGTTGAGCTTGAGGGCTTGCTCGAAGAGGTCTTTGGGAGGGGGGAGGTAGGTGAAGAGGGTGCGCCAGGAGCGGAGTTCTGTTTTGCGTGTGCACTGCACGACGATGTCGAGGTAGACTTTTGTAGGGAGGGAGGCTTGCAGGAAGGAGATGACTGAGGGGAGGAGGGGGTCGTGTTTTAGGGACGGGTCGTTGGTTTTGCTGTCTTTGCTTTCGTTGTCCACTTCGTCGTCGAGGACGTGGTGGAGGAGGACTTCTAGGGCGTGCGGGAAGTAGGAGAGGTGCGCGAAGTGCTGGCTGAGGGATAGTGCCGACGGCATGTCGCCATTCACGAGGCTGTATTGGAGGAAGTAGGGGAGGAATAGATGGGTCTGTCTGGTTAGCCTAGTGGATTTCATGTCGAAGGGAGAGGACATACTCGGATGGCAAACTTCAACACCGAGAACGTGACATCCCGACGCTGGATCATCTCTGATTCCACACCCAGTACAATACCCTTGCTGAGCAAGACCGAGAGCGGATAAAAGTCCAAGGGCATTTCGATCGCTTTGGGCACATCCTCCCGCCGCAGCACGTCCTGCACATCACCCCACGCGAGTAGATCCTTCCCACAAAACGTCCAGAGAGAATCCCTCAGAGAAAGGTTATTGTGGTACATGTTCAGAGCCAATTCGGCGGCCGGGCTGGGAGGAAGCGACTCGTCCATAGGTTGAGTAAAATTGAAGGACACCTGGTCTCGCATCAAGATGTAGTACTCGACGTCGTGAGCAACCACCCGCATGTCATATTTCAGGTCACCGCTATCAGACAGTGACGGCTGGAGTAGAACCAAATTCCCATCAACCAAGAGAAGCACGGATGCAACTTTGACATCTTGAGATGGATCGCCATTGCCTGCACTGATAAGTACCATGTCGATTCAACAGGGAGAAAGATGAGGAACATACGCATCTGATCATCAGGCAAGACCCAACTGATTGCCCGCACTCGAGTGGGCGCTCGTACAATCCCGTTGAAGGCAATCTGGCCCACCGGGACCAATGTAATCCGAGGTTGCGTCGCATTTATAATATAATGATAAAGGATGTTGTCGTAGGTATAAACAAGGATGGAGTCTTCGCCCGACGGCCCGATGAAGACCACAGGTGAGGGGAGGTATTCTATGTGCAAGATGGAATGGTTGTTCAGGGGGAGTTCTCGGGAATATAGTCGTAGCTGTCTCGTTAGCCTCGTCCAACGTTTTACAAAGTGGCACCTACCTCGTAAGAACCGTCGCTCTCGACGGCGGCGATCAAAATATGGCCGTACCAGCACATGCCACCCCGCACAGCAAATGAGTTTTCGATTTTGGGGTCTTCAAAGATCTTCCACCGTCCGCTATTCACGCTGTAATGCGCTAGACCCCGTCTACCGGCGATGGCTACATATCGCCCGTCCTGAGAGACCACGCTGGAGCGGATTGGCCACTGGGAATGCAAGTAACCAGGGGGATATTGGGCATGATGCCACAAAGAGTCCTTGCCGGATATCGACATGAGGTCTGGTAAATCATGGCCACGGTACAGGATGACTTCCGTCCCCGTCTGTAACAAGCCCCGTGCGAGGTTTGCAGATGAATAGCACCCTGTCAAAGAGCTCCGTGCTGTTTCCAAAACCCACAAGCGACGATCGTTACGAGCAGCGAGGATGATATCTGAGCCACCGCCGATCCAGCAGCCGTGCGAGACTCCAGCCACCCAATCTTCCGCTTTCGACTTGGCCAGAGACCGGTCTGAGGTGAAACTGTTGCCTACCAGCTTGCCAAAGACACTCCACGTCGTCCATCCGCGATTGTAGCCGGCGAAAAGACAATACCCATCTGGTGAATAAGACAGGAAGGAAAGATCGCCCGTTGTCATTGGCGAGGCTGGGAGCTGAAGCTTTTGAGACAGCGGCACGTTTCCAAAATAGTCTTTGGCGGTGTAGACGAGAATTTCGCCATTGGCGCAGTTCACCGTGAGGAGGGAAAATCGCGCATTGACAGCGACCTTCACTGCTCTCTCACCTTCGTGTTTTGGGTCATGGAAACAGTGGCCGTGGAAGAGCTTTTTGGGGGCGTCGGGTTCGTCCGGTGTCTCAGAGACGCGTTGGACTGCGTATGCCTGTCCTTCGTTGGTGACCCAGACTAAGAGGTTGATGGCACGGTCATACACCATGTCGGTGATAGAGGTCCGTTTGGAGACGCCCAATATCCGACTCAGGAGTTCCGATGTAGTCTGAGACCCAGTCGCATCTGGACTCCATCGAATGCACTGGATGGCCGCCGGCTTGACCGTGGCGACCACCAGTTCATGGTCCAGAGCGAGGGCTTTGACAATCCCCGACTCGATCTTGATGGCCATTCTAAACCGGATACTAACATCGCGGATTCCATTGGCATCCTCCTTGTTGGACAGGCGGGCAATCTGCTGACGGCGGGTTTGTGTGGACGGATCGAATTTCTGCTCGTAAACTCTGCTATTAGGGTCGGAGGCGATGGTATAGGTAAGTAAGTATCCGTTTTGGGTTTGAACGACGAGAATCGTAGAGTCCGGATGCATGAGTAGGGCTACATTGGGGCCATAGGTCTCGAGGGACGACGCGGACCGTGTAACGGCGGCGACAACGGCGGTAGGCTGATAGATAAGCTTAGTTCACGCACCCGACCCAGGGCAAGATAGAAGGTATCCCGGAACATACCCGTGTTTGCCAAACGGCGATTGACGACCGACTCAGGGTCGCGAATATATGACCGCTCCGCGACACACAGAGACCGGTGATAGCCTCCTCCGCCCACGCCGAATCCGTTCCAGACGGGGGTTTCGGTTCATTTTCGGTCAGCGTCAGTCTCTGCTCCACAGAGGTCTCCAGCTCTACCGCCTCATCATCATCGGACCATGAGTGTGGGATTCCGGGGCCGTTGATCGCATAGACCCGGGGGACGCCATTGGGCCAGTACATGGCTCGACACGGGTGCGAGAGATACCGAGGGGAACAAGCTCACAGAGAGTCATCTTCGGGAGAACAAAGACACTCAAACCGTGGAAATCGGGGCAAGGTGAATCCCAAGCTTGCCAGCCATGTCCAACCGAGTGTCCTTATCGTAATGTCAATGATTTGAGGGGATGGAGGAGGGACCGACGAGAATGCGGAGATGCAGCAGAGACGGGGGGGCTGATCACGTGCTGCGGGAGCTCCAGAAGCCGAACAAACCGAACAAACTCCCGATTGGGATTAGCCGTAATTTTGGTATTCTTGCAGTACATGGAAAGTTACGACGATTTCTGGATATGGAACCGATTGGAAAGTCCCCGCAGCCCCAAATTCCCCGCGACATCATCTGTCCTCCTGTCTCATCCACATCACCCCTGATATCTGATTTTGAGAATGGTAAGGGATCCTTGCTCGGTATATGGTACCTTGGTTGCATCTATCATTTCTAATTACTATCTCAATTAGGCCCCGACAGAATCCAACAAGCGCCTGGCGCTTGCGATCATCGACTTCCTGGGCTCCAGCCTGAAAGACGGCACCCTGACTGCTGACGATGCGGAGTCGATCGAGATCGCCCAGTCGTGCATCGCCGATACCTTCAAGGTCGACCCGTCCGATGAGGCCGCGGTCAAGGATGCCGTGGGTGGCCAGTCGTTGACGGGCATCTACAGTGTTTACGAGAAGCTCAGGAGAAAGCCCTCCGGCGAGGCATCCGCCAGCAGTGGTGCCCAGTCTCAGCCCAGCCCGGCCCAAGAGAGCTCCAAGCCCCAGGCTGGCGCCCCTACGCCCGAATCCGATAAGCTGAAGTCTGAAGGAAACAGCGCGATGGCTCGCAAGGACTACCCCGCTGCTATCGAGCGCTACTCCAAGGCGCTGGAGGCTGCCCCCGCCAACCCTATCTATCTCTCCAACCGCGCTGCTGCCTACTCCGCGTCCGGACAACACCAGAAGGCTATCGACGATGCCGAGCTCGCCGTTGCGGTTGATCCTAAGTACTCCAAGGCGTGGAGCCGGCTGGGACTCGCCCGGTTTGATATTGCCGATTTCAACGGTGCCAAGGAGGCCTACGAGAAGGGTATCGAAGCCGAGGGTAACGGTGGCAGTGATGCCATGAAGAGGGGCCTTGAGACTACCAAGAGAAAGATCGCGGAGGTGAGCAGTGGCTCGGAGCCTCCTGCTGATGCTGTCGATGAGGCTCCTGGCGCCTCTCGCGGCGGCGGTGGCGGTGGTATGCCCGACCTCTCTTCGCTGGCCAGCATGCTTGGAGGCGGCGGTGGCGGCGGCGGCGGCGGTGGTGGCGGTATGCCCGATCTGAGCTCGATCATGAGCAACCCCATGTTCGCGAGCATGGCCCAGAACCTCATGAGCAACCCGGACATGCTGGGCAACCTCATGAACAACCCCCAGCTGAGACAGATGGCCGACAACTTCCGCGGTGGCGGCGGCATGCCGGACATGTCTCAATTGATGAACGACCCCAGCCTTGCTGATATGTGAGTTCCTCTATATATGCCAGATGGGTCGTTGAAATGCTAACGAAGATTTACAATAGGGCACGTAATATGATGGGTGGTGGCGGCGGAGCTGACCGCGGTAATCAGGGATAAAAACTTTGCATTTATGTTCGATACGTTTGAATTCTTTGAATCAGATTGGCCCTAGTAATATTCTGCCGGCTATTTTCTTAGTTGTGAAGTGAGATAGAGCTTGACGCAATGAAGTGATACCAGTAGTGTTCCGTTTTTGTGTGGCCTCCCGAGTGAAGAATAGCCACGTGCTAGGCGTACTGCTATTTACAAACGACAATATGAAACACAACTCATAATTTATTTCATAGATACAAGAACCAGCTAATAAAGCCAACAAGCTGAGCATCGGCCCAGATGCAATGCGAAGAGTGGAGCGGTGAGTTAACCGGATAAGACGCCATATACACCAGAATAGACAAGACTCCCAACAGACAGGATCCATATGGAAAGAGACCTGCAGTCTCCACAGTTCCCATAAAGGTCCGTGTCGCCCCAAGGTTTTGGGGAATCGAACCAAGTGAATAAGAAAAAAAGAAAGATAATACAGTCACTGGGCACGAAATGAAGAAAAAAATAAAAAGGAAGATTTCCAGCGTAATTAGTCATGGTTACTGTCTCAAACACGAGCGCCATTTCCGCCTGGTCTCTATTTGGGAACAATATTGTACAGTCGGATGATATCAAAACAATGGAGAAAAGATGGGAGGTGGGAGGAATTCATCAGGGATCGCCGATAATCAAGACATGAGTGTTTGTAAATCGTCGGAAATGGGAGAAAGGGTGTATGGAAGAGCAACCGAGGCTTAGATGTAGTCACGGGCGGCCTTCTGCAGCTCGATCAATCTCCACCCGCGGGTCTCGGGGTTGTTGACCTCGTCGGGGATCCGCGTCAAGCCAATGGCGTAGGTCACCAGCTGGACCTTGTCCTCCATACCGGCGGCGAGCTCGTTGGTCTTCGTGTTGCGATACACGTGGACTTCTTGCGTGCGGCAGGTCACCACGAACACCGGGATCTCACCGGGGTCCAGCATCCGCGCGTGCGTGACGTCAACGCCACGGATATCGAGAATCCGGCCATCGGACTTGAGGCCGGCGGTGGTGTACTGCTGCGCCAGGGCAGCGTAGACGTGGAACTGGGCGTCCGAGAGCCAAAGCTTGAGGGTCTCGGTATCACCCTTCACGTAGGCGTCAAGCACCTCCGGGAGGATGTACTCGCGCATGTCCCTCAAGAAGGTTTCCATCTGGAAGTTGGGATCCATCTCCCGGAACTTCTTGACAACCATGGCCGTCTCGTTTTCGGCAAAGAATCCAGCAACGCGGTCGGTGATGCTGCGGGCGGTGCTGATCAGAGGGTTCTCGGACTCATTGTAGGTCTCCTTGAACGTGAAGAGCTTCTGCATCATAGGGTTGGAATCCTTGAAATCGCGCCACGACTCTTTCCACGCGGCATCCTTGTGCAGTGTGACGTTGGTTCCAGCACTTTAAATCCATTAGTATCAGGTCGACATCACAGATCTCGAACATCACAGTATGCTTACTTCGGGTCCTCAACAATTGGCCCAGACTTGTGGCCAGCCTTGGCCTCCATCTGTTCGCGAAGCTGTCGCTGCTTGCGTCGCTCCTCCTTTTCAATCCAACCACCATACCGAGAGCTGCTGCCATCATCAATGGCGTCCTTCACGTTCTTGTAGGCCTCGGTCTCTCGCACAGGTCGGGTGGCCTTTTCGAGCCCCTCTCCCGTCGCGTTCACACCCTTTCGCAGGCCTTTCACAACGCCGGTGTTCCAGGTCCACGCGGCACCCGTGCCAATGGCCTTCCCGGTGGTCTTGAGCACAGTCGAGGTCCGGCTAGTAGCGGCTCCCGAGGCGGCTTCGTAGGCGGCACGAGCCTTCTTAATGTTCTCGCTCTCTCTGAATTCATGCGCTGACGATGCCAGAGCCTTGGTGGATTCTTCCCACTCCTTGGAAGCCTTGAACTCCGTCTGAAGAGTCTCGCGGAACACTTGCCAGGGGGATTTGTCACCATGGGGCGGGGGCGGAGGCGCATCCTTCTTTCCGTCACCGGACTGTCCCTCTTCCTTGGACTCTCCATCCTTTTCATCCTTCGCGTCTTCAGATTGCTTCTCCTTCTGCTGTTCTTTCTGTTGTTGTTGTTGCTGCTGTTGCCAGAGGGAAGTGGCGGCATGGAAAGATCTCGACAACGGGAGGGTGGCGTACGGAGAGAGGATCTGGGCGACGGGACGGTTCGCAGGCAGAGGGTTCAACGGGAGGGCGGTCCTGGACGGTGATGTCGAATAGGAGGAAGCCTGGATCAATGACCGCTGAGCGTACGAGCTCTTGAGCGTCGGCATTTGAGGGCGCAAGGTAGCCGCCCGAGCGGTGGCCGACATCCTGGTAGCCGAAATCATGCTCTAGAGGTCGAGAAGGAGAGAAGGGAGGGGATAAAGGTGATTAAGAAATCAATAAAGGTCTAAAAGTGAGCCACGCCCCAAGAATCGAATCGTGGTTGAGGGAGTAGCGCGTGGAGAAGGGAAGAGGAGGCAAGTGAGCGATGTCGGAAAGGCGGTTTGGAGAAGGAAAAAAGTTGAGTTGGACGATTGAGGCGGATGGAAACGCCAAGAATTCGAAAATTCGGCCGGGGTTTCTTCCGCCCTTTTCGTTCCCGGCCCAGTTCGGTTTGCGCCGCATCACACCCTGTCTCTGTTCCTTCTGGTGACCTACGATATCATTGAATTCTTCTTTTTCCTGCTTGATCGTTGACTGCGTTGGTCGGTGCGTCCGCCGCGCTCTTTTCCTACCACCTACGCCCTCAAGAGGCAACCGCAAAGATGAACACTTCGATTGTCAACGTCTTGACGAAGGCTGCGCCTTTGTCTGCCCGGCAGTTCTCCCTTCGAGTCCCCTCCACGTGTTCCATGCGCCCTTTCTCGACGACGACCCTGAGAACAGCAGCAGCCTCCTCTCGAGACAAGAACCGCGAGCTCGAGAAGCAGTTCCTGAACCCGCAAAATGAGCAGTCCAAGGACGACTCGCCCCTGTCGGCGATTACCCGGATGATGCAGGGAGAGGCCGGCCGTCCGTCCCAGAACGTGAGCCGGGATTACTCCAGAATGGCGGAGAGCCTCGAAGCCGAAATTCTTAAACAACCCTACGCCGACCGATCCCCTCCGCACCACCTCCACGTCTACGCGCACAAGCACAACACGGTCATTACCTTGACCCGGCCAAACGGCAGCCCCCTGTTCACGATGAGTTGTGGCAACCTCGGTTTCCGCAAAGGCGGTCGTGCGGGCTTCGATCCCGCGTATCAGCTGTCCGCACATGTGTTTGCTCAGATTCAGGAGAGAGGTCTTCTGCTCCAAATACAGAGACTGGATATCATCTTCCGTGGGTTTGCTCTCGGCCGGGAAGCGTTCACGAAGGTCCTGCTGGGAAATGAGGGCAAAAACGTTCGAGGACTTGTTAGCCGGGTAACGGACGCTACCAGAATCAAGTTCGGTGGTACCAGGAGCCGGAAGGTTCGCCGGCTGGGTTAAGCCATTCGTTTTTGTTTGGGAAATGTTTATGTCTTTGATTGCGGAGGAAGAATACATCCATTTCGACGGGTTTCGTGAGGGGATCGAAAGGGATCCCCCGGGTTTCATGTTTATTTGAGTGACCCAACACTTGTACACTAGTTGGCTTATTCCAGAGACCAGGAAAGGCCTGAATCCAATGTAGCTACCGTATTCTGCCTCCTTTGTAATCTTTTCTCGAAATCGGTGGCCGAGACTGTTTGATTTGCAGGCACGGAACCTTAGGCAGACTAGATTACCCGATGCGGTCTAGTGCCAGCAGCACCCAGATCTCCAACTTGAACTCCGTGAATGTTGGCGACTGACTTGCTTCACCTCCCCCTCATTCCAAACTTTTGTTGAATTGAACGACGCGTTATAGCGATCACTCTTTATTATCTTCCACTGGACAAGGTGCTTTTCCCCCGGGATTACGGACATCGGGTTGTGGCCACATCGCGATACCGTTGCCTGGAGACACATGCGCCGGAGCTGCTCCCCTGTGACGATCGAGCAGCGCAAGTCCTCCTGGAGCTCCACACCGACGGCTTGATGAGTACCAGAGCTCTTTCGCCGGGCAGTCGTCCAAGATCGTTTGGATGCACCCTCTAAACCCCTTCCTGCGAGCCTTCTTCCGAAGCACTGTCCCGGGGCAGTGCCTGCCGATCGAGAATCATGTATGGCGGCCTTGAAACTATACCTATCCCATCTCCCCACCCCATCTGGGATGCATCCCCGCTCACAAGTCCCCGTCTTTAGGTCCTTCTAGTGCCTGTGACTGAATCCTTGGTCGGGTCGCGCGACCGCGAATCATCTCTCTTCTATTCCGACCTCGTCGTCTCCGAAGAATTTCTGGGAAGCCATACCTTGCGGGCCCCCGTCCCGAACGGAGCTGCCGGAGGGAAGGATGATTCGAACGTTCGCGACAACAGAGGAAAGGCGAAGCAGGTAACTACCGTAAATGGGCGCACAGTGATAATAAAGGAGAATTCGGTGTACAGTAACAAAGGTGGATTCAACCCCTTGACGGTCTTCCGTTCCCTCCGGGCAGCTGCTGACCTGCAGATCTAGGCTTCAAATCTCTCACTCAGGTCCAGCTGGTGTCAGATGCTCTCTACTATACCCCAAGCCACGACTCGCAGCCATGGCTGATCTACTACATCTCGCGGCCGTTGATCGGCTCGTTCGACCCTGGGAAGATCATCTCCGCCGTGGTGCCTGGGGCATTACCACACAAGAAGGTTACCGGTGGGGTCAAGCCTGGAGAGTCGGCGGGTGCGCCACAAAAGAAGGAGATCAAGTCCTTCAGTGAACTGCTCGAGCATTTCCCGATGATCGCCAGACAGATGCAGCCGGGCTTGGAGAGGCTGTTTCGAGAATTCGGAAAAGAACTGGGAAAGCCGTTGCCGCCGCCACCGTCTCGCTCGCCGCGAACGTTTGATGACTATGAGCGGGGGCGAGACCGTGACGACTTCCCTTTTGATGAGGTCGCGTCGACTCGAAGCTCTGTATCGTCTCGCAAGGATGGGCTTCCGTTCAATTCCGAGGAGTATTTCGAAGACGACGAAGACTTGATGCGCCGGAGCCTCGAGACCGCCGTGACAGCCGCGATTGACCTATTCCGGCTCGTCGACAAGCAACAATTATCTTACCTTGGCGCCACAACAGATCTCACCGGGCCGTTGGTGGAACGACTCATCGAGCGGTATGTCGCCGAGCAGGTCCATGAATCACTCCTCTTCCCCCGGCTATGCAAATTTCGCCGGCCTGAGGACGCAGAACTCGAATCTCGAATACGTCAAATGGAGAGTATAGACGTCTCGCAAGTGGGCATCTCCGTCGAAGGCGGCCGTGAAGGCAAAAGAGAGCTGTTGCGACGACTCGGCAGGGCAGTGGAAGAATTTCGGAAGATCCTAGACGGCAAAAGCCCCCACGAAATGCTGAGCATCTTGCTCGAGACCGTCAAGATTCTGTCGTATTCGGGAAGTTATGACAGACTGAATCCACAATCATCTGAAAAGCAGCCAGTCGTGACAGTCAATGCCGACGTATTGGTTTCCCTGCTACTCGTGGTGGTCATCCGGTCCCAGGTCAAGCATCTTCAAGCTCGACTCCTATACATGCAGCATTTCATCTACATCGATGATGTTGATAGTGGCGAAATGGGCTACGCTTTGAGTACATTCGAAGGCGTTCTCACCTATCTAGTGACCGATTCGGCTGGTCTCCGAAGGTCTAGTATTCGGAATAGGCGCCTTTGGAGTGCTACCAAAGCTGGACGAGTCAATGACATGAGAGCCATCCTTGAACCCTATGGTGATGATTCGGCTATAGACGAGACGCCCAGCGAACACGACGAAACTTCTGTCTTTTTCAATACCGATGCTCACGACTCTGAACGCCACTTCCGCGCCGTTTTGCCCATGCGCAACAGCAGATCTGATGGCCATGTTGACCTGAACAATCCGCCTGAAGCTCCACCACTTTCACATGTCTTCCCTTTCCAGACATGGGCAGATGACTCTTCCCACACCGATGTGCCCCGTCGTGTCAAGAAAGTGTCAATGAATGTTCGCAGCTTCTCAGAATCGTCTGGTGTTTCGATGATTTCGCGAACCACCACCCTGGACTCAATCAGCAGTGCTATCGAAGGAGACAGCTCGATCGAGACACTGACCAAGACGCAAGACCCTGCTGGTGATTCTATCCCCATGATGGCTGTGGAAAACCGCCGGGCGGACGCCTTGAGGTATTTGCTCAGCCTCGAGGAGTATTATCCGCTAAATGACATCCTGGAGGACACAAATACTGACGGGACGACATTACTCAATGCCGCCGTTCAGCTCGCTCATACGGACATAGTTGATATCTTGCTTGATTTTCTTTTCGCGTCGGCTGACAAGGATGCCATTTCCTCGTACTTAGGGATGGCAGATGTGCATGGGCGTACCGTTGCCCACTATCTGTTCAGCTCACCATCGGTGATGCATAGACTGAATGGACTTCTTCCCTGGACACAACATGATAAGCACGGGCAAACGCCGCTTTTTGCCCTGTGTCGATCTTACGACCATCCCAATTACAATGCTATGGTGAATGATGCATTGACAGCTGCCCAAAAATGCCAAAGGGATGGCAAGCCTTTGCGACTGGATGAGCACGTCGACTTAAGGGGCAATACACTGTTGCACATCGTCAGTGATCCGGGAATCACCATTCGAATCCTTCGAGAGAGCGATTGCGATCCAAACGCCACAAATGACAAGAGATTCACGCCGTTGATGATGGCGAGCAAGTACGGCCGCACCGACCAGGTGCGGATCCTGTTCTTGGATCCCCGCGTGGACGTTCATCTCAAAGAAAGCCGCGGGCTGACCGCCGTGGAGCTCGCAAAGGACGACGAAGTTCGAAACCGCATTGACGATCTGATCCTCGTCTTGCAACCTCCATCGGTAGCAAACGAACCATCCGGCCGTATAACCACCGTAGTCCGGTCGTTCTTCGTCGAGGACGCAACTGTCCGCTTCGTCCTGAAATCCGGTGCGCCGCACCGAAAGCCAGATAACGCCACTGGGCCAAGCTCCACAACGACATACACGGTCACCACCTGCCGCCGCAGCCTCGCCGACTTCGAAAATCTTGCCAAATGGCTCTCCGTCGAACATCCAGCCTCCTACATGCCGTCACTCTCTGGTTTCCGCAACCCCTTCCAAATCCACTCCAAGCCATCCCGCGCCGTGCTCCACGACATGCAAGAGAAACTGGACCGCTTCCTCAAGACCCTCCTCACGCACCCCACCTTCTCCACTCACGAAATGCTCTGGGAGTTCATCCTCATGCCCGAGCTCCAGCTCGAAATGATGGCCGACCGTTCCCAACACAAGGCGCTAGCTCTCACCGAGTCAATCGCCGACGACTACGAGGAAATAACCCAAGACGGCATGCGCGAGACCGAGCAATTCGTATCGCACGCGCAGGAAGCAGTACGAGGCGTACACGCCAACACCCGCAGCGTCATCCGACGCGGCCACGCACTGCACAACGCCGCCTCCGACATGGCCGACGCCGCGTCGCTAGCCTCATCCGCAATCTCAACCCTCCAAGAGCCCACCTGCGCACTCCCAACCGCCCACGTCGACGCCTTCGCCCGCTACGCTTCATACCTCTCCACTTCCGCCTCCGACTCCTCCCCACTCCTACAGTTCCTGGCCAGCCTCTCCGCCATCGACAACACCACAACCGCCATCCTAAGCTCGCTCACCCGCCCCGTCAAGCTCATCTCCTCACTCGCAGCATCAACCCGCGCGCTCTCGCGCTCTCGCTCCTCCCTCATATCCTCTTCCCTCCCCCGCAAATTCAACATCAATCTCCCCGGCCTCGAAGAATCGCGCCAGAAATCCGCCCGCGACCTCGAGAACAAGGTCCAAGAATCCGAGGCCCAAGTCGCCCACATCTCCCGCGAGATCACCTGGAACAAGGACGTTGTCGTCGGCGAGCTGGCCGGGTGGACCTCTTGGCGGGAGCAGATCGGTCGTGATGCGCTGCGTTCGTTCGTCAAGCATACGTTGGTGCGGGAGAGGGAGAGAGGAAAGCGACTTGAGCGGTGTTTGCGAAATGCGAGGGATGGATAAGCAGAGTGAGGGGGTAAAATATATAGATAATTTTCTTTTTGTTTCTTTTTTTTTTTCCTTTTCTGTAGAATTAGTCCTTTGGCGCAGTTTTGTTATTCATTTTTCATTTCCTTTTCCTCTATTTGTTTTCTCTGTTTCTTTTCTGTGTTGTTTGCTTTGTGTCTGTATTTCTGACCACTAATTATGATGACGTTATGAAAAATTACTTCCAAGAAGAAGGTAGATTTCTATAAGAAAAGTAATAAATCTAGAAACAGCCAGGGTCAAGCGTTATGCAGAAAAAGGGACAGCAAGGCGATGGGAGTGGCAAGGCAGAAGTTCATACGGTAGTTATATATATGTAGTTCCGCTACAACGATCTCGTGTAGTTTGGAATACAGCGTCAGGCCCAGAGACTCCATGGATCATCTTTTATTACGTATCTTAGAAGGACTAATGAGTCTAATGTTGTTGCTCTTCCTTGCATCATCCGAGTTACATATCTCAAGCTACTACTATACTTTCAACCTCAACACCACCTTGAGCATACTATTGATGGAATTGGCCAAGCCACAAGCTAAAAGGCTAAATCTTCCGCTGATACCAAAGCTTTCCGGCACTCGAATCCTCCTGCAGATCCAACCCCACAGCCTGGACTGCGCCTGTATAGTCTACTCGGAATTGTACCTGTATGTACGCGTTCTGTGCCGCGCCGAGCTCTGCGCCGCTGAACCAGTGGCCCAGAAAAAATTCCCCGCTGGCATGGTGCAGCTCGAAAAGGGCCATCCCCACTCGGTCACGGAAGTCGGCTATCAAGCGGCCATTTCTTATTTCAAAGGTGATCAGTGACGAGCCGGGATGGTTGTAGTGGCCTGCGTAGCTCTCCAACGGTAGAGAATGGGGAATGACTGGGCTCGGCAACGAGGGGAATAGTCGCTGCATGGCACTGCCTGTGGACTCTGATGATGGCTTTACGCCCGACGCCCGCTGCGATATGACAGATTGAGCTGGATTCCAAGGATACCCCACAATTTTGTCGAGAAGATACGAGTAAAGCTCGAGCTCCGCCTTCCGAGCTTGTATCGTATTACCCATCATCACAAACCCGAACTGTCTGCCCGGCAAGAACCCGACCATGATTCCAAACCCAGGCCAGCTGCCGCTATGCCAGTAGAGCGGTTCACCGCGCCAGCTGTGCGCGAACCACCCGAGCCCATAGGCATGATACGGTGCTGGCGGGCCAACAATGTCACTGGTGTCGGTGATGATCGTGCGGGGCTCTACCATGGCAGCATGGCCTTGTGGAGACATGGGCCCGGTTTTGTAGATCATGGCTCGGAGCCACTTTGTGTATTCTAGGACGTTGCTCACGATGGCACCTGCGCCTGTCGTGGGTCTGTACTTCATGTACGGCTCTGCGATGTAGGATTGTGTATCTTCATCCCATGTGTAGCCTCTGGCTAGGAGGCGTTTACCTCTCGGCGAGCGACAGAGCTCCTGGATATCAAAGTAGACGTCTTTCATACCGAGTGGGTCCCAGATCCGCTGCCGGAGGACAGTGCCCAGGTCTTGGCCCGTCAGTTGCTCTAGGATGTGCGACACGACAATGTACATGTTATTGTTGTAGGAGAATGTGGTTCTGGGCGCCAAGGTGAATGGGAGATGCCTCAGTTTGCGCACTGTCTCGCGGATCGACGCGTTGCATGGCTCGCGACTCATGAGGGTGTCATCTCCCGCCAATCCCGACCGATGAGATAGGGCGTCTTCGATGGTCGTGTTCAAGGTCGCAGCGTCGTCGGCCAGCGCAAAATCGTCGGGAATGAGAGAGTGGATGGGAGTGTCCCACCGGATGGGGTTTGACGTGTTCTTACTTTCGTCGATGACCATTGACATGGCGGCCGCAGTGAACGCCTTGGTGGTGCTGCATGTCGAGAACAGGGAGTTCGTGGTCATTGGTTTGTTGGGGAATTCAGCGATCCCGTATGCCTGGATAATGATCAGTGTCGAGAACCATTTGGGGTTAGAATTCTAGAGATGACGAACTTTGGAATATGTGCTGGAGCCATGGACCACCGCGATGCTTAACCCAGGAACCTTCCATTTGTCCAATTGCTGTTGGACGAGGAGGTCGAACTCCGCGGTGAACGGAGATCCTTCGCTTCTGATTACCATGATCAAGTGGAGGAATGTTAATGGACAATGTAAAGGGTCAAAGTGCTGTAGAATGATCGGCAATTGAGAAACCAGAAGGAGGATGATGAGGGGAAACGGGGAATAAATGGGCTTCCCTCTTAGGCAACGACTGCAACCCTGGTGAGATTTATCTATCCCCGAAGCATCCTAGGTTCCCTGATAATCAATCGCAACAATCTCAGTGGTCAACAGTCCCAGATTACGGCAATCCTTCGTGGATATGCTACCCAATACTTGAGCTTCCTGGAGCTCGCAATTCAGGGAAGTGGCGTGTGTCGAAAAATATGCACGTATGTGTATACAAGTAAACCACCTGAACTAACAGATGGTGGACAGACAGCTTAATAGCGCAAGCATTAGCCAGTATGGAATTAATTTGACCTGACTGTACTCCTGTTGAACCCATCCGACTAATATACATAATGTACAGTGTGCGACTAATAATGGACAAGACATGACCGGGCTCAGCCTAAGGATTTAGCTTGCTTTCTGACCCTGCGATTTCTCGCATGAAAGCAACCTATTATATTAGATGCTCTGGCTGATTCTTTTTCCGAAGTGAGAGTATCCTATCTACTACCTCTCCCAACAAATTGAACGACTATGAAACCTTTTCAAAGTGAGCCTAGCACAAAAGGAGAGATAGAGACACCGGAGCCATTTGGCATATCCTCTCCGTATCAAACACACATCAAACAGTCGCCTATCTGAAAGTACACTCAGGACGCTTAGACCGTGATGCGTAGTGTTGTTTAAGTGTTATATCCATCTTCGAAATCGGCCAGAAGCGAAGTCGTCTGCTCAATAGGCGGCAGTCCAAAGAGAATGCTCGAATCAAAGGCTATTGCAAGAAGACTCGTCGGTCTTTTTTTACCGTCACCTTGTGACCTGGTGTTCGAGGTCGCAGCGCCTAGATTGGCCCCATAACTGGAAACCGGTGTCAGCGGGGATTTTGTTGGCTGCAGGGTGAGTGGCGAGATAGACGGGGATGCCGCGGGAACAGAAGAAGTATATCTGGACTGGTTTGTCAATGTTGAAGTTGTTGCCGTTGTTGTAGTCATCGGTGACAGAGTATCAGTCGCACATGATGAAGTCTCCAGCAGCGGCGAGCCCCAAAAACCGGGCGACGGGATTTCTATGACATGCGAGCTATCCTTCGTGCCCTCCGCCACAGGAACGGCTTTGAGCGAGGAGACATGTTTTAGTGACGATGGGACGACTATTGGCTTGTGAGTAGATACCCGATTCTCCCTTTCTGGCAGCCATCCTGGGGTTGATAACCTCTTTAATGGGTCCCTGGCTCTGGTGGACGAGGCATCTGCACTGCTTGTCTGAAATACTCGAGTGACTGCGTCTCCATCCTGCTCGACAAGATATCTCACAGATGAGGAAGGATTCGCATCAAACATCAATGACTCACGACTGGCAGTCATCTTCCAGCTGGAATTGGCTTCGCTAGAACACGTGACGGAGTATCTAAGGGCCAAATCGCCCTTCTTTTTGCGCTGACGGCGTGTCCAGTACCGTCTGCATTTTATGATGCCCAAGACTAGAACAAAGGTAAAACCTGAACCAGCGAATGTAGTGACTATGATAGCGGCAGCAAGGCTTGGGATGCGATAATTACCGTTTGGTGGTGTTGAAGGGGGAGGGTTGGCCCGTTTAAGACTCTTAGCTATCGAATCCTTTTGCTCTGTAGAGCTCTCTATCGACTCCGCTTTAGAAATTATTGATGGATAAACATTGTCGGCAAGATCAAGGTCTGATTCGATGCTGTCTATTTCTCTAGTTCGTTGCGGTATGTGGTCTCCGACCAAGTCGGAACGATCTCCCACATTGACGTGCCGTTTCATCCATATATTCGGTGTGATAAGCGACAGAAAGCGACGGTTCGTAAACTCCAAGAATTTCAAAAGCGCATTTTCATTCGTTGGTTTGACAGTCGAGGGCAGGGAGAGCGCGAGAGGTATGAGCGAAACGATGGTAAGAAGGATGAAAAGTCGCATTATGATAAGGAGTGATATAGGCTATGCCAATTTTGTAACCATAAAACTTGACTCAATGAGAGTGATCCCTGCAAGCAGGGATAAATCACCTGGATGAAAACACTCAATGGTGAGTTATTCGAGTCTGTGAAGCCGGGGGGGGAAAGCATGAGAAGAAGAGCGTTGCATGGCGCCATCGTAACTTCCTCATTTTGATGTCTGTGGTAAGGCAACACCTTACCAACTTGAATGTCGCCATATATTGCTAGTAAAGTAGCACCTACTCTCGCTGACGAGCATCGCAGCTAAACTTATCAAATATCGATGAAGAATATCCAACATTACCAGAGGATCAACACATAGTATAGAAATATAGATCAGAAGTGGGCCATAAAACAAACTAGTCCCAAAACAGCGATCGTTGGCGCCTTGGGGCCTGGCGACGTCATCGCCACCCATTTCGTCACAGCTAGATAAGGTACGCAGTTTTATTGCTGATGCAACATCAGGCAACTTCAATTCCTTGATATTTCTACTTCATCCTCAGAGTTCTCCACGAAAGTCAGACACCAATATTTAGACCGAATACCTCATCCAAATACCAATAAAATGCCTCTCGTCGTCCCAGGAATCAACAACGACATGCCCGGCGGGGACCAGGGCGACTGGTTGAACAAGCTTGCGGGGAAGAAGATCACGACTGAGGCGGTTGGTGGTGTAGATGTGAGTCTTCTAGCCATTACTGATTTGCATTATCCCATGAGATGGTTTATGCTAATGATACCGCTTTCACGATAGTCATTCGCGAAACAAGACCTACCCCAGTCGCACCGGATCTGCAAGCCCGGTGATGCGATGACAATGGATTATAGATCGGACCGGTATGTTTGATGTCTGTCTTCTAGTTGTAATAGTTTGGGCTCTGACTGTTGGGGGCTGCGCAGATTAAATGTTCACGTCGATGAGAACGGTACCGTGCGGGATGTCAATTATGGTTAGGGAGAGGGTCTACGATGCTCAGGCAGGCTGTTGGTTTCCCCTTCTTTAGTCGCATTTGTATGAATATTCTGCTTTGATTGCTTGCTATGACATTTGAAGAACGATGATAGAGTTATGAATGGAAATGAATGCTTTTGTCTAAGCTCAAAAAGCATTTCTAGCCCTAAACGGCAGTGGTAATCCGCCAAAACCATGGCATAAATGACGCAGCCAAGACTGCAGCCTACTCTTGTTTCCACCGCAAGAGAGTCAGCGAGTGCTTAGGGAAAACGTACGGACCCCTTCCATCCCAGGTGTTCTCCAAGACCCCAACCTCTTGTTTCCCCTTCATATTGGTAGCAGAGACATCGTCCGCAGTGACAGTAAACACACGGACATCTCCACTAGTCCCATCAACCTGCGTCTCGAGGTCCTGTTCCTCATGAATATTGACAACCGCAACATTAACGTAGCCATCCTCGCCTAGCGTCGCACTAACATCCAACCACGGCGTATCCTTGACACCACGCACCCACTTAGGCGAGGTTTCTCCCTCGTAAGTCCCGCAGGACAGATGCGCGCTGATAGTCCAGCCACGCATGTACTTCGAGAACAGGTACAGAGGCCACCAGGTGGTCTGTTTCGTGATGCCGTCTTTGGTCGTCATGAGGGGGGAGATGACGTTGACGGTCTGTGCGATGCACGCCATGCCGACGTCTTTGCTTTTGCGGACGAAGACGTTGAGGTACACGGCGACGGCGAGCGCATCGGATAGTGTGTAGCATTCTTCGGCGCCTTTGCTGCCTTCGGCGCGGATGGGATCCCACACGTTCCACTCGTCGAAGCAGATGGTGGGGCGGAGCTGCTCGGGTGGGACTCCGTTCTCGATTCGTGCAAGGTCGATCAGGGAGGAGGTGATTTCGATGGCGCGCTCGGCTGCGAGCGGGGCAGTGACATTGGGGAGGTGGGATGATGAGGAGGTGTATAGGTGGATGCTGTGCATATCGATGAGGGGGACAGTGCTGGTCGAGAGTGGAGAAAACGCGGGCAGAAGACAGTGTTTGAGGGTATAGTAATCCCACGACGCGGTGCCGTCTTGTCCGCAAAGGACCAGAATTAGACTAGGGTCTAGGAGTTTGAGAGCTGAACATATGGTCAGATAAATCTTCGATAAAGGGGAGAATTTTATCTACCTTTCGCCCACTGGAAGGCCTTGTGTGCGTAGTCTTCCTTGGTCATCTGCTCAACCTGCCACGGACCCCATGTCTCATTTCCCAGGGCCCAGTACTTAATCTAACTACAGTGTTAGGATACGAAGCAATGCTGAAGGTGGAAGACAAACATTATATGGTTCTTCACGCCCATTCTTGCGTCGGAGGTTGGCATAGTAGGTGTCTCTGGTGCCATTGCAATATTCGACCCAGGCAAGGGCTAGACGATGTCAGTTAGTCAAGTGAAATCGTCGAAGGTATTAAACATGGCTACCTTCGTCGAGAGTCCCTGGAATATAATTATTAATGACAGTGTTCATCAGTTTGTAGACTGCTTGAAGTTCTCACCTGTCCCAAAGTTCAAACAGAAATAGGGCTCAGTTCCAAGGGCCTCACACCACTTCATGAACTCGTCAGTTCCGAACTGATTTGTTTCCGTCCCTAACCACGCCAATTCAGGGCTAAAGGTCGTCAGTAAATGTATATCGTCATTGAGACCACATAATTGCCATAAGACGATGCGAAACAATATAAAATCAGAATAAGAGAGAGAAGAATACCGTGAAGGGCGTTGATCCTTCGGACCGACTCCATCGATCCAATGGTAAGTTGCCATGAAATTACCCCCAGGGTAGCGAACAACAGGGATATTAAGCTCTTTCAAAGCCTCGAGCACATCCTTCCTGAAGCCATTCTCGTCTGACAGCGGGTTCCCAGGATCGTAGATACCCCCATAGATGCAGCGACCCATGTGCCTGCCACCGCGTGTCAGCTCATAGTTCAGTCCTGGGAGACAAAGTTAGAGCAATGAACATACTCTGTAAAACCAGCATATATATTGGGATTGATTTTGGAAATGCGCCGGTTTGAGTGGACGGAAATCCCAGGCGCCTCCGCGCTACTGAGCTTCGTGAAGGTTGTCATTGGGTTTGATAAATGGCGTGTTAAGACACCGGATTGATTCGCAAGAGAAAAGAAAGATCGATAACTGGTATAAGACCACAAAGAAAGTTCAATGAGTAGACGAATGAGTCCCTTGAAATAATAGTTGCAGACGTCTTCACAGACAGTAATTATAACGTCTGCCGGCCCCGCCAATTCATATAGGTAATTCCCCTGCGGGGTCGTGCCTGACGCGGCCAAGTAACATCTATCACAAGGCATTTCAACGGGTGCTAAGACCGGGGACGATATAATATACTTTGGCGCCAATTCCTTAGTACAGGGAGCCATGTCCGAGCCAAAAGAATCTTCCATCAATTACCGAGTTCAGATGCCTGTCTTGGTTACCCCCATCATCTTTGTTAGCTTCCACTAGTTGGCACCAACAGAAGTGGCTGAACATGGGTAGGGTCTGGATATCTTGATTCGTTGCTGCGCTGCGATAGATCGTGTCATATTTACAGGAAAGTCCCGTGCTGATGTTGGAGGATTTGAGCGAATGGCTTGGAATATTGTATGGCTTGGAGACTCCCCGCCCAGCGATGGCTCCGTCGGATTTATGCCATGTGGAGTGTGAGCATCTCGTCCCCAAGGACATGGCTCGGTTGTGCCAGCCGAACTGGGGATCTGGTATTAAAGGCTACTCATGTCCTGGACTCAGCTTGACTTCCTCGTTTTGTCAGACGCTTTCAGACTGGATTCGTCAAAAGCACTCGAAATCGCCAAACTTTTGTGATCGGGATGCGTCTGTCTCCAGCATGGTACCAGGTACATACCCAAGGGTTTTCGCGAGATAGTATGAGTCTGTACTAACGTTTCCAAGTTTCTGGTGGGCGTTTTCGCCTCCCTCGGATCGTTCCTTTATGGATGTATGAGACACAGCCATGCAGTTTACGATGTCATAACTAAGGTTCTCCACAGACGATCTGGGTGTGATCGCCGAAGTGATCGCAAGTGGATCCTTTGAGGCGAAGTTTGAAGCAGATACAACCCAGACGTATGGTCCTTTCCCATTCTCGGATTGAACAACAACAGCCAGTGGCCGGGATCAAGTCTAACCATAACGTAGTGGACTGGTTGTGTCAATGTTCACGACAGGCGCCTTTTTCGGTGCTGCATTTGCAGGTCCCACAGGCGACAAGCTGGGTCGGCGATGGACCATCACCATCGGGTGTATCATCTTCTGCCTCGGCGGCGGGCTCCAAACGGGAGCGCAGACGGTGGCGTATCTATACAGCGGAAGGTTCCTAGCGGGCCTCGGGTAATTCCCAGGATACTCAGGAGCAAAAGACAGGCTCTGACTGCTGCAGTGTTGGCTTCCTGACCATGATCATTCCCTTGTACCAAGCTGAAATCTGCCACCCCGATATAAGAGGTCGTGTAACCGCCCTGCAGCAATTCATGCTGGGTGTGGGGTCCTTGTGCGCCGCATGGATCTCATATGGTACATACATCGGGTTCCCCTCAACCAACAATGCTCAGTGGCAAGTGCCGCTGGGTTTGCAGATTGCTCCGGCAGTCTTCTTGGGTCTCTTGATTATGTTATTCCCGGAGGTAGGCGAAGTTCAAAAAATTGTTCCAGTTCTAGGGCTAATTGGTGGCAGTCTCCGCGTTGGTTGATTGACCATGGCCACCACGAAGAGGGGCTGAAGACCCTCGCCAGGCTCCATGCCCATGGTAATGAAGATAATGCCTGGGTTCGGGCGGAATATAATCAAATCCAGGAAACCATCACATTCGAGCACGAGAACGAGGCCAAGTCCTATGTCGAGCTGTTCACCTCACGGTCCTCCTTTCGCCGTCTTTTCCTGTGCTGCGCATTGCAGGCATCCGTGCAGATGACCGGTGTATCCGCAATCCAGTAAGTCTTCACTGCTCTGATAAGACCAAAGCGGAAGAAATAAGAAGCTGATTGCAAGTTATTCGCAGATACTATTCTGTGACGATCTATGGGCAGATTGGAATCACGGGTGACAAGACACTACAATACCAAGCGATCAACTCCATCATCGCGCTGGTGGCACAATTTCTCTGCATCCTGTTCATCGACAGGCTCGGCCGTCGCTGGACGTTGATCTGGGGCAACCTCGGAAACATGGTCACTTTCATCGTTGCATGCACGCTGCTGGCTCGGTTCCCACCAGAAGTTGAGAACACGGGAGCCCACTGGGGCTTCATCATCATGACATGGCTTTATAACTTTTCATTTTCGTGCACGTGTGGTCCTCTTAGCTGGATCATTCCAGCCGAAGTCTTCGATACTCGAACGCGTGCTAAGGGGGTTTCGCTTGCCACGATGACTTCTTATGCCTTCAACACCATGATTGGCCAAGTCACTCCTATTGCAATGGAGAGCGTGGGGTACCGTTACTACTTCGTTTTCATCATCTGCAACTTCACGAATGCGGTGTTCTTCTGGTTGCTGTTGCCTGAGACTAAGAAGCTGCCTCTTGAAGAGATGAATTATCTGTTCTCGAATTCCCCGTGGATTGTTGTGGGGTCAAAGAAGGAGGACTACGTCCCTCGTGATCTGGAACGCAAGGTCATGGAACAGGAAGAGAAACAGCAGGTGATTATGGCGGAAGAGGAAGCCCGGCGGTCGAGCAATTGAGACAAACATGTGGAATGAAGGAGATGTTCGGAGGAAAATATCGACTACTAGTGAATGATATATTGTTTTTGGAATTCGTGTGCCCTAATTGTATAATCAAATGTATGCCACCCAGTGATGACTGAAAACAGACAAAGTATTCCATGTCGGAAAGTGCACTGCCATGTGGAAATTAGTACTAGTGATGATCATGAAAAACACACATTCGGATGTACGATCGGAGTCAATAGACCTGTGTACTAGAGGGCCACTGTCAACAGCACTGGTCAACTTGTACGCTTCTGTTGATGGAGAACCTTTGAAGGTTCTGTAATAGCGTGAGATGACATGGGCTAGGAGGGGCCATGTCGTGCTCTGGTATTCGACGAGGAAACTGCGCATTACTCCGAATCGGAACTGTAACCAGCTAAGCCAAGAGAAGTAGACGGAGGTGGCGAGGTTTGTTTCGCTTGCGATTGTCCCGAGTCTGCCTTCTCTTCCTCCTTCGATGTCTCGTTTGCTAGACGTGTCGAATTTGTGGCACCTTGAACGGGAGGCTTCGGGGGCGGGGCGGAACCGGATGACTCCCTGCTGCCTTCGTTGCTTCTCTTGGTTTCATCTGCATATTTGTCCGACTTCAGTTCTTTAGCAGGGGCCCCTTCCTCGGCACCGTCACCCATGGACTTTCGCTTCTTGCCGGGAATAAGAAGGTTCTTATTCTTATCGCGCCGCCTTTTGCGCGCCGGTATCTTCCACTCTTCCCCCTCAGCTGGCGGTACGACGTCCGCGGTATTGTCCTCCATAAGAGCCTTCTCTGCCTCCTCCCGTTGCCGGCGAAACACCTCGAGCTGCTCGATGGTCTCCTTTTTGACGGCGGCTTCCTGGGCACGTGTCGACTCCATGATCGAGTCGAGGAAGTCAACCTCATCTTCATCCAGCGAACGGAATTGATTCTTCAATTTGATCTTCTCTTCGAAAGCTTCCTGCTTGGCCACTGTTTGCCGGAACAACATCACCCTAACATGTCAACCCAGGGTATCCGGAAGCACGCGATTCCACCTCAGCCTCCCTGGAATATGCCGTAACTCACTCTTGTTCTGTTCGAGAACTTCAAACAAGCTTTTCCCGCCATCTTGCCTGCTCAGCTCGGCCTTTCGTTGCCGCTCCTCCTCCAGCTCATGTTGTACGCGAAGCCATTCCTCGTCGCGTTCTACTGGTTCTTGGTCTGTCCCCGCGGACACGAACCCTGATGACATTTTCAGCTGTCCGGATTGCGTAAGTAGCTAGCTCAAGAGCAGCTGTCCGCTTAGATAAACCGCTGTCGTGCTCGTAGTAGATGGGAAAAAATTGGATAATATTACACCTCTCCAAAGTCGTTCGAACCGTGTTCGGGGCTTGCGGAGCCAGTGGGGCGGAAGACGGCGGCAGAACAGAGCGGTAAAGAGCGGTAAAATCCAGGCGATACTGTGGCCAAATCGATGACGACTGGCCTATAACAGTTTCCGCCACATTCCCGGTGGGGGAGGCGGGTATTTTAGGCAAAATACCTGGCCATAAACTCCGATGATGTATGTGGGAAGTTTAGAAACAGGTCTAGATGAAGATGGCTTAGGTGTAGTTACGGAGGCTGAGGTCAAATCTGCTGTGATCTGGGAATCGTAGTCAACCACCAAGAGATCATCGATATCCAACAATTAGACATTAAATGTCCATTGTAGAGCTCAATTGCTTTAGTTCTTCGACAGATATCGGAGATAAGTCAGCGACTTAGCACGGAGCACGGAGTACTACCCTGGGTAAAATGAAACCGCCCGCCGGGTAATTGCTAGTTAAGGAGGGGCCCCATTGCGACGATGAATTGGGGTTAGTTGCCCCTCAGTCGACATCATGCTCCCCGCCTTCCCCCCAGTGGCATGCTTGGGGTGCGCGACCATAGGAACGTACAAAGCCTCCGGCGCATCCCTTCTGTGTCTTTTCTTCGATTGAACCTATTCCCAATTTCTGATTTGATTGATCCATTGACCTCTCAAACACTTAAAATGTCGACCGCTCAGTACACCAAGTAAGTGAATCAATGCTTCCATTCTCCAATTCCGCCTTTTGGCTACTGCCTTTTTTCAAGTTATTTTGATGCTCTCGTCTGCATCAATTCTGCGTCTAGACGGGTGCGCAAGAGTGAGAACATATCGCTAATGTTGCCGCTCTCTGTAGGAAGACCTTCACCCTCAACACCGGTGCTAAGATCCCAGCCATTGGTCTGGGCACCTGGCAGTCCAAGCCCAACGAGGTCCGTGAGGCTGTGAAAAATGCCTTGCTGAGGGGCTACCGCCACATTGACACGTAGGTCACATCTTGTTCTTCCTGCTTCAACCGTTTTGCGCACCTATATTGACAAATCGTTTTAGTGCCCTTGCCTACGGCAACGAGCACGAGGTTGGCGAGGGTATCCGGGACTCTGGCGTTCCCCGCGAAGAGATCTGGGTCACCACTAAGCTCGACAACCCCTGGCACCACCGCGTTGCGGAGGGCATTGACTCCTCCCTCAAGAGCCTGGGTCTCGACTATGTTGACCTCTACTTGGTCCACTGGCCCAGCTCGACCGATCCCAATGACCTGAAGAAGCACCTTCCCGACTGGGACTTCATCAAGACCTGGTATGTAATCCGTCTGACTTCTCGTGGCCTCAAGCTAGCAGAAACTGACCAAGAATCAGGCAAGAGATGCAGAAGCTGCCTGCGACCGGCAAGGTTCGCAACATCGGTGTCTCCAACTTTGGCATCAAGAACATGGAGAAGCTGTTGAACGACCCTAGCACCAAGATCGTCCCTGCCGTCGACCAGGTCGAGCTGCACCCCAACAACCCCTCTCCCAAGCTGATTGCCTACCTGAAGTCCAAGGGTATCCACGCCACCGGCTACTCTTGCCTGGGCTCCACCAATTCGCCCCTCTACAAGGACCCCACTCTCCTGCAGATCGCTGAGAAGAAGGGCCGAACTCCCCAGCAGGTGCTGCTTCTCTGGGGTCTGCAGAAGGGCTGGAGCGTCATCCCCAAGTCCGTCAGCAAGTCTCGTATTGACGCGAACTTCGACCTTGACGGCTATGAGTTGACCGACGAGGAGATCAACCAGCTCGATAACCTCAAGGACCGTTTCAAGGTCTGCGGTGACGACTGGTTGCCCATCAAGGTCTTCTTCGGCGATGACGAGTAAATTTTATGTCTCATAATGATATCCCCAGATGAATAGATGATAGATTTTCCAAAAATAAAATTGTTAATGTTTCCCACACTTGATTCGTTCATAAAAACACGTCAAAAATTCAACGCGAGTATTCATTAATTCCGTCCGTAAATTCCACAAGCATCCATGAGATGACTCAGCATATGCGCCTCCGAGTGGCACGTGGCGTCATGTGATGCACCGCCACAATTTGCCGCCACTTCGTCATCTCCCCTCTCCATTTCCCCATCCAATCCTTCCTAAGAGTCATCGTCCTACCATCTCTTCATCTAGATCCATACACCTTGACATTTTAGCAGGATGCCTCCATCTAGTGGGCACCTGCTGCTCCCCAAATTCTGGAGAGCAGCCAGGTAAGTCACTCTTCATACACTCCCGCTGATCTCCTTATCTGACGGCTCCACTATCTATAGGTTTGCCTATGAGAAGGCTTCCAAGGCCATCAGGTCGAGGATTCCAGAACATCTGCAACAAGGCTCACTCCGTTACCAACCAGCTTATGCTCGTATTAATCCCCGACAGCCTATTAACAGGGCCGCTGCCATTCGCCAGGCTCGTAGCCGTCACTTTTCTACTCGTGCTGGAAGCGCCTTCATCTCGTACATCCGGACTGGACTACAAGGTGAACGTGCTGCCTTCCAGCCGTCCCGTGTTGCGTCCAATGTCAGTCGATTGACCTCCCGGGCTCCGTTTGCCTCGACCTTGCGTCCCAACTTGACCGGTGGCACGTTGGGCCGTACCGCAGGAGGGTACACGATTGGCGCTGGTCGCGTTGGGGGTGCCCGGTACTTCTCTCATGGCCCAGCGGCGCCTGCGCAGGTCATCAACAATGTATCGGTCGGTGTTCGGGCGTTTTTCCTCTCGGGGCAGAAGGCTCGGTTCGATGGTATCGACCACGTCACCGGAAACAAGAAGTACAAGGCCGTTAGTGCGCTCCAAGACGAGGCCGAGCGTAAGATGATGGCGATTCCCCGAACGGCGCCCGGTTCTTTCGTTGATTTCCAGATGTCGCCTACTATCACGGCATTTGGCCTGGAGAAGAAGTTTGGTGTGTCTGGGGCAGTGGAGCCCGCGACGCTCAAGTCGGACGGTGTCCTGGATGTGCTCTCTGCCGATTTCGGACGTGCTCTCAAGGACTTGGCGGCCGTACTCAATGACCTTAAGCGGCTGTCAAGTCTAGGAGACTTGCCCATTTTACTTCACGACAGATCAACAATACGGGTACGATTTCCAGGCTGTGATGCAGCCACCGTGGAGCGACTGTGTGACGAAGTCGGCGTCCAGCGGGGCAAGATCGTGCAGGACGACGATTTCAACATTCGCACCGGCGCTGATCTCGCCCTTCTGTTCCCCTTTGCACCCAGCATTCCTGCTTCGCCAGGTACTGAGGAGTACTTCTACCGAGAAGAGCCAGCTTGCACCCAGAAGCCTGATGGAGTTGATTGGGAAGCCATGATGTCAGACAGCCTCTCGGAGTCGTCACCAGCGCACAAGCTCAGCTTCGAGGATGTTACCATGTTCAACGACAATCCATGGGCCTCCTCCCCTTCGGGGTATTCCAGCATCAATATCAGCGAGCTTGGCGATCGGGAGCTTTTCCCCGAGACGTCGAGTGCTGGCATACCTAGCACTTCCGGATGTGGATCAACCGAAGGAATACATCGTTTTCTAGCAGAATGTGATCGTGCTGCGCAATGTTATTGATATGCATATCTATCCAACTTGGACATTCATTCATTTCCTTTGTCAAATACCTAGTTTTGTTTCATATTGCCCTGATAACTAAATATATTGTTTCAACTACATAAATATGTCCCCGTAATATAGACATACTGAATATATCCTGAGACACATTCTCCTCGCAAGTCCCCACCAAACACGACAAGCACCCAAATCGCCCTCGATTTCGACATAATCGTCCCACACATGGGAACCCGGCCCGCCAAACCGGCCATCGACTCTAGACTTCACCAACCCCGCCCTCTACCCCTTGGCGCCAAACACCCATATTAACTCAGGACTTCCACAAACCACCGCCATAGAGCCACTACAAGGACGAATAATGTACAGCGAGCGGGGATGCCGGAAAGGAACAAACCGAGCGGCTCTCGATCCCGTAGGCGGAAAAACTTTAAAATAGGCTAGGGAAGGCCCGCTGTATATGAAACGGGGTCTTTTTCCCCCCCAAGGCTAGCCCTAAATAGTGGTGGAACTTTTTCTTCACACCCCCACTCCGCAATTGCCAACTTTGTGCAGGATTGGGTTGACCCCATGGGGGATGTGAGAATTAGTGGGCTGGGAGATTGTTATTGCCGGAAGAATTTTGTGGGTGTTGATGGATATGCTGGTGGATTTGGGCGTTTGGGGTTGCTGGGTGGCTTGTAGGGCTTGGTAGGGTGGTTTGGGGATATGGAATGACATTTTGAGTGTGTTTGATTTCAAAGACTCTGCTGTCTATAGACAGCAATATCGCATTATAGTATTGTGTATAATTCGACAGCAAGTGATTCACATGATCGACCACAGCACGGTTGAATATCAAAGCAAATCATCAAGGATCGACCCCTGAACCTAAATTCACAGGCGTTACTTCTTCACCCGGCCGGCGCCGAGTCTCAGCGGTATAATGACGATCATCCCATTTCTGCACTATTCCAGGACGGAAGAGGTCCGTCTTGACCTCAACTTAATTGCTTGTCTATGTCGGGCCGTACTGTACTGGAGAAATCCGGGACCGTCGAACCGCATGAGACCCGTGCGCTAGCAGTAGCAGCCCCATGCTCTGGGGTAATTCATTTTAGCCAGGGAGATGAGATGGATGGCATCATGCGTTTTTAACCAGAGAAACTTGTTTGACTATCCGCTTGGCTTGGCTTTGCTGGACTTGGAACGGAGAGATTAGATGTCGGTACTAGGTACTAGCCTACCATGCGGTGGATCTTGCAGAGTTGGCCGGGAGAGGGTATAAATACAGATGTATGACCGCCGTTAACTCGAGTTGAGGATTCAAGCAAACCAACGTTCCTTTCAAAGTATATCTGCACACTGCATTCCTTTCGTTGACCCATCATGAGGACTGTTAGCAACACGGCCCTGTGGGCCCTTCTGCCGTTCGTTCTGCCTGCTGTGCAGGCTCTTCCTCAGGCTGCGCCTACCCCGTCCCCCACTGGGTCGCCCACCGCGACGTCTAGCCCGCCCGCTGTGACTGGCAACCCTTACGAGGGTGTCGACCTCTTCGTGAACCCTTACTACAAGTCTGAGGTGGAGGAGTCGGCCATTCCGTCTATGACTGGTTCATTGGCGGAGCAGGCGAGCGCTGCGGCGAACGTCCCCTCGTTCTACTGGCTGTATGTGGTGTTGGGAAGCCCCCGATGCAGTATTGACAGAAACTGATGGTTTGCTATAGGGATACGGCCGATAAAGTCCCCACCATGGGCGAGTTCCTGGAGGACATCAAAGCCCAAAATGATAAGGGCGCTAGCCCCCCGATTGCGGGCCAGTTCGTTGTCTACGATCTGCCTGACCGTGACTGCGCTGCTCTGGCCTCCAACGGAGAGTATGCTATCGATGATGGTGGTGTGGAGAAGTATAAGGCGTATATCGACTCCATCCGGGAGCTCCTCGAGAAATACTCTGATGTGAAGTCGATCTTGATCATCGGTGAGTTGTGGTAGTTTAGATGCTACTTGGATGGCAGTTCTAACGTCACGCAGAGCCGGACAGCTTGGGCAACCTGATCACCAATATGGATGTGCCCAAGTGTGCCAATGCCGAGGAGGCGTATCTGGAGTGCACTAACTATGCCCTTGTCAACCTTGACCTTCCTAATGTGTCCATGTATCTCGATGCTGGTAAGTGGATCTTATTGTTTGGATTTCTCGATACCAGGACAACATCGTTGATGTAAACCACAGGCCACGCCGGATGGCTGGGCTGGCCGGCCAACATCGGCCCCGCCGCTGAGCTCTTTGGCAAGGTCTACAAGGATGCCAAGTCTCCCGCTTCCGTTCGCGGACTGGCGACCAACGTGGCCAACTTCAACGCCTTCTCCACTGATAGCTGCCCGTCTTACACTTCTGAGAATGAGATTTGCGACGAGAAGAGCTATGTCAACAACTTCGCTCCCGAGCTCAAGGCCAACGGATTCGACGCCCACTTCATCGTTGACACTGGTATGTGCCATCTTGAGCTGATTTAAGGGAGCTATACCTAACCATTTTCCAGGCCGCAACGGAAACCAGCCCACCGGCCAGATTGAGTGGGGTGACTGGTGTAACGTCAAGGACACTGGCTTTGGCGAGCGCCCAACCACTGAGACTGGCGACGCCCTTGTTGACGCCTTCGTCTGGGGAAAGCCCGGTGGAGAGAGCGATGGTACCTCTGACGAGTCTGCTGAGCGCTATGATGCCCACTGTGGGCTTGAAGATGCCCTCACCCCTGCTCCTGAGGCCGGCAAGTGGTTCCAGGTATGTTTTTCATGAGTTGTCTTCTCGTTTGTTCGCTATGCTAATATATCGACCGTAGGCCTATTTCGAGCAGCTGGTGAAGAACGCCAACCCGCCCCTGTAAGCCCTCGATCGTGATGACGATCGTATCCTCCTTCTCTTCTGCCCGAAGGGGCTATTTGTAAATAGTTAGTATATTGGGGACGGTGTTTGTGATGCGCTGTGGTGTGAGAAACAGGGATAAATTGATTTTTGACTGGTGATAATTGTACCACCATCGTGCTATAATCCATTGTATGCAGTAGCGATTGAACTTTAGAAAGTTGGAAAGAAGAGGACGAAGAATGGAATGAAGATATCCCAAGTGGTGTTGTTGTTGTTGTTGTAAAGGCGGTGTCAAAAGACGCGAAGAAAGCCACCGCCAACCCCGCGCTAAACCATAAATAGACGATCCACTGATAACAAGAGTGGACGGAATGGAGAAACACACATTCTGACCAGACCAATCCAATCGGGCATCTCTCTGTCTCCCCCGAACATTCAATCACTACATCCATTCTATTTAGCCGTGGCTGCTGGACGCTCTGAGGAAGATTATTCCAGCTGTACAGTTCTGGGGGCTCCTCCTGCGCTGGGCCGATCTCACCCTCCTCTCAGCAACTGCTACAGGCAAAGCACCGAAATAATCTTACCTTACGATCCGTTCCCCCGCCCCCGCTGGGCCAAATAATTGAAAAGATGATGGAAGATTTCAACAGTGAGACGGATAGTGATTATACTAGTTATTGGCGAGATTGGGTACGTATGATTTGTTATAGGGGATGCGGGGAGAAATTGCGCTTGGGCATCACCATTCCGTCCCATCATTCATCGCAATGCCATTGCGGCTGAGTGTCTATACCAACCGCATGGGGTGCGATAGCTTCGAGGATTATTTGGCTTTGTGTTATACAGGGATTTAGCATCTGTATTGGCTGTTATGTCATTTCCCACCCGATCGTCTGATCAAGCAATGGTGGAGTCATCTCCCACGGCTTGACCAGACCCCGTTGTTCTTGTTCATCTCTCGCTCTTCATCCGATCTGTTCTCGTTGAAACTTTGCGATCTGTCTAACTCTCGAATAGTTTATCTCATCCCGCGGGAACGAGTACTTCTGCGAAATCGACGAAGAGTACCTCACCGATCGCTTCAACCTCACGGGCTTAAATACGGAGGTTCCCTACTACCAGTATGCCTTGGATCTTGTGACCGATGTCTTCGACTTGGACGCCGACGACGAGCTCCGCGAGCAAATCGAGAAAGCAGCGCGCCACCTGTACGGGCTTGTGCATGCGAGATACATTGTGACCACTCGTGGTCTGGCAAAGATGGTATGTGATCGAAAACGGGGGGAGAAATTCGACGAGACACAGACTGACGTCTTCTCCAGCTCGATAAGTACAAAAAGTGCGATTTCGGGAAGTGCCCTCGAGTCATTTGTGAGGGCCACCCCCTTCTGCCCATGGGCCAACATGACATCCCCAATACGAGTACCGTCCGGCTTTACTGTGCCAAATGCGAAGATATCTACAACCCCAAGTCCTCTCGCCATGGCTCCATCGATGGTGCCTATTTCGGGTCTTCTTTCCACAGCATGATGTTCCAGGTCTACCCCGCCCTGCTTCCCGAAAAGAGCATCCGTCGTTACGAACCTCGGATCTTTGGATTCCGGGTCCATGCACCGGCCGCGCTCGCTCGCTGGCAGGACCAGTACCGTGAGGAGACCAGAGCGCGTCTTCGTGATGCAGGCATGGAGACCCGGTTCGCAGAGGACAGCGAAGGGGAGGAGGACGAGGAAGACGAGGAGGAAATTCAGACTTCGAGTGCTAGGAAAGAAAAAGTCGCTGGAGACGCAGCGTCCGGCCGGATGGATTTAGGTAATTAAGGAAAATATCTGTTCAACTTTGACCCGGCCCGAGTTTAGGTTTCACGCCACTATCTTCTTGCACATGCATAAGTGCGATCGCCGCGCTTGACCTGATGTCTACTGATCTCAGTCACTTTTTTTATGTCTTCTTCTCTTTTTTTGATTAATGTTTATCCCACCTACCGGGCGCATGACGGGCATTTTGACTTGATATTTTATGTACTCTGAAGCAACGATGATGAATGCTGGTGGCGTTGGAAGTTCTGGAATGGCCGGTCTTTTTCCCGTTCCTTCTAATGTGTACTAGCTTTTTATACCTTTGATATCTGTTGCCTTTGTGATGCCAGACAGTATTCAACAGGAGCTTTGGTATGAGAATGTGCAGTTCTTATTGTATGTACTCAATATGCGCTATGTAATCCTGTCGTCTCGTTATTCGTATGCGCGGACAGGCCCGTTCAATGATAGATTACCGCTGCTCGCTTAGGAGTCTACGGTGTGAAGTTTCGCCACGGTGAAAGCAATGGCACTCGCCAGTTCGTCTCCCTTCTCCCATGCTTCGTCATGTTCCCCCAGTATAGGGAGTCTGTGCACCCACCTAGTCCTACCACCATCATCCGCCCACGACGCTAGAGACTCGGCCATGGCATCTCTCTGTGCTATATCAACCAAGGAATCACCCTCCGAATGCGCCAACACAGCCAAACGGCCCGATCGCCAGCCCCCTCGAACACCCCCCGCACCCTCCACGACCACCGGCGACGCCGCATCCCAAACAGCCTCATCTGGCCCAAACGCCCCCTCAATGAACATCTGATAGGCCGAGACATCCACATGGGTATCTCTCAGTAACCGGAGATTATAGATCCCCGCCATGCCCAGTATCGCCTCAGGGCACACATATTCTGCCTCAGCGCCGTTCCTAAAAGACCCCATAACAACCTGAAACGCCAGCGTCGCACCGCAGCTATGGCCAGCTAAGACGTAGCGGCTCCCGAACCCGTACTTTCGCTGCAAGAGGGCCAGAGCGGCCTGGACGTCGCGGACAGGTTCCGGGTGTTTCGCGGAGCGGTATTCCCGGGGAGGGATCGTGGAGGGGTCTTGGGGATGGCTCGGGTGCGGACTGAGGCGGTACTCGATGGAGGCGAGGCCGGCGATATAGGGGAGGGTTTCGGATGTGTAGCTGGAGGAAGCCGTCAGGGCTCCGAGGGCGGGGGCGAGATAGCCTGTAGCGGATTGGGTTGGATCGCGCCAGGCGCCGCCGTGGATGAGGCTGGTTTTGTGCTGTCAGCGGTGCTTACTCACGCTGCTGGCTGGATGATGGACGTACACCACCCAGTGGGCGTCTTTGTGGGCTTGGGGAAGTTGGTGGACGGTTATGGTTTGGAGGATGTGGTCTCCGTAGGAAAGGGTTTTTGTGGACATTGCTTAGGTTAATTGGTAGTGTGGCTTTAATTTTTTTTTCTCTAATTTTTTTTGTTCCTTTTTCTTTGATTGATTGATGAGGTATGGGAGGTTGTTTGTAGATGGTGGAGGGGGACGATGTGCTAGTATGAGTTTGTAGTTAGCCGATAATACTTTGTGGCAGAAGTGCGGAGGCGCCATAGAACGGCATGATATTGTGTCCCAGTTGAGAGTCCGATTGATTTCAGAGCTCCCCTGTTCAGCCCTCATGTTAGTCGCAGCATGAACATATTTTCCACATGATTTAAGTTGTCATCTATCACGAATCGTTAGTTCATGGAGAGTTGGAGACTCCAGGACGAAGACCGATCTGGCGGTCTTGGCACGCTAACTTCTTTGGGAATGAGGCGGTGGAAATTGATCAAATCTCCATCCACACAAACCGTGGCCGACTGTCAACCACCACGCCGTCTCTCACATTCCCAGGACCGCATACACTCAACATGGCGGAGTAAGTGCTTGAAATGATATCAGATGGGTCTGTAGGATGTTGTTAACTAACAGTTTTCTACAGGAAAGAAGTTCCCCTCACGGCCGTCAAGGTCGAGGCCCTGGTAAGCCCCCAAAAAACACTCCCCCCGCCATCAAAATCTAGCCAGATACTCATGGTTTCGCGATTAGGTGGTGATGAAAATCATCAAGCATGGCTCCCAGACCTTCCCCACTACCGCGACCGGTTCGATCGTTGGTATGGATGACAACGGTATCCTGGAGATCACCAACTCGTTTCCCTTCCCCGTCGTCGAGATGCCCCAGGATTCGCACTTTGACAACATCCCCCCCAACCCGGCCGCCGCCGCCCCTCGCGCGAAGTCCAACGTCGCCTACCAGGCTGAGATGATCCGCATGCTTCGGGAGGTCAACGTTGACGCGAACAACGTCGGCTGGTATACGAGCGCCAACATGGGCAACTTCGTCAACATGAACGTGATCGAGAACCAGTTCTTCTACCAGAAGGAGGTGAACGAGAAGACCGCTTTCCTGGTCCACGACGTGAGCCGCAGTGCGCAGGGCAGCCTGAGCCTGCGCGCATTCCGTCTGTCTCCCAAGTTCATGACGGCCTTCAAGGAGCACAAGTTCACCACTGAGGAGTATGCCAGCCCGCCCTGATATCCAGCGCCCCCTATTTGTCTAACCATCCGCTGCAGGCTGCAAAAGTCCAACCTGAGATACCAGGACATCTTCGTCGAACTGCCGATTGAGATCCACAACTCGCACCTGATCACCTCTTTCCTCCACCAGCTGCAGTGCCCCAAGGTGTCTGCGCCCACCGAGCTGCCCCCGTCCCTGGCCGCCCTGGAGTCCGGCCCCTTCGTCAAGGACACCCTCCTGGACCCCAACTACGACAACCTGTCTCTCAGCATCGACCCCTACCTGGAGAAGAACTGCGATCTTCTCCTCGAGAGCATGGAGACGCACCACACCGAGACCAACAACTACCAGTACTACCAGCGGTCGTTGGCCCGTGAGCAGGCCAAGATCACTGCCTGGCAAACCAAGCGCAAGGCCGAGAACGCCAGCCGCGCGACCCTCAAGCAGCCGCCTCTCCCCGAGGACGAGTGGCAGCGGCTGTTCAAGCTGCCCCAGGAGCCCAGCCGCCTGGAGACCATGCTCAACAGCCGCCAGGTGGAGCAGTACTCGCGCCAGGTCGACAGCTTCGTGTCGGCCACGACGAGCAAGATGTTTGCGATCAAGGGCAACCTGATGCCCGGGGAGCTCGCCAAATAGAGTTGTGGTTGGACGAGGGTGCTTTGTCTATGTGGGGATTCTGGGAATTGCATGCATGACCTTTACGGCGTAAGAAGGAAAAATTATGTATCTTCACTGTTAATGTCTCCTTTGCTTATTCATGCCGAATAGAGTACGGGTTATGACTGCTAGTTGAGTCTTGCCTTATCGTAGAGGGTATTTTCTCGTATCTCGACAACCCTGCCGTTCCTGAACCCTAATCTCGCAATAGGGTACGATATCTCACGTGATGCTATACTGGATGACCTCATATCTGATAAGTGAGATTAGATAAGACTGCATGCATCATTGATGCAACAGCCAGCATGAGCTGCCACTGCAGTTCTGGGCTGGATGTTTTTTCGCCTAGACTTCAATAGACAAATCATGTTCAGCAATAGATAATCTTGAATGAATAGTTAGATGAGATGGGCACCAACCTCGACGTCTGGATCGTGAGTCTTCTCCCTCAACCTACTCCACTATACGTACTCCATACATCTCTCCAAACCCTAACCAGCCATCATAATTCTATCTACCTTGTACATAGGGTAACCAATTGACACTGGAAACAAGGCAGGGGCCGTCGCAGCAGTAACAGTCGACTTCATCGTCTACCCCTTCGACACCCTCAAAACACGCATCCAGTCCCCGGACTACAACAGAATCTACAAGGATGCAAGCACGGGGGCTATCCGCAAGAATGTCCTCTTTAGGGGTTTGTACCAGGGTGTATGGAGTGTTGTATTTGCTACGATTCCTTCTTGTATGTTTCTCTCACAGTACCACCCTCTAGACATCTATACCTCAGCTTGACTTCGTGAGCGTAAACGAGACTGACGCAAGTTCTAGCAGGAGCATTCTTCACAACCTACGAATCCGTGAAACGCCTCCTCGGCGACACTCCATCCTCCTCATCAACTTCGACTTCAACCTCAACTTCCAAACGCCCATTCACCCTCCCCACCCCCCTAATCCACGGCCTTGCCTCCTCAACCGCGGAAATGGTCTCCTGCGCGATCCTCACCCCCGCAGAAGTAATCAAGCAGAACGCACAAGTCATCAACATATCCCCCTCCCCATCTTCTTCTTCTTCAGACATGTCAGCCAAAACCAAAAGCGCCACAGCGCAAGTCCTCGCCAAGTTCAGAAACCAGCCCTGGAAGCTATGGAGCGGGTACACCGCGCTCGTGGGACGCAATCTGCCGGCTACGGGGCTGAATTTTCCGATATTGGAGTTTGTGAAGGGGTGGTTGGTTTCGTGGAGGGAGGCGGTGGTTGTGGCGAGGAGGAGGGTGCGTCATGGAGAGCAGGGGAGTCAAGAGGGAGGAGCAGGGGCCAAAGAAGGAAGACGGTTCAACCCCATTGTTGAAACGGCGCTGTTAACGGGCTTAGCGGCTAGTGTGTCAGGGACGATTTCGTCTATCGTCACCACGCCTATTGATGTCGTTAAGACGAGAATGATGCTGAGTGCTACTTCTCCCCCATCTGACGGAAAGGGCGAGGACAGTATCGGCAAACAGGCCGGGATCCAAGCGAGGAAAAAAGAGAAATTGAAAAAAGCCGCCCGTCGAGGCACGATAGCCATGGGGCGACAGATATGGACGCAAGAAGGATTAAAAGGTCTGTTCCGCGGCGGAGCGGTACGCTCGGTATGGACGGCGCTGGGGATGAGTATTTACCTGGGGTTTTATGAGGGGGGGAGGCTTTATCTTGAGGATAGACGGGCGAGGAGGGAGGAAGATGAGGGGGCTGCTTTGTAGGTTTATTGTATGCCTACTATCTTTCTATTGTATCTATGTACTTTGGTGCTGAACGGTACGTACTGGCTGTTAATGAAGCACTGCTGTGTTTACTAGTCGAGATGACTGTAATTGCTGCTATTATGTAGGTAGGATCTTGTCAACACGTAAGTTAGTCACGTAGAGGACATAAAACTCAAACTATCACAACAAACCAATCTAGATTGATCTCAATAAATCATCGCTAATCATACAATCATCAAAAACCCAAATCCCACCTCGATGAACCATATATAGCATCAGCAAGACTGTCACAAAGTCAAATGCCCCAAAAAGGAATAAAACAAAACATGCTATCATAAACATATCATCATCATACTGTCATCTCATCTCATCATATAATTTGCCCAAATCCCAACATATCATATCACATCATAGACTCGTAAGTTTCTTGAACCACCCCGGCATTTTCCCGCCAAACCCACCAGGCGGAGGCTGCTGCTGCGACGACGCAGCATAGCGGTCATAAGGCCGCATGCCACGACCACGCTCGTAATCTCCACTTCCGGAGCTACTCTTCGGTTCGTCCCGTCTAGACTCACGCTTCCTAGCGCGGAGCTCGTCGATCTCCTCCTCTGTCATCCCCGGATACCGCGATCTTCTGCGCGCTTTGCGGCGCAGATCACGGCGGGCTTCCTCGTCGGAGGACATCGAGTGCGCGTTCGCTTGGTCACCAGGACCAGGGAGCACGTCTACCACTGTTGGCACGACTGGTGGGGGTTCAGGCGGCTCCGTCGCTTGGGAGTTAACCCACGAGGAGATCTTTTCCTTGCGGCCGCCTGACATCATCGGCGGGGGCTGTTGAAGCATGCTTGGGATCTTAGACCGCCGACGTCTCGACCTCTCGCCGTCATCGGCGGACTTGTGCGAGCGACGAGGTCGTTCAGCGGCGTATTCGTCGCCGTAGGGTCCTCGGTCGTCTGGCTGCCGTGACTGGCGCCGTTTGGCGCGCGGATCCATGCCCCCGGCTTCGTGCATTTCGGTTTCGCGCTGCCGGCGCCGTTCGCGGCGCTCTGTGGCGCGGGCTTCGGCGCGGGCTTCGGCTTCTCGGGCTTCGTGCTCTTCTCTGGCGCGACGCTCTTCGCGAGCTGCTCTGCGAGCTCGCTGTTCTTCTTGGCGTCTGTGCTCGCGGTCTTCTTCTTCCTGGGCCTGTCGTTCTTGCATGGCGCGTTCGCGGGCGCGGTGTTGTTCTCTCCGTCGAGCGCGTCGTTCATCGATTTCGCGCTGCTCGTTGTCGAGCGGTGGATCGAGGTCTCCTTGACGGGAGGAACGTCGCGCGGCTCTGCGCGCTGCGCGCCGGGCTTCGGCATCGTTGGACTCCATGTCGCGGGTTGTTGTTGTCGGTGGGGCGTCCGTGGCGTAGCCTTCGCCGTCGAGGTCTGGACGGGTGGAGCGTCTTCTTTTATCGTCCCGCCTTGGACGTCGGGGGTCGTCTCGCTCCGGGTCTGTCACGTATCGTGCGTCGTCGTCGCGATGAGATCGGGATTTGCGACGCTCGGGAGGCTCCTGTCGGGTATTCCTCCGTAGGGACCCTATCAACCCCATGAAGCCGCTTGGCTCGGGCTTCTTTGGGACGGTATTCGAACGTTTGAGACGTCGCTCTCGGGGCGCATCGACAAATGCGATGTCGTCGGGTCCCGAGTGTACATCTACTCCGTTGGGGCTCTGGTCGGCATCGACCATCACGCCGTCGTCTTGGAGGTCTTCACCTCGAGACCTCGGCTGGGGATAATGTCAGTACGATGAGATCGTGCGCTCGTTGGGTGGTGATTACCTTTCTCCTTGACCTTCTCCCCGAGTGTCTGGACTCCCTGGAGTCTCCCTTCGTGTCGACATCGTCACGATTTACCATAACGATGTCCTCATCATCCAGGGCATATGGGTCGGGAGCACCTAAAAGTCGTTAGGGTCGAACCAGTGACTTGGAGGAAAAGCAACCTACTGGACTTCTTCCGCGACCGATGCGATCTCTCTCTCTTTGACCCAGAGTGATCCACACCCATCATCCTAGCCGCCTTATCAGACACCCGGAATCTTTCATCCGGGGGTGGTGAAGGGAGCCCGGCTTCATTCATCTCAAAGGACGGCCGCCTAGATACCGGCCTGGAACCAGTCCGGCGTGTCGATTTTGCCCTCGCAGGCGAAGGAGTGCCTAGGATGAAATTCGAAAATGCCATACCTCGGTTGGGTTTAGCCTCCCGTCGCTTCTCCTTCTCTCTCTCGGAAGAAGACGACCCTCCCTCAATCTCGACCTCCCTCGTCCTAGGCTGCTTCATCGATTTAGACCTTGACACCGGAGAAACCAATTCTCCCTTATGTTTGACCTCCCTGCTAGATTTCTTGGGAGGATTTGCACCCCATAAACCCCACGAAGCTGCTGCGGCCGCCGCGCGCTCCGCACGGACCCGCTCCCTTTTAGCCGATCGCTCAGCATTACCTGACTCCGGATCAGCAGTTTCAGCTGGGGGTTCGGCGGGAGGACGATCGGTGGTGCGCTTGGAGGACTTCTTGCTCTTCTTCACAGGCTTCTCCGGCTCTGGAGCAGGTTCAGCAACTTCCGGCTCCGGTTCTGGCGCCGGTTCTGGCGCAGCTGGCTCTGGTTCGGCCTCAGGCGCAGCTGGTTCGGGTTCTGGTTCGGGCATCGGTTCGGGCTCAACTACCTTGCCTTTCTTCTTTTTCTTCTTATCGGTTTTTGATAAGACAACCGGCTCGGGTTCAGGCTGAGGTGCAGGCTCGGGTTCAGGCTCGGGTTCAGGTTCTGCCGGGGGTTCTGGTACTTCAGGTACAGGCTCTGGCGCGATAGCCTTTGCCTTCTTCTTCTCCTTCTTCTTGAGTTTCTTTGACAAGACTGGGGTCTGCTCGGGCTCGGGTTCGAGTTCGCGCGGTTTGGGTTCAGGCTCAAGCTCAGGTTCCGGCTCTGGCTCTGGCTGCACTTCCTCGAAATCGTCATCAAACGCGTCGGGGAAGCTACCAGGCACAGAGTCTCGAGAGACTTTCTTGGGCTCTGGCGGCCCAGGCGGGGGTTGTTGCTCGTCGACCGGGTCCTCAGGAACTGCTAAAGCTTCCTTGGCCTTCTCTTTTGCGGCAGCCTTCTCTTTCAGACGATCCTTTTTGGCCTGTTCAAGAGTTTTGATGCGTTCAGCGACAGAAAGTTTGGCTGCTGACTTGGGCTTTGATGTGGCAGGTGTCTTAGCTGGCGGCGCGGCTGGCGGCGGCTCTATATCCCCGAGAGGCGCGTCAGGCGCGGGCGGCGGCGCCTCATCCTTTATTGGCTCTTCCTCTACATCGAGAAGTAAATCTTCGACTGGCTGCGACTCGGGCTCTGGGGGCGGTTTTTCTTCGGACTTTTTCTTGGTGGTTTTGGGTTTACCCATGGTGGCTGCGCCGAAAGATGCCCAAAACCCTTTTGCTGCCTTAGGGGACTCCTCTGTCTTTTTCTTAGGCTTGGCATCGACTTCGTCGAAAACAGGCTCCGCCGGCACATCTTCGATAGCTAGAGTAGTTCTCTCGGGTTCAGGGTCCAGACCCAGCGCTGGGGGAGTAGGCGCAGGGGGTGGGGGATCTTCGGCGATCCTGTTCTTCTTTGACTTTTTCCTGTCCTTCGAAGAGCCCCAGAAATCCCAGGAATTGTCCTCGCCTGGCTGCTCGACGATAGGATCGGATATGGGTTCAGGAGCCCGCGCTGGTTCAGGCTCAGGCTCGGGTTCAGGTTCGGGCTCAGGCTCGGCTCCAGGTACTGGGATCTCAATACCTTGACCGGGTATGGGAAGGCCCTTGTTCTTCAGTGATTTTTCTCGTCGTTTTCGATCTTTAGATGACAAATTATGCCAATTGTCATAAAGAGGATTATCTAGCACAGAAGGGGCTTTCGTCTCTGGCTCCGGCTCCGGCTCCGGCTCTGGTTCTGGTTCTGGTTCTGGTTCGGGCTCTGGCTCAGGTTCAGGTTCGGGCTCGGGGGTAGGCTCAGGCTCAGGCTCGGCTCCAGGTACTGGGATCTCAATACCTTGACCGGGTATGGGAAGGCCCTTGTTCTTCAGTGATTTTTCTCGTCGTTTTCGATCTTTAGATGACAAATTATGCCAATTGTCATAAAGAGGATTATCTAGCACAGAAGGGGCTTTCGTCTCTGGCTCCGGCTCCGGCTCCGGCTCTGGTTCTGGTTCTGGTTCTGGCTCTGGCTCTGGTTCAGGTTCAGGTTCGGGCTCGGGGGTAGGCTCAGGCTCAGGCTCGGCTCCAGGCAGTGGGAGCTCAAAACCTTGACCAGGTATGGGAAGGCCCTTCTTCTTCAATGATTTTTCACGTTGCTTTCGGACCTTAGATGTCAAGTTATGCCAATTATCATAAAGAGGATCATCTGGCACAGAAGGGGCTTTCGACTCCGGCTCCGGCTCCGGCTCTGGTTCTGGTTCTGGTTCGGGCTCTGGCTCTGGCTCTGGCTCAGGTTCAGGTTCAGGCTCGGGGGTAGGCTCAGGCTCAGTCTCGGCTCCAGGCAGTGGGAGCTCAAACCCTCCTTCACCGGGTATGGGAAGGCCCTTGATCCTCAGTGCAGTTTTTCGTCGCTTTCGCTCTTTAGCTGACACATCAAGCCAATTCTCGTAAAGAGGATCGTCTGGCACAGCGGGGGCTTTCGGCTCCGGTTCAGGTTCGGGTTCGGGTTCGGGTGCAGGCTCGGGCTCTGGTGCAAGTTCCTCCACGGCACCGTTCTTCTTTTTCTTGTCTTTACCGACAGGTGCAAAACTGCCCCAGTCGTCGTCGACATTTTGATCACCGGCCGCATTGTCAGCACTGACGGGGGCAGGGTCTTGAAATCCTCCGCCAAAGCCAAATCCAACCGACGCCGTGGACAGGTCATTCTTGCCGCCAAATGACCAAGGGTTGGTGTCCTTCGGTTTCTCTTCCTTCGCGCCCCCAAGAGAATCCAAACCCCATTTGCTGCCAGTGTTCAAGTCTTTGCCCCATCCACCAAAACTGAAACCGGTTCCTGCAGCCTTTGACGGATCCAAACCCACGTCTAACTGGGGCGCGGCATCGTTGAGACTCACGTCTTGAAACGAGTTGGACGGGGGGTCTGGCTCGAGGAGATCGACAGTCTACAGTGGGTTAGGCTTTCAAACGGACAGATAGTGTCAGTTCGCGATACATACCTTGCCCTTCTTTTTCTTCTTCTTGGTATCAAACCCACCCCATGAATCGTCGCCGCCGTCGGCTTCATCCGCCCAGCTAAGTGCGTTCTGCGCAGCAGCTTCATCAGCCGCGCGTTTGTCTTCTTCCTCTTTCGCTTTTCGGCTTTCCTCTTCCTGCGCCTGTCTTTCTTCCTCTTCCTTCCTCTTCATTTCCTCCTCCTCTTTCTGTTTCTTCTTGCTTTTTTTACTGGTGGTGGGTGTATTCCACGCGTCCATGTCATCGTCTTCCCCGCCGCCGTCTCCACCATCGCCATCACCGTTCCCGTCGCCACCGCCGCCCGCATCGTTTGGGGCATCGCCTCCGTTTTGACCATCGTCCGCGCCTTCATCATTATTATCGCCATTGTTTTCCGGTGGCGGTGTAGCTTTCCGTTGCGGTGGCGCTTGCTTCTTGGTCTGTTGTTTCTTCTTCTTCGCATGCTCTCGAATGCCGACGGGGTCGTTGAAATCTATCGGCGACGACGAAGACGCACCCTTAGCATCCCTCGTCGTACATTGCGGGGCGGTATCCTGCCGCAGGTCTTTCCTCTGAGCCAGCGGCGCAATCGTAGAATAATAGTCCGGCGGGAGATCACTAACGGCATCCGCATAGGACGGCGGAGGGGTCCCATAGCTAGGCGGCGAGTCGCAAGTACGAAGTCCGCGTTCGCGTTCGAGTTCGAGTTCGAGTTCAGCAGCGAGAACATGCAGGAGGGCCTTGTACGAAAGGCGCGCAGAAGTAGAAGTCTGTCCGGTTATTACAGTGCATTGATTAGCGCGGGTTATGTGTCCCGCATAATGAGGTCAGAAAACGTGAAGCATACTACTACTCCATTGCCCATATTCTTCTTTATGCATTGTCCTACTATAGCCTCGTGGTCAACAAACGGCGTCGGTCCGGGGGACGGAACCTCGTTGGCGAATGCGCAGAATCCATCCTGGTGAACGGGGCGCGGCGTCGCCTCCATGCTGGGAAAGGAACTGTGAGATTCGTACGTGGGCCGGCGGGTCAATAGCGCAGGCGCATTGATCTGGCGGTCTCGGCCTCTGACTGGAGGCGATGGGGGGGATTTGACGATATCAGTGGGATCCAACAAGTGAGTGAGAGATGATTGTGATGGAGAGTCAAGGGAAAGAAAAGTTTTCACTGGAAAGATAAAAATAAGATCAAAATGAAAAGTAATAATAAAAATAGAATCGAAGCAGCGATTCGAGGGTGGACAATGCTCAGATGTGGAGCAAGACGCTGGAGGCTACTTGACACCACCCGGAGTGACGAAACTCGGAACTTGCAAAGGGGAGAAAAAAGCAAACAGGGTGAGACAACAGCGGGAGGAGAATAACTATCGTGAATGCAGGAGACTAGAATAGCGAGGCGAGAGCCTTCGGAGGATTGAAGCAAGGGTCGAAGGAGGGAAAAGGGAATCCAAAGAAGCTCATGACCATTGAGGGGCGGTGAGAGGATGAAGGGGACGCGGATCTGATGAAGATCGGTGGACGAAGAACAGATGGGATTGGATCAGATGGAATGGATGCAATGCAGGCTAGTGCGGTATTCAGTACATCCTCCGTACGTATCCGATATTCTTGTCCATTCTTGAATGACATTCTTCTGTCTTGTTACCCCTCGTTATCTTATCCGTCCAAGGATACCTCTGAGTCGATCAGTATGTCAATACAGTGGCCCTTGAATGGTGTTTATCCTGATAGCCGCTTTTACCTCCCTGAATTAAGCATCATGACCCGAGCCGTCATTGAACAGCAGTGGATATCTCACTAATTAACAGTGTTTACTTCTAGATGTAACCATTGATACTCGTTGTTTATTATGTATTTGTTTATTTATTTACATATCGATAACCTGTAGAAGTGGAGTACTCAACAGCAACATCCACCGATGACTCACTTTCTGCGGTGAAGCCTCGACCCTGCACAACCGCCTGATGAAACTAGGATGGCATGTAATGGCAAAGCAGTTAGTAATGGAAGTGATTTCAGGTTGTCAGAAGATCTTTCACGAAAATACTCAGACTATATACTGATATGATCATCCCCAACCTCCGGGATTTGGATCTCTTCGGGTAACGCTCAATACCATCCGTCCCTTATACTGTTACTCTTCAAGACGCCATGAACGTGCCAAGTGCAGATCATCTGAAGTCGAGGGGTACAGAGTACTATTAGATCATGTATTACGCTCGAACCTCGTTCGTGCCCGAGGAATCCTCAAGGAGATGCCGATGCCGGATTGAGGGGGCTGGGCTAGGGTATCCCATGTGTTAGTCTCAATGAAGAAGTAGATAGAGTGGGTATAGTCAGATATCTATTCTAGGTATAATATTTTAGTATGTATGAGTTTTGAAAGCCTACAACTAGGACCTGTTCTCTGACCTTCTATCTAGTATTACCATGAAGTATTCCTGTACTGCAATGACTTGCTATAATTCTAGCATCGTCATTACTCTTCATCAATACTCTAGTCGCTCACCAAGCACAGAGACACAGACACATAAGCTCGTCGCAACGGCCTCCATATACACCGACGTTGAACACTGTGCCCCCGATCAAAAGCCATCAATCGCAGGGTCCATGTCGCCTGACGTCCGGTAGCCAGTAGGGTTGCAAATTCTATCCATCCCGTCGGCGTTGAAATCATACACTGCATGCCATTGGCAGATACCAGACTAGTCACCGTGACATGTGTGCTACGATCGATGCCACGCTGCTGCCATGAGTATTGGTATATAGAGCTCCTGGTTACTTTGGGATCAGAATACTTACTCTGGGGGTTTTAGGGATTCCATGTGGAGAAATCTACTATTGGACTTATTCAATCTCTATGACGCCGATTGTAAAAGAACCATCAACCTCAATAGGGGTTGCATCTTCTATCTCTCCTTCTCCCCTCACCCCTCAATTATCACAGGAGTCACAAGGGGGAAGCAGGTGTGAAAAGGGAGAAAGACGGGGCACCTCCTTAAAACACATCCATCCTCCTTGATACACCCTTCAAATCCCAGGATAGGACCAGCGATAAACCATCATCATCAGTGGTGTAACGACAGACGCATCAAGTGCCATACTATGCATCAAATAATGCCAGGCACCCGGCGCGAGCCCCGGCGAGCTACATACATAATTGAATGATAACTTGGTCGCCACGTAGCCGGGGAAGACCATCCATCACGGTGACTCCTGCAATTGCAGATCGGGCTGTTTCTCCAGCCAGCCAGACAGCCAGCCAGCCCTGTTTGGAGTGCCCTTGCAGATTTGACAGTATGCAATAGTACTCCGTATCCTCTGTGGTAGGCTTTCGTAGATTTTGAACAGGTGGGACTAACTATGTAAGAGTGATGACCCCAGCCTCCATCTTTATTCAATATTACTGTTAGTTGGTTATGTATATGTAATATACGGTATTATCTGGTATCGCTGCCAACATCGAGATCCACCTGTGCTAGCCTGTTCCAGGATAACCCTTCGCGCTGGGTCCAGTTTGCCAGCGATGCTCTACAGCTTGTTGTCAAGTGGTGCCACTCACGATAATGATTCTGAGAGTGAAACCCGTCATGACCAAGGGAATCGAATCTTGCCTCAGGGCCCGAGTATAACATGTTTACTCGACAACCAGGGAACCGACCCGGGTATTTCCCCACATTGCTACCAGAAATTCTACATAAGATATATCAAATCTACCCGAACGTCCAATCCGTGGATTTGGAAACCCAAGTCTAGAGGAACATAGCCACGGTATACGATCATAGCGAGCTCTATTTACCCGCGCTTTGATCTACAACCACAGTTTGATATAAAGCTGTTCGGCGATGTGTCAAACTTGTTCTAAATTGGTCTGTCTTATCGCGATGGAGTAGACGGTGGGTGTGAGAACCGCGTCGCTATAATTTCCAGCCAGGGAATATAATAGTCATGAGAGAGTTGCATTTTGATGTACAGAGTCGTTTCTTCATGTCCGGCTCACGTGTTCTGTCTGGTTCACCCTCCCACTTGTGACTTGCATTCCTTCTGCGCTTGTTGTGACCAGTCGGCAAGACGGAGATATTGATCATAATCAATGTGATACCACTTCCATGTGTTTACAATAAGCGATATCCATATACTGCTTCATATAACAAGTTGCGCATTGTTCGAAACAAACGTAACAGTAATACTCGGATAAAAGATACAGCAGTGAGTCGTAGAAACACAATACAGGACGTCAAAAAGGAAGCATAAGAAGAAAGGAAAGATCAAAATGAAAGAACTAGCCTGGGCCGTAATGGTTGAGCAGTCGTCCCCGCTGCATAAATCAATTCACAACAACACCAGGGCTTCATAACCCGAAAGAACACCAATCCAGCACAGCTCATCTAACACATTTACCACCCTTAGGCCTCCGCCTCAGCCTTATTGGCCCTGGTGACAAAGCCGGGCTCTTCGCCGTATACTTCCAAGTATTCTTGATGATACCGATTTTTGTCGGCCACTTCGAGTTCGCGGTATTTCTGTATTGAAGATGGACCAGTTAGCTTCTAAGTCGATAATAGTGCAGGCGACAGAGGGGGCAGCATACCGCTTTCTCAGGCTCAGTCATTCCATTCCACTCCTCGCCAGTTCGCTGGCCGATCTCGACCACGCTCATGTACTTAAAGTCGCCATTCCGAATGCGCTCCTGGAGGAACTGGGCGTACGCGCTGCTAGGCCTCTTGACAAGTCTGTCGTCGTGAAGAAGAGCCGCCTTCTTGTTCGTGAGGTGGGCCAGTCTCCGGCGCGCGTGGTTGGCGTCTTTGATCTGGAGCGGAGTGTGGGATTTGATCCACTCCTCGCGCGTAGTCGCGTTGGTCTTTCTGTTGGCCTCTGCTTGAGCTGCGAATTTCTACACAACAACATCAGTAATCGCGCAGTGAAAAAAGGGACCTGCCGGACATACCTGCTGCTCTTCAGCAGTGATCGAACGGGACAGTGCGACAGCCCTGCGGAACACGTCCGGCATGCTTTCATCCGGCCCTCTTTCTAGTGCCTTCCTCTTTTCGCCAATAGCCAGCAGATGAGGCTGCGAGGGAAGTTGCTTGGGCGGCGTCAGGGCCGTCGCCTTCAACTCCTTGATCAGCTGCTTCAACTTCAGGATCTTCTTTTTCTCATCGGCCGCCTCCTTCTGCTCCTCGGTCAAGTCTTTCTTGGGCGCCGACTTCTTGGTTTTCTTGGCCTTGATTGTCTTGGTCGTGGTCGTCTTGACCTTGGTCGTTCTCTTGCCCTCGGTGGATTTGGCAGCTCCGTCGGACGTGCTCTTCGTGGCGTAGCCGTTGGCTAGTGTTTTCGGCAGGACGCCGGCAGCGGACACATGGCGACCGCTCGCGTGTAGAGAGCGACTATTCGCAGCCAAGCTGATGCGCCTGGCGTGGCTTTGGGCAATCGTGTTGCAGACAGGGCGGGAGAAAGTGTCGCTCAAGCTCAGGTGTCGCAAGGCACCCACGCCGCGTCGGGCCAGATTCAAGGGCATGGTGTTCAAATAGGACAATGGGGGAAAGAGAAATACTTAGAGAAAGATTAATCAAATCAATTGATCAATAGGGGAGGCCCTGCAGTAGGAGAACAATAGACGGGCGTGATTAGCTGCAGGAACGGAGCCGCAGGGAAGCTCCAGATGAAAGCGGGAAGATGTCGCGTCACAGGTACGGGTAGGAGCCTCAGGCCGTCACCCAGACTGGGGTCTGTTTGGCGCCGGCCGAATCAGGCAGGTAACACCACGTGACATGGGATGATAGCGCCTGTCACGTGTGTGATATCACCCGCGATAAACCTTTTGCCTTCGGAGCCCATTTTCCCCAGTCGGGTCGCTCAAAGCCAACGTCGAAGTCCACTACCAACCCCAGGTTCATCGCATCAATCCGTTCAATCTCTCACTGGATCTGTACGGTTACAATCGCGTACTATCCCATAATATACCTGGTTTTTGGAAGGGTAATATCTATCCGGCTATCCTCCCTGCGTGCTCGAGCTGTCTTGGGTCCCAGTAATACTCACTCATCGTTGGCCTACAACAATGGCTCGCCACGGGGATACTCGCTCACCATCACCTGTAGGCAGCACATATTCTTCTTCCCGACGCAGTCGCAGAGATGATGATCGCTACGAGAGGAGTAGACGGGATGATGGCAGGAGCTATCGGAGATCCCGTAGTCCTGAGGTATGTCTTCCGCTTCGGTCGACATTTCCCCTATCGATTGTGCGCAGCTAACCGCTCTTTTTGCTATGCAGAGACGCCACCGTGACCATAATCGAGACCGTGAAGCGTACCGGAAACGTGACCGTTCGTTAGACAGACGCGACGATGATAGCAGTTACCGCCCGGGTCGACGCGATCGTTCGCGCGACCGACGTCGATCGAAAGACAGAGATGACGATCGGGGGTTCCGTCGACGAAGCCGCGATAGGGATTATCGGAGCAGGCGAGATGATTCCCGCGATAGGGCTCGCAGACGGAGAGACGATTCTGCTGACTTGAAGCACAAGTCTAGGCGGGACGACAGCCGGGATCGTGCTCGAGATTCGAAATCTCGCGAGGTGCGTTGAACACTCTCATCTTGGTTCTCAGAACTAGCTAACACATCTAAACAGCCCTCGAAACCATCCACACCGGCGGCCCCCGCTGGTCCTACAGATGAAGAGAAGAGAGCCGAACGATTAGCTAAACTGGAAGCTTGGAAGCAAAAACAAGCCGCCGAGAAGGAGCGCAAACAACGGGAAGCAGCTGCGTCGGGACCGAAGAACATATTGGAGGAAATTGACCGGAAATCCGGTGTAGCTCCGTCTACTGGTTCTCCCCAGCCCACTGCGTCGCCCGCCGGCGATTCTCCATCCACTGGCTATGCTGGAAAATTTGACCCCAAGGCCATTGCAAAGAATGCAGCACCTTCTCCGGCGCCAGCCACTTCCTCCGTGTTGGGTACCGATGTCACTGTACCGCCCACCGCCAAAGCGTCTGCAAACTCTACACCCACCAATGTTAAAGTACAAGCAAACAAGCCCACCACCACCACCAGCAAACCTTCATGTGCGTTCTTCCCGTATATCCTTACGTACACTGATATCTGTACTGACATCCCTGGAACAGCTACCTTGAAAGGAAAAGCCAATGTTGGTGGATTTGGTTTAGGCGCCAAGCAAACGGGTGACAACGAAAAGTCGACTGCAACTAAAACCTTGGGCTTCGGTGAAGAGGAGTCTACGCGGAGAAAACTGGAGAAATTACCAACCCCTCCGTTAGAGGAATCCACCGACCCTGATAAACCTGCGGACGTGGTTGCAGACGAGGACGACGATGTCGACATGCAAGACGGCGGAACTGAGGAGGAGATTGCTGCCGCGGCGCGGGCTGCCGCCGAGAGGCGGGAAGAGCGGCTGCAGAACGAAGCTCGCACGTCACAGTCGAACAGCGAGACACCTCACACCAATGGTGTTGAAGCAAATGGTGATTCGAACCAGCAGGCGGATCAGATGGATGTTGATGTACAAGAAGAAGAAGAAGAAGAAGAAGAAGAAGTTGATCCTTTGGATGCTTTCATGTCTGAATTGGCGGATACCGCCCCCCCAAAGAAAGCTACTGGTGCCAAGTTTTCCAAAGCCAAGGAACAACAGCCAGAGGCCCTGTTTGGTGACGAGCACGATATTGATCTAACCGCCGTCGGCGATGGCGATGCCGACGATTTCCTCGCCATTGCCAACAAGGCTAAAAAGAAGAAGGATATACCCACAGTCGACCACAAGAAGATGGAATATGAGTCCATCCGCAAGAAGTTCTACACCGAACCCAGCGATGTTGCTGAAATGTCTGAAGAGGAAGTCGCCAACTTGCGCTTGGAGCTGGATGGGATCAAAGTCCGAGGCTTGGATGTACCCAAACCGGTGCAAAAATGGTCTCAGTGTGGGTTGGGAGTGCAGACTCAGGATGTGATCGACCGACTGGGCTATGAGAATCCCACGTCGATTCAGTCACAGGCGATTCCCGCCATCATGTCTGGGCGGGATGTGATCGGTGTTGCCAAGACTGGGTCTGGTAAGACGGTTGCATTTTTGATTCCCATGTTCCGGCATATAAAAGACCAGAGACCGCTGGACAATATGGAAGGCCCTATCGGTCTGATCATGACGCCGACCCGAGAGTTAGCCACTCAGATCCACAAGGACTGCAAACCTTTCTTGAAGGCGCTGGGTTTACGAGCTGTCTGCGCGTACGGCGGTGCCCCGATCAAGGATCAGATTGCCGACCTCAAGCGTGGCGCGGAGATCGTCGTCTGTACTCCGGGTCGGATGATCGATCTTTTAGCAGCCAACACCGGGCGAGTCACCAATTTGCGGCGTGTCACCTATATGGTCCTGGATGAAGCTGACCGGATGTTTGACATGGGTTTCGAACCCCAGGTCATGAAGATCTTGGCAAACGTCCGTCCTGATCGGCAAACGGTGCTTTTCTCGGCCACTTTCCCGCGCAACATGGAAGCTTTGGCGCGTAAGACGCTGACCAAACCCGTGGAGATTGTGGTCGGTGGTCGGAGTGTCGTTGCACCCGAAATCACGCAGATCGTGGAAGTGCGAAACGACGACCAAAAGTTTGTGCGACTTCTGGAGTTGCTGGGCAATCTGTACTCAACCGACGAGAATGAAGATGCACGGACCCTGATCTTTGTGGACCGTCAAGAAGCTGCCGATACGCTTCTGAAGGAGTTGATGCGGAAGGGCTACCCCTGCATGTCCATCCATGGTGGCAAAGATCAGATCGACCGTGATTCCACCATCGAAGATTACAAGGCGGGTATCTTCCCCGTTTTGATCGCCACGTCGGTCGCTGCACGCGGTCTGGATGTCAAGCAACTGAAGCTCGTGGTGAACTACGACGCACCGAATCATCTCGAAGACTATGTCCACCGAGCGGGTCGAACCGGGCGGGCAGGAAACACCGGAACGGCCGTCACCTTCGTGACGGACACGCAGGAGCGGTACGCGGTAGATATCGCCAAAGCATTGAAGCAGAGTGGCCAGCAGGTGCCGGAGCCAATCCAGAAGCTGGTCGACTCGTTCCTACAAAAGGTGAAAGACGGGAAGGAGAAAGCCAGCGCGTCAGGATTCGGTGGCAAAGGTCTGGAACGACTGGATCAGGAGCGAGAAAGCGCTCGGATGCGGGAGCGCAAGACCTACAAGACCGGAGAAGAAGGCGAGGATGAAGAGGAGAAGGACGAGAAGAAGGATGAGAAGGCCGAAGAGAAATTCAACAAGGTCGTGTCTGGCATCCAAGCGGCCTCTACGCCGGCGCCATCGGGCATTCCCAAGGGCATTGACCTTGATGGCAAGATCACCGTGCACCGGACCGAAAAGGATCCCGCCAATGCATCGAAGAACCCACTGGACAAGGTGGGATCGGCCGTGGCGGATATCCACGCGCGTCTGAGCCGCGCGGGTGTGATGAGATCCGGGGTGCCCATTGACAACCGCGGACCCGACGCGGGCGCATTCCACGCAACGATGGAGATCAACGACTTTCCCCGTAAGCTACTCCCTTCCTACTGGATGGACCTTTTTTTGAATCCGAGACTAACCATCCTCCTATTACAGAGAAAGCACGCTGGGCTGTCACCAACCGGACCAACGTGGCCAAGATCCTTGAAGCGACAGGGACGTCGATCACGACCAAGGGTAGTTTCTACGCGACAGGCAAGGAACCGGGACCGAACGAGAACCCCAAGCTGTACATTCTGGTTGAAGGCGAGACGGAGCTGTCGGTGACGAATGCGATGCGCGAGTTGATGCGCTTGCTAAAGGAGGGGACGATCGCGGCGGCGGATAGCGAGTCGCGGGCGCCGGTGGGTGGACGATACAACGTTGTTTAGATACGGCAGGTTTATATCATGGATACATTGGACTCAGTTGCCAAATACAATACCCAAGTAGGAGATGATTGGATAAAGTAGGGTATAGTAGCAGCTCGCCTTCCCACCGCCGACATATAAACGTGTACAACAAACAAAAGGTATTAATCGCTTCAAACAACAACAACAATAACAACAATGAACCACCCTCATACAGCATACACCCCTCCCCCCAAGAAAACGTAACAATCATGACCACACCTAGTATAGTAAAAACAAGAGCAGATCAAGACCAAGCCCTCGCAGCAGCCGCATCATCCGCATCCCTAGCAGCCCTCTCATCCCGACTAACCTCATTCAACGTCTGTGATTGTGTCTGCGCCTTCTGGGCCGCTAGCTTCGTCCCCAGTTTGCCTTTTCCACCCGCTGCGGAGGCGGATTCAGCTCGTTTCTAGGATAGTCAGTACACTCGTCCAACCTTTCGCAATCTTGTAACAGTAAAAGAGAAGTAGAATAAGAGGGAAGAGGTGAGAGAGAAAAGAAAGGAAAGCCAACCTGCGCTGCAATGGCGGCATTCGCGCGCGGATCCGCTACAGGCGCCGCAGCCGTCGCATCACCCACTCCCGCTCCCTGCTGTGTCTGCGGTTGTGCTTGTGTCTGCGTCTGTGTCCCTACCCGAGAATTTGATGTTTTCGTGCTAGACTCCCCACCGAGTGTGCGACCGGGTGAGGCGAAATTGGAGGCGGACTTGGGGAGCGGGGCGCGCGGCGCGGATGATTTGGGACCTGTTGCGCTGGAGCCGAGGGGCCGACCGGGGCGGGAGAAGGCTTCGGTGGACTGGTTGCTAGATTTGGAGCAGATGCTGCCCATTTTTATTATGTCTTTTTTCTTTCGGTTGTGTTCGTTTGGTTGTTTGGTTGTTGGTGGGTGTTGGAGGAAGGGAGGTGTTGAGTTGGGTGAGGGTATGATATCACTGTTGTTTTCGTGCTCTTTCTCTCTGTGTTCAGTGTAAGTTTTGAGACGGAGTCGACGGTGATTATTAGTAGAGATTGTAGTCTGTTTTCACGTTGAGGGGCGTAGGAATTGAAATATATCGTCAATCGTAGGTCGATGTTGAATGGAGAGGAAGGTTGGTGTCGAGAATGATGGGGGCCTACTGCTAACTGGCGACAGTTGAAGGTCCGATCCGGTGGATCCCCGCATAAGCAACCAACGGTTATCACTGCTATATTTATATTTACCCTGTACGCTGTACATTGTAGATATATTTGTATATACCAGTTTTTATCAATTCCTTGAATCTCTTCTGTGTAAATGCTTTCCATTATGCAAGCTACTAGGTAGACCAAGCATAGGCACCTGGGTTCTCACTAGTTTGGGATTAATCAGTAATATATAACTAGTGTAAACACATCAGAGTGACAAGCTTCAGTCACATATAAACCCCCCAACATAGATTTGAGGGGTATACTATATACAAGACTGAATTTCCAAGATAGTAACCATAACCACCAAACTCCTTAAGCGCGAAGCAACACCACCGTTGGCCGTATAGACATGAAAATCGACATTGAAAAGTACACACTCAGCACCGCGATAACTAAAGCAACCATCCAGTCATTAGAAATGTCACCCAGCTTTCTGTAGACATAATCAGCAGTCAAAATCATTGGCAGCTTCCGTAGTTTCTCCAATTGCAAATCCCAACCACCACCTGGTGAGTAAATCCAATTGTCCTGGATTATATTCCCTCATGCCATACAGTCTTGACTTGCGCACGATGAGACTCTGCCCATTGTAATATGCCTCTACAACGCAAAGGAGCTCCGGGCCCATGATAGAGTACACCATAACCTATTTCGCAGGAAAGCGTTAGCAACGAGATAAAACTCCAGATCTTTGGAAAGCAAGCAGAAAATAAAAGCGTACTGGAGCTATCAAACGGGAACGAAGAGACCTGGTATTGAGCCGGCCTACCATGATATTGATAATACTGATAAGCTTTCCTCGAGTCAACCGATCGTCTCCAGTGACGTCGTCGTCCAGTTAGCATTTCATATGAAGCAGCCTGGTGTCCGCTGGTGTCGGACACGTCACGGACACGCTCCAGAAATAGAGATCCTCGAAGAGAGCCTCGAAATTGAAGTCACCCCGTCTGGAAAAGTGTAAGCTGAGATCTTGCCAGCAAGTTTAAGCTAATCATACGCTCTATAACAGATACCTGGGGGGTGGAGTGGTCTTTTTTTAGTTCTTGCGCCGTGTAGTTTTGCATGTATATCGACAGACCCTTGACGTTCATATAGTCTTCGAAAGTGTCATTATAGGTTGGATACTCTGGCCTCTTTGCGGGCGTGAGAGCCTCCTTGAGCGGAGAAAGGAAGTATGGATAGTTCGACTCGTCTTCGAGAGACAGTGATTCCTGTTGAATCCCCGCGTCGCTCGCTTCCTGTGCGCTGATCTGAGGGTTTTCCAATTTAGTGATTCTTCTTTGATGCTGCGGAGCGCAGAACGGTAGATTGTGCGCTTTTCCTGTGCTTCTGAAGTGTCGGACATCTTGTGAAAACCATCCGAGCCAAATAGACGAGAAAAGGATCGAGGATGAGTATAATTCACGGCGGTTTTGTCATGCAGACCAGGCGAGGGGCATTCCTTGCTCGCGCGTTGGCCACCAATTACAGGCTAACAATGCGAAGATCAAGTAGTGAGATTGCATCTCTAAGCGGGGAGTGACTTAAACTATACTTTTGGATCTGATCAATTGATAAATAGTGGTCAGGAAGCATGTTATACTTCCTAACCCCAAGACCAGAAGATGATTGTAAGAAGCTGTTGAGTTTAAGCACAGATAGACCCAGCATAAACCAAATCCTGTTAACATTATCTGATTATATCTTATTTGGTAACTCCCTAGAATTATTAAGAACCTATTTGTGGAACCTGCGCTGAGATATGATGCTTCGCAAACTCAATCGAAACGATGACGTTTTTATGATTAAACTCAACCGCCATAGAAGCATATGTAGTGGTCCTGTTTCTCTCAAACAATAAATATACTGCACCACATATTGACAACTCAATGCACATACCTTAATATTCTTTAAAATAATTAAAATGCCAACAGCCATAGTCACCGGCGCCACCGGCATCACCGGCAACGCCATCGTGCAGCATCTGCTCCAAGACCCCTCCTACACAAAGATCTACACGCTCTCCCGGCGTCAGCCAGGCCTCCAAGATCCGCGCATCCAGCACGCCCAGCTCGACCTGCAAGCATCCGCCACGGACATGGCCCAGGCCCTGCAGGGCATATCAGCGGATTACGTCTTTTTCAGCGCGTACCTCGCGCGTTCCGACGAAGGTGAAGCCGCGCGTGTCAACAGCACTCTGCTGTCTAACTTCATCGAGGCCCTCGAAACCACGGGTGCAATCAAGGAGCTCAAACGGCTGATCCTGACCTGCGGCTTCAAGCACTACGGCGTCCATCTGGGTCTGCCGAAGCAGCCGCTGCTGGAGTCCGACCCGCGGTTGGAGAACGGAGCAGGCGGCCGCGCCTGGCCGCCTAACTTCTACTACGCGCAGCAAGACATCCTCGAAAAGGCATCCCGGCGCGGAGGCTGGGAGTGGATCTGCACGCTGCCGAATGACGTGATCGGCTACGCGAAGAACAACTTCATGAACGAGGCGACTGCGCTGGGCCTGTACTGCGCCGCTAGCAAGGCCCTGCCGGGCTCCAAGCTGATCTACCCGGGGAACCGAACCAACTACTTCGCTTACAACTGCTGGACGTCGGCTGAGACGCACGCGCGGTTTTGCCTGTGGGCTGCTACGGCGCCGGGGGCTGGGAACAATATCTTCAACGTCACTAACGGTGATACCGAGTCGTTCCAAAGGCTGTGGCCGCGTCTCGCTGCGCGGTTTGGCTGCACAGTTCCGGAGAATATGTTCGGCCCTGGGGGCCAGCAGGCAGATAGCTCGTGCGCGACGGAGACGCAGTTGCCAAACAGTCATCCGATCTGCGTGCACGCGCGCGAACTGGGGATCCCCGAGGACGACGCATTGAGCACGCAGCGACCGGTGCTGCGACTGCCGGTTGACCCGCAGAAGTGGGCCCAACGCCAGGACGTCCAGGAGGCATGGACACAGCTGCGTGACAAGTATAACCTGGATCAGAAGGCATGGGACGGCGCGACGTGGGACTTCTTGACGTTTGTGCTGGGACGCGAATGGGGGTGTGTGGGGAACATGAGCAAGGCTAGAGCACTGGGGTGGTCGGGGTATGAGGATACGTGGGAGGCCTTTGAGAGGACGTTCGAGACGCTAGAGAGAGAAGGAATTTTGCCACCTGCAGAGAGATTGCGGAGCGGTTGATCTGGGTTTGCGGATCGAGGGGCGTGCGAGATGGGCTCAATTGGTTTGTACTAGGGTTGTTTGTCGAAGTAGGCTATCATTCGTAATATATGATGATATCTCAGTGAAAGGGAAGACAAAGCTCGAATCTTACATATCAAGCTGAGCTTGCATGGAATCGGATGATCAGCGGATGTTCTGATAGACACGACCAGCGTCGCGCAGCCTTTAGCGGTGAATACACCTCCATCCATTGGTCACTATCCACCGCATAGTAGGACGCTTGCAGCTGGTGCTGATAAGTGTAGGTGAGCTCCGGTGGGATGCGTGAGTTGGCAGGATGATGCGCCTGAGATGGAGAAGGTCTGGACCAGCAAGCAAAGTTTGGTTGATTTACTTGGCAACCAATAAAGGGCACACACCACGTGACTGCGGAAGGTTATGCTCGGTTTTCTTCAAGGCAGGAACAAAGAAGATGTCTTTGTTGAGAAATTCATGATCCAAGCTTATTGCCTCGCATTGGCATATACAGTGAAGTGTTGTCTCCACAAGGGCTAGGTGTCTGTTGACACCAAAAGCCAACCAACGACTTTAGGTACTACATCTCGTGTCTCACTCTTCGTATCACGCTGCTGTGTGACGGCGGTCAAGCTTCTCATTATTCAAAACTAATTAGATATCAAAGCAGATAGTCATGGCTTATGAGCTCTCTATCGAAATATTTGGGCTAGGGGAAGACCCGAGACACCGGTCCCACTGGGGGTTCGTGATCAACCGACCATCCCAGCTTGTCGGCGATCTGCTCCACGTCAAGTTACTCGACCTCGACAGGCTTTGGTACGAGTTCGAGCCGCGGATGAGCACCCCGTTGGTCACCATGCAGGCGGTTGGGAAGGTCAAACTGGGCGAGCTCACCGATCTGCAACGACAGGAGGCGATCAGGGTGATCAGTTCGGAGCGGGCACCAAGGGATGGAAAGAAGAAATGCCAAGATTGGGTGTTTGACACCTTGCTGTCCCTGGAGGTGAACGAGCTCGTCCCACCCGGCACCTGTCAGTTCTGGAAGGGGATGGTCGGAAAGCCAGCAAGGTCGGTTCGAGGCGCGGTGGGGGACAAGTGGATGGGTCTGAAAAAATGAAACAAGCAAACAAACTCCTCCCTGTATATTGAGCCTCAGATACCCGTGTAATCCAGCATGGATTGATTCACTTCGGCCCAGAATTCGTACTCATCGACTCCGACGAGGGTCGATGTAAGCTCCCTCCATTCTAAATCCAACGCTTGCCATCGTATGCCAAAATACTCCCTTGCCCAGATGCTGTATCCCGCGGCACCCCAGTCGATAACCCCCGTGACGACGTCGTCGTCCACAATAATATTGCTCTGGTGCAGATCGCCATGCGTCAGCACCTTCCTCTCATCTTGAGCGCCCGAGGCCAAAACCTTCTCCGCCAGGGGCTCATCTTTCGCTGTTAATTTCGCTTGCGGTCTCGAGTAGCGAAGGGCCTGTACAACCCCTTCATTGAATTCCTTCCGAGTCTGAAAGGGCCCGTACTGACGGGGTTGTGCATCCCACGAATGCTTAAACAGGATGTCCTCGCACGGCCCACCATCGACCGACCCGAAGACGGGCCCTTCGATCCGGCGCCACTCCTGTATAAAACTGGCCAATTGCCGGACAATGGACCGTTGCGAGTCTTCCGCCATGTCTTCCCAGCAGTCTTCCAGAGATTTTCCAGGAATCTTCTCCATCAGGATAAACCCGATATCACCGATCACATAGGCATTGAGGACGCGGGGGACGGGGACGGATGTCCTCTCCTTGAGCAGATAGAGGGTTTCGGCCTCCCCCATGCGCACCATCGGTCCAACCTTTAATATAGTTGATACATTAATCTCTAGGATCTTGGAGCCGCCCATGCTCGAGGGACATATGTCCTTCGCATTCCGGATCTCATTTAATGTGACAATGGGGGGAGGCTCGTGTCTTATAGAGGGAGCAAAGCAGACGTCGACATCCGACGAGAGTACGCGGCAGAGGTAGTTGATAAAATCCAACTTGGTGGACTAAGCCCGGTCAGACAGGTTCAGGGAGCTGCGTAGGTGTTTGGGTCCAGTTGACCTACCGGGTCGCTGCCGAGGGAATCATCATTCATTTTGGCCTCACGATCCTGAGGCCTGTGGCTGAGATTTCGTCCCAATTCGGTTGGATGAACCCTGTTGGACGTGCAGGGCGGATATTGCAGGGAGCATTAAGAAACAACAGCCATCGGTGGGGTAGAATATTGAGAAAAAATTAAGCTATCTGGTCGATTTGCTTCTAATGTTCCTGACTGATACCGAGGTGGAGATTGTTCACTGAATCGGGTTGGCCGCGGGCTCAGGCAACAACGCCCTGGTATCAGGCAGGAATCTGAAAAAGAAAAAAAAATAGAGGGAAAATGAGAGCATAAGACAGGGAAGTATGCAGCTGATTAATTATGCGCATATCCGGCTAAATCCCCGGGAGTCCAAAATAGGCAATTTCCCGCTGAGGTGGAGGAGGTTTCCCCAGGGGATCCACCGTCCCAAACACTCGCGATACCCCCAGTGTCAACATTTGTATAAGAACCCCATTACCACTTATTATTTACGTTTTTTTCCTATTCCCTTCTCCCATTTGAACCCTCTCGTCAGAGTGATTATTTTTCATCATGTCTCGAGTATTGGAAGGCCGATTTGGCATTGTTACCGGTGGATCGCGGGGTAAAACACCCCTCACCTTATCGCATACCCCACTATTGTGGCTAACTCCCCCCTAGGAATTGGTGAAGCTATCGCCAGGAACCTCGCCTCCAAAGGCTGCAATCTCCTTCTCAACTTCACATCTGAATCCTCCCGTGCTCGGACCGAATCGCTCTGCAGTACTCTGTCGTCTGAACACTCCATCCGCTGCGTCTCTGTGCAGGCCGATCTTGCTAAGCCCGAGGAGGCTGTCGCTACGATCCTCTCGTCCGCAAAGGAGCATTTCACTTCCTCGTCTGGGAAATTTCAGGTCGATATTCTGGTCAACAACGCTGGCGTCTCCGCAGACCGTTTCCTCAACGATGAGACCAAGGGCCCCATGGACGCCGAGTACTTCAACTGGCACTACACGATCAACGTGCTCGCCCCGCTCCTCTTGACACAGGCCTGCATGCCCTTCCTGCCGGATGATCGTACGGGTCGCATCGTCAACATCTCGTCCGTGTCGTCGAGCTTGGGCTTCACCGGACAGTCCGTCTACGGCGGCACTAAGGCGGCCCTGGAGGCGATGACTCGAACCTGGGCGCGCGAATTGTCCGACCGCGCCACTGTGAACGCTGTGAACCCGGGCCCTGTTATTGGGGATATGTACTTTGCCACGGGCGAGGACTTCTGGAAGCAGATGCAAGGGTTCCAAGATAATACTCCGCTCAGCAAGATGATGCTGGGGAAGGACGCGCAGCTGGACCAGTTGACCGACGAGCAGAAGCGGTTGATCATGGAAAAGATGGGTGGTCGCCGACCCGCGTTCACGGCGGAGATTGCAGGTGTGGTCGGGATGCTGTGCACGCCGGACGGAGCATGGTGTACGGGAAGTGTGGTGTGCGCGAATGGAGGGTTACGTATGACCCCTTAGACATGAGGGTTACTTTGGAAATTGCTTTCATAACGGCCACCACTATCCTCACGGATCAAGTTCATACTATTAGACTACCCAATCATATATATCATGACTGTCTCCCCACCTTCAATCCCTTAAAAGCCCTTGCATTCTCCAGAATAGCCGTTTCAACCGGCAACCGCTCCATGCTACTGGCCCCATAGAAACCATGGACACCCTTCGTCCTCTCCAACACATACTGCGCATCCTCCGGCCCCGCCAACGGACCCCCATGACACAGCACAATAACCTCCGGATTAACCGCAACAACCGCATCCCTCACCTCCTGAACAATTCGCACCGAATCATCCAACGTCTTCGCCGTCTGCGCACCAATCGTCCCACTGGTCGTCAGCCCCAAATGCACAACAATCACATCCGCGCCCGCGCGCGCCATCCTCTCCCCCTCATCGACATTGAACGCATACGGCGTAGTCACGAGGTCCTTCTCGTGCGCAAGCCGAATCATCTCCACTTCCTGGTCGTAGCCCATCCCCGTCTCTTCGAGGTTCTGGCGGAACACGCCGTCAATGAGACCCACTGTCGGGAAGTTCTGCACCCCGATGTACCCTATGCGGCGCAGCTCGTCGAGAAACTCCGGCATGCTGCGGAAGGGGTCGGTGCCGCACACGCCGGCCAGAACGGGCGTGTTTTGCACGATGGGAAGGATTTCGTTGGCCTGTACTTTGTTAACTTATCTGAATTTCACTTTATTTGGTTTGTATTATATGTTGTTTGCCAAGGTGTAAGTACCATATCAACTACCACCTGGTTGGCGTCGGAATAGGGCATCATCCCCGCCAACGAGCCTCGGCCGGCCATGCGGAAGCGGCCTGAATTGTACACGATCAAGATGTCGGCGCCGCCTTTTTCCATGAATTTTGCGGACAGTCCGATTCCTTCCTCTTTGTTAGATTCGTGGTGGTATAAAATCGGGTGACTGGGAAGTGGATAGACGTACCGGCCCCCGCTCCGACGATGATCTCGCCGGAGTCGATGGTCTTGCGCAGGCGGGCAAGGACTTCCTGTCTGGTCGATGGGCGTGGCATATTCGCGATTAATACAGTCTACTGTGTTGAAGGGGAAGAGTTGTATAGAGATTGAAAATTTTGAACCATGAGTAGACAGGAGGGGAAAGGTGCCGCTCTATTGGACCCCACCTTCTGACGTCGTTTATCCACTCCTCTACTGCCATGGTATACACCGGTGTGTTATCAAATCAATCAACATCAAAAACCAACCATATACACTTGTAAAGTAGCAAATCAATCATACACAAGCTGAGTCCGAAAATTCCCCATACTCAACACATCCTTCGTATCCGACCGGACCCAATTCTTCCTCACCCTAGCACGAACCCACTCCGTCGCCGGAATATCCGCCTTACCCTCATCATCCGTCACAACAGCCTCTTGACCCGCATCGCGACAATACCCCAACCGCTTCAAAAGCGGACTATCAAGCGCACCCAAACCCCTCAAACTCAGCTCCTCACTTGGACGCACAAAATACAGCAAACCCAACCTATCCGATCCCGCCTGATCCTCCGGCGGCGCAACCACCCTATGCACACCACTCTTGAAATACCCATTCGACATCAACTCAACCATATCCGCAATATTAACCGCCACATGGCCCTCCGGAATCCGCAACCACTGCCACTCAGCCTCAGGAGCCCTCTTCACCTGCAGCGCCGCCACAGGCTGCTGAAACACAAACGTCAGGGTCCCGAAGTCCGTATGTCCACGCGTATACAAGCCCGCACAGCGGGCATTCTCCTCCGCCGAGCGCGCGCGCGACATCATATACCGCAGCGCACTGTCACAGTTTGCATCGTAGCGGTGTCCACGGACGAGGGCGTCCTCGTCGGACAGCTCGAGTGCGATAGCCAGTAGCCGGAGGAGTCTGTGCGCCATGTGCTCGTGGATGTGGCGGTGGACGGACTCGATCTCGGCCCAGTGGCGCTTGAGGACGTCGGGCTGGGAGCGCTGCGTTTGCGGAATGAACTTGAAGAGGTTGTACATTTCGACATTGTCGCGCATGCCGGGCGCGATCTCGACGGCGCCGAGCGGTCGGTAGCCGTTGTAGTTGCCTTCTTCGAGGGGGGCGCGGTGCGCGAGCCGCTCTTCGATGGGGAGGGCGTAGAGGTCGCGGCCGATGGCGTATTGGCGGTTGAGTTGGGTTTGGGTGAGGCCGAAGTTGGTTACGTAGAAGAAGCCGACTTCGTGCGCGGCTTGTTTGAGTTGTGTGGCTAGCTTTTGTTTGCCGCCTGGGGTGTCATAGAGGGAGAGGTCGATTGTGGTGAGGTCCACGTAGTCCACTGCATATATCATGAGAGTTAGTAACAGTGATTGAATGGAGGGGCTTAAAATACTTACGCGGTTGCTGGCTTTCAGGGAGATGGACATATTTCTCTAAAGGAGGCTCGGCTTGGGTAATTGTCTGGGTGGCCATGTTGCAGGTATGATGCTGGTACTGTATTCTGGTCTCTGGACAAGATGGTTTACAAGAGTGGCAAGCCTGCTCTCTCTCTTAAATACAGCGACCTACAAGAATCCTTCGACTCGATGGATTTACCCCGCATGGGCCGATGGAGAGAAGTCTGAAGAGTCACTTGCATGTCACCGGGGATGATGCCATCCAACAGCTAGCTCTGACCATTCCACGGAATGATAATTGCGTTTGAATTAGAGTGACAGGACACCCATATTCTATCTTTCTTAGATATTGTTTACAGATATAACTACGTACATCAAACAGTTTCATGCGAAGAAATGTTCACTATGTCCCGAGTATACAGGTACGAGTACTGATCACGTCAAACACACTGATATATGGCGTGCTTGTGCACTAGAGATCGTCATCATGGAACAAACAACCAATCAAATGATCGAATTCTTTTTTAATACTTGACGATGACATGTCTAATAGAAGGTATATGGATATCTATCTACTGGGGAGTAAATTAGATGGTTTGATTGGATTTAAATACTTCGATGTTATATAGATATAACAAGTGAATTCCATGCTACTCTAGGTTTGAACTATGATATAACTCCAGTATCTCATATTCACTGTCTAGCAATGAATCTTATATTTTCCTGTATGATGGCGAATGGACTAAACACAAGAATTCGTCAGTGTGTTCTACACGTTGTGTGCTTTACTTTTTCGCACACAATTTATTTATATAGATCAGTAGCTTCTTAGTCACATCTACTCGATTATTGTTAGCTTCTCTTACATTGACCATGCGACCAAACCACGAATTGGCATGTGGTAGTAGAGTCGTGGTTTGCAAGAGATTCCATATCCAATCTTTTAACATTGTCTCTGGACCAAAAACGTCGCATTTCCCCCCAAACCTCTCAACCCCCCAAAAACCTACAAAATTCTACAATTATTAGTGAAATATAATCCGGACCCCCTTCGACTCCAACTTCGGCAATGCGGCATGATTTGTTGAATGAGATGACCAAACAGAGTCAACAACAAGAAGATGGCAAACATCTGGTTCTGAAGCCCCTGCATCGTATTGGGTGTACGAAAAAGGGAGATGCCAGCGAAGAGAGCTGAGCTGACACACAGTAAGGCCTTGTAATAGATGTGTGTGGGGTAGCGCCAGATCTGCTGGAACACACGAAGCTGGACTTCGCAGAGCTGCACAGAGAAGGGAGCGGCGAACTCGCGGTAGCTGGCATTATCCCCGTGGTTCTGGCCCGAGTCGACGCAGGAAAGGTCGGTCTGTTGAGAGCGTTCGCGCTTCAGTTCGGCGAGATGCTCTTGGACGCGAGCATACTCGATTGAGTTGCGCCATGTGTCGAACCAGTCAATGTCGGTATGGGATCCGGGAGCGGCGCCAATGACATCGAGCATCCATTCGGCGGGATTAGCATCTGGAGGGCATGGAGGCCCACCATTGCGGACAGATTGGTCAATCAGGATGTGTGAGTTTTCACCGACTTCACCAAAGTAGACTGTGCGACCCCCAGTCTGAAGAAAGAGGAGACGATCGAAGCGCTGGAACAGCATCGCGGAAGGTTGATGGATAGTGCACAGAATAGCCTGTTCGTTCTTCTTCAACTTGTCGAGAAGATCAAGGATAGCCCACGATGTCTGAGAGTCAAGCCCAGAGGTAGACTCATCCAAGAAGAGCAGTAGAGCTGGTTTTGCAGCAAGCTCCACACCAATGGTAAGACGTCTGCGTTGCTCAACATTGAGCCCAGTCATCTCTAGGAGTTTAATGACTTCGAAGGGTCGAGAAGGTTTGGGCTTCGCGCACTGTGGAGGTGCTCGAGTGCAAATCTTGTTGTTGCGCATACCCGGTCTTGCGCTGGAAGGACTCATCCCGAGGCTTGCCATCAACAAGAACCTCCCCCGAAATAACACCCATGATGGTGCGAGTGGTGGAGGCATCTAACAGCGTAGTTTTCCCGGCACCAGAGACTCCCATAAGCGCGGTCAAGGTACCTAGTTTGACTCACCTCTCAACGCGATCAAGAATCCTGCGATCCTCTTTCCCAACCTTGATATCATAGCAGACATCTTTCCACTGGAAAATAGCAGTCTGGCGCTCAATCATGGCAAGGCTATCTGATGGGGCCTTCTTCTCCACAGCAATGCTGCGGCCACTACCGCCTTCGACATCCTTCCCTGACTTGTCCTTATTCAGGGCTTTATGTCCGCGACGGAAGACCAGAATCTCGCCCTTTGACTTCTTCTCGGTGATCACCTCGGTAGCAGCCAGATAAATCACCATGAAGATAAGCATGAAGGCAAATATAATCCCAACATTCCTCCACTTGTGCGAGTGGTTATAACCATAAGCCGACTCTATGTAGCTGTCGCCATTCACATAGGGCTGTCCCGATACAGACCCGACTGTGGAGCAAACATGGTTGCTCGGGTCGAGCCCCGCGTATCCAGGACCCGACGGGACGTAGTTGACGCACTTGAACTCGCGGTAATAGAACTTATTGATCATCAGAGACTCAAAGTCGTAGTTGATGAGGTTAATCCGGGAAATCCAGCGAGCCCATCCTAGCATGTACTGCTTGGGGGTTGCAAAGCCATGATAACGTCGCGCATATGTGTGGCGTACTGAGTCACTGTTGCTCCTCCAGGAGGATGTCGCGGTGCTCGGGCCCGGGCAGCGAAGAAGAGCGTATCCCCTACCGTGAGCTTGGGGAAATGAACGTCGACCTCGGCGGCATATATGGCTTCTCATCTGAACGCGTTGGCTATTTGCTTTGCGCTCACACCTATTGATGATTAGTATCAAGCCAGCACGTGGATGACAACGGTCGTACCTTGGTAATTAAGGTCTGAATCCTTATCGACGTAAAAGCCGTACGTCTCTCAGCGATGGTCTTCAAGAACGTCGTGCATCCTGAGCCAGGTGGTCCAAGGACGACAAGCATCTCCCCAGCTTCCACCAATCCATCCAAGTTCTGCAGAATATTGATCTTGCGCTTTCGTCGACCCATGAGCCTCCTTGCCAGACCGACAGCTTCTAGCCAGACGTTCCCCACGCTCTTCTTGAAATAGGTATCTGAACCGAACCCGTGCACATTTAGGTTGCTGAAGGCTACACCCAGAGATCTAGGTAGATGTGCTTGACCATCTTCGGTGCTCACCTGGAGCATGGCCTTGCACCATGCACGGGCATTGAAGTTGGCACCATTTGGGTCTAGGGTAGATCCAGGCTCTGCAGCGAAGGGATTCTGTGCCGCGCTTGATCCATGACTCTGCTCCGTAAATCGTCTGGTCAGTTTGAGAATCTCTGCCTCCCTCACATCGAAGCTGGAGATGCTGTCCTCTGCACATTTAAGCTCTCGGTTGCCATTGGGCCCGCACGTGCTCGGAGCACTCATCTTCGGGGTTGCTCTTGTCCAATCTCGCCAGTGCGCATGGACTAGAAAGTATGAACTATTGTAAAGAAGGTAGCAGCGAAGCTGGAACGGTACACCGTGGGTTGTCGGTTTGTGGTATCACTGTCGACTACCGTTAGCAGACGACAGCATGGGGACTTCACTGCTATATAAAGCAGCACATTGCTTCGAGCGTGGCCCCTGGTTTTATATACTTTCAGTTTTGACTAACCAAAGCTGTTGCTTTTTCACAACCCACTGTTGGTTGGTGTCACCCAAATATCCCACACCTCGGGGACCTCATATATGCCGTGGACGTTTTGTCCATCGTCCCTTTCGATACTTCACATCCATAATCAGCAACCAGTCTACCGCTTTCAATTATTGGCCGTGAAAGTGAGAGTGTCTTTGTTTGCCTACCTTGCTATACTCAAGGTGAATCATGCACAGGCGGGTTTCGGCTGTATTGGGTTAGATTGTCGGCCAAATACTCAGTATGGAAATGGGCTGATCCCTGTCAATCATGTAGATCCAAAACGCCATTATTGTCATGATTCGCTCTAACTCAAGATAGAATGGATCGGCTATATCAAGCCTCGTGTCGCCGCGATGAATACCAACTGTCGATGGCCTGGCCTGGATTCCGAACAACACGGCCGACCCACCCCAGGCAGCACCATTGACAGTTGAACATTTCACTACACAGTAAGCTACAAATAAATAATTGGCTGTTATTTACGGTAAACTCAGATAGGATCTCAGTGTTAGTAACAATGGTGTGGTTTATCATCCTTGCTAAGTGATTCGCAAAGTATCAGAAACGCGTCAATTCACTTCCAGGAGGTTGCAAAGCTACCACGAAACAGAGCCCACTGCTTTATGGGGTAAAATTCAGATTTTTAGAAGATAACTTAATTGATTAAGGAGGGTCAGGGAGCACGTGCGGAAGATCCAGGTGTCATACTAAGGTGATGGGCGCATCTACAGGTTTACGCCAACGCGAAGGAAGTACGGAGTAATGAATGGGGCTATCAGTGCATGGTCTATTGGTCTGTTGGGTCAAAAAAAAAATAGACATAAAGAAATTGAATAAACAATATCAAAATAGGACAAAGAGATGGTTTTATTTACGATTAAAGATAGAGTAGCTGGATTCCCCCGTACCTCGGCCCCGGGGCCGCCCCAATCCGCTCGGGATAAGGCTCCGGGACGGGTGGTCGGGAACCCGAACGGGGGTGGGGCCGGGGTGTCTGAATCCGCGCGGATCTGCAAGAAACCGGTGACACCAAACAACTTGACTTTATTTCAATATTTGCAATAATATATGTACAAAATAAACTCTGGATAAAAATACTATTATACTTTTACATCTATTTCTCTCAAACTACGATTAATTTATAGTGATTCTTATCGTGCTGAAAGACTACCGTTTCTGGCGCGAAAAGCAGGCAGTCGATCGCCCCTGTAGAATGTGTTCAACGGGTGATCAAAGGATACCTCCACCAGTGGAATCAGAAGCGTAGGAAGAGGTTTCCGTTTTTTGATGTTGTGATGAAGCGATTCGAGCTGACCCATACGATCTTGGTGTGGGGCGATCCATGGCGACCCGTATAAGTAGTACAGCGACCCACCCACTTTCTTGTTGGACCTTATTTCTCCTCCCCGACAGCTGCGAGTAACCAGTTACAATAGTTCGTGCTGTCGGATGCTCGCTGTTAATCTCCCAGTAAGCTGAGAGGGCTTGACCTGATTGATTCCAACACACATGCCTCGAACCCTAAAGTGTACTTGAAGACCCAGACTCTGGCTATCCTTAGCTCTGATACTGGCTCTAGCCTTTTCCGGACTGGTCTTTGTTAGGCACAGGCTGACTCCGACTCCTTTTAGGCACCGACTCTGAGTAACTCTCTGGATTACAGTGGCTCTTTTACAGGGAGTTCAGGGAAGGATTAAACTCATGATCTTACAGCCGGGCTCATAATCTATCAACCACTACACTAAACTACTGAACAGTATTCCAGAAGGGCTTAACCTGATTGATATTCCCAGCAAGACAATTCAAGATCCATCTACCCAGTCAACAGAGGTCAAAGCAACAATGGTGAACCTCCAGGCCGTCCAGGCGCACAATGCGGCCCTCAAATCCCTGAGCTCAGATCTCGTCGCGGTTTTTGGTACGTTTAATCTCTCCAGCATGCCAACCCGCTATTATAAAGCAAGAGGCTGCAAAATCTCCTCTCTTCAAGCCCCTACATCTCACTGATTCCTTCAGTCGGTGGCACCTCGGGCATCGCCCTGTCAACCGCCCTCGCCTTGACCCGTCACACCCCTTCACCCAAGATCTATCTCATTGGCCGCAACCAGTCCGCGGCCGATACAGCCATCGCTTCTATGAAAACCATCAATCCTTCCGCCCAGCCAACATTTCTCCAAACCGACATATCCCTCCTCAAGAATGTCGACAGCGTCTGCGCCCAGATCGCGGCACGAGAGAAAAAGGTCAACCTGCTTTTTATGACACCGGGATATCTGACGCTGAAAGGGCGAGACGAGACAATCGAAGGCCTGGACCGCAAATTTGTGCTGCATTATTACGCGCGAATGCGGTTCATCAACAACCTGCTTCCCCTCTTAAACGTAGCCGCTCAAGACTCTTCTGTCAACAACAACGCCAGAATATCCCGCGTTGTGTCTGTACTCGACCCGATGGTCTCCGTCCGTACAGGTGGCCCCGGCACGCTCGACTTCTCGGACCTCAGTCTGAAGCACAGCTTTAGCCTCCAAAAGTGCGGCTGGCATGCCAGTCTGATGGGTAATTTCTTTCTGGAGAGCATGGCCCAGCACAACCCGCAGACCTCGTTCGTCCACGCGTACCCCTCTGGCGTGGCCACGGGCGTGTTACGGGAACTACCAGCTGGACGCGTGCTGTCAGCCGTGCTGATGCCGCTATTGAGACCGTTCATGGTGCCCCTTGAGGAGAGTGGGGAGAGGCATCTGTTTGCAGCGATGAGTGGGAGATATCCTCCGAAGGCTGAGGGAGGGGATGTGGAAGGAGATGTTGCTGTTGGTAGCGATGGGACCAAGGGGAGTGGGTGTTACTGGGTGAGTTGGGACGGTGAAACGTTTCCGCCACAAAAGAAGATAGAAAAGACGAGGGCCGAGAGTGCGGTTGAGAAAGTGGTGCAGCACACAGAGGAGGTGTTCAAGCAGGTATGCGAAGAGGGCAAGACATACCCGTGAATGCCTCAGCTGGTTGAGATGAAACTACACCGTGGTCAGTTTTTGGGGCGATATAGTTGCCAGTTCAGGTTCAGAAAGCAGTGTGCATGATTCCATTTTGGGCTAATGTGGTGGATTTGTGGTCATGCCCGGGTTTCTTCTAAGTATGTTAATGGTAGTGTCTAATCTTTTTGAAGTCCTCGATGTGCATTAGAGGCACATAATATTTCTATTTTGATATATTCGAATTGCATAGAGAGTAATGAGGGTCTAATAACACTATTATATACACCCCCTACAATTTACAAGTCCAATATCACTCACACCGCACAGCATAAACCGGCTTAATCTGAAATCGCTTAACCCCATTACTCCTACACCACTTTGCAATCTCCCACCCAAACCTCTCAATTTCCCCCCACAGCTCCTCTCCCCCAGCTCTCTCCCCATCTCCCCACCGAAACTCACCCCCATCATCATCACTATCCCAGATATATCCCGTTCTCCCATCACCATCCACCTCCCACCTCCACCTCACCCTCACCCCAACAGTAGTCAGATCCGGCTCCTCCCCAACAACAACATACAGCACCTCCACCAAATTCATCCAGTCCAGAATCTCAACCAAATCCTCAGGCATCTCACGAACCATCACCTCCGACACAGCCACCGCCCCAAGCCGATACTGAAAGCACACAATCTGCCCCTCAACGTCCGCCTCATTCAGACGATCCCAGGGACCCATGCAAAAGTCGTACAACCGGTCCGACGCAATATACATTACATTCCCCGTAGAGCTGAACGTCCATGGCGGCAGTTGTCTCTGCTTGATTTCCACCGTTTTCATCTCCGCGCGGAGCCACTCGTTAGCGATTACCCGCGTCTCGCGGTTGACGGCGCGGGGGGCACGTGGTGGTAGTGGGACGTGGTCGAGGAGCTCGTGGCGCAGATCGATATCAATGTTGTAGGATGCGTTTGCGTCGTAGTTGGCGTCTCCTTCGCGGAGTTGGCGCGGACACCAGCAGTCTTTGCGGAAGGGGTATAGTGCGGGTCGGAGCTTGCCTAGGGCGAGAGACCAGACTTGGCGGCGGAGCTCGGGGGGTAGAAAGGGAAATTGTGGGAATGTAGTGGGAGGCATTTTGCGGATTGATTGTCGTTTGGATGCGTAGGGTTGGTAGTTTGGGTTATATACATGTCGGTGTTGCACTGCCCCATTGTTGCCTGTATTGTGGTGGTTGGGGTGTCTGGTAGTATGTAGATCAGGGTGGCATTGTTAAGGATTGTTATTTTTATTGTTTACTGAAGGGTGCAAGATGATAAGACAGCTCGACCTGTAGTGAATAAACACTTATAGAACAGAGACTCGTCTGTTGTATAGTTCTCTTAGCACAATTCTCAATCGCATAATATACAGCATGTGTCTGCGTACACTGATTAAAGTATATAACAGTCACAGAAACCCAAGATATACGAGATCTCCACTTTTAATACTGTCACAATTTAGGACTATAAGGCATCGTTGTGATATCTGAGTTCAATTTTATTCACTCTGTACTTCAATGTGAACTCTCTAGGCAAGGGCCTCTTGATCTGACTCTAACTTTAGCGATGGTTATTATATAGCGATTCATTGAGATATCTAGTACATACGACCATAGGGTGTGGAGAACAGGGCTCCCCGTCTACTCAGTTGCATTAAGCTAATGTTACGAATGAATATATATTTATAGATCTGTCCATGAGGAATGTCAGGATTCTCACAACCATATCTTCCTCTCTTTTTTACCGGTGTTCCTAACTTCACTTTCTTATCCTTTCTCCGCTCATCCAATTGAAGTGTAAATCCTGCTGAGAAGGCGACGCCGGCGTGCGACTGAGATTCAAATCAAGATCCAATGACAGGCGCTACAAGAAGACGATCCTTTAAATAGGCAAGAAGTTGGAGGGGCTGGACAATACGCTAGAGAGGATTGAGCTCAATTACTGGAGCTTGAGAGAGAGCTTGAGAGGAAACGTCGAAAACAAGACGACAAGTGGGATTAACTTCTTTCCTGAGCACGACTCTTTTTCTCCACGCTAGCCCATCAGTTTGATCCTGTCGTCTCTCATCTTCTTCCCCGCATCACTGGCTCCTCACGTCTTTCACCTGTCATTACCCCCATCACTGGCTCCTCACCTCTTTCACCTCTCCTACTATCAACCCATGTACTGGTCGTCGCCATACCTTGTCTGATCAAGTGCATTCTAGCAGACATCTTATCTCTTACCTTACTGCTCTGCACCCCTTTTTTCCGGTAATACCGAGAAGATGGAACGGTGGAATTGACGCTTTGAGAAGTCTACAGAAAGACCTCAACCTCTTCGGTGGAATACGAAATGTGATAGAAGATCACAAGGAAAACCCCGACCGCCGAGCAATTGATGACTTTTATTGGGACACAGAAGAGTTTGATTACATTGCTTCACTCACGGCTGAAGAGACGAAAGACTACGAAGAACGATTTCCGGTTGGCTTCTGGATATTTAAGGACGGAGTAACCGAAAAAAAAAGAAAAGAGAAATAATCGATCTGCCAGATATCGCACCTTCGCTGCTTTTGACTTCCAGGAAAGAAAGGCAAACGCTCTCTGAAAAGGACAAAGAAGTTATTGAGAAATACCTCGACCAGCCACAAAGTATCAAGGGCGAGAATACCTCCGGCGAAAACACACAGGATATGAACTCGCAGACTCCTTTTCACTACACAATCAATCAGAAGACCGGTTCTATCACTATCGGAACGTTTACCTATTCCTCAATAGAGGCAGTGAGGATAGCAGGTGCGGTCCCCAAAGGGTTCCGTTTTCCAGAGCAAGCGAGCGGCAAAATGGGCAATGAAGAGCTAGAATCCATATCTTCAGAAGAGCAAAAATATGACGAGACAACAGCTCATAAAACCAAATACTCCATAATTACCTTAAACCCGACCTATATCACGACCAGCCTTGTCCCTTGAAAAAGCCTTTGCCGTCAATCCCAAAGTGGAAAGACATCAAGTCAGATTCGATTGATGTTGGGCACGCATGGCAGTTTCCTTCAGTGATGAAGAAAGATCGCTCTGCGTGAGTGCACCACGCGTACGATCCGGTGAAACTAATCGCTATCACACAAAAGCCCTATTTCAGGTTTATGGGTGCTAATGGCAAGACGGAAAACGACGTGGGGCAGTTCATCATAGCAGAGGAGTTTAAGGGCGAATTGAAGTGCGAAATCGCGGCTTTAGGCTTGTTGAAAACAATGAAGGAAAAACAACTAAACCAGGATGCCGAAATGAGGGAGAACCTGAAGAAATTCCGCATATTACGACGTACAGGAGAATATGAGCTGATCCAGCAGTTGAACACTCAGTTTACGTCTTACGCCAAATTTTTGATAAATCCACGTGCGCAACCGTGGTCAAAGCAAGATATGGAAGACCTTAAGCATTGGGTTGATCACGAAAATCATCAAGACGAAATGGGGCAAAGCGACTTATGGAACTATGGCCGCCATGTGAGCCCTGATAATCGCCCCTCGGAGTGCTCTATGTGGCACTTACCAGCCAAGGGGTTTGCTCCCGCTTACGTTGCTAAGCACGGCAACGCTATCGACAATGCGATTAAAGCTCTTGAATCGATAATTGATACGAAACGTGCAGTAAAAGAAAGTACAACTAAGCGAAAGCTGTTCGTCGCTGAAGACGAGGACGATTCCCTTGGCGGCCACTTTGATGGTGACCCTCGGCCGGTAGATGTCGGGGCTTTCCATGAATGGGCGCTGAAACGCCATATCAATTGGTCTGTGCCAGGCAGGCGGAGTCGCGCTAGGATAAAGCAGTATCGTCTATTTGCGACTGCGAGAGAGCTCGAGCAGTGTGACGTGTCAATGATTCCGGACGGATACTTCAAGCTGGAAAGGGAGAACCTGAAACCGACTCTCAAGAACGAACCGCTATCTCTGTACCCCTAAGGAGTACCTTATGAAAAATTGCTCCAGAAAGCCGGTGGTTCTAAAGAACTACTATATTCCGATGCCGGAAGGCAAGTCCTGGCGGCCTTGGAGACGGTTTATTTCTCTAGAGAATCACCTGCCACGATAGAGATGGTATCATTGGATAGATGGCCATTGGATACCGAAACACGAAGCCTTCTGAATGTATTTTGATGAGGTTTTCCTATCATTCGACAACTTTCCCTAACTTAATCTCAACATCGATACTCAATTAGCGGCTTACAGGCGTTTCTTTGTTCTTGAAGGCGTTTCATTGCATTCTTTGGAGCTTTCCCTATCATTTGACAACATTTCCTCATTGAATTTCGCATTGATATGCGTTTAACGGCTGGTAGGCTTTTGACTAATTTTTATTCTTATTCTTATTTTTATTTTTTCATTCTCAAATACGTTTTACTACTTTGATTAGTTTCACCATTTGCTGTCCATCTATGCAGGCATAAAAGAAAGCGTGCATGTTCCAGGCCTACAAAGGAGAGCACAACCACTGGAAATTTCTTCGCTGTCAAAAATCCCTGTTGAAACCTGTAGGTCTTCTCTTCTGGCTCGTCAAAGAGTGCCTCCTGCGCATCTTCATCTTGGGTTGATTAGCCTGGTTTTTTTTTTTTTGCTTCTGGTTCTCTCAGAACTTGATCACCTTTTACTTCTGGTTTGCCTAAGGGAGGTTTTCCAATACGAGGAAAACGAGGGTGAGGTAGTGTCGTGCACTTATACTATCTTCAGCTTCATGAATCAGACGATACTACCTAAGGCGTGGTATCTCTCAAGAAAGCTTCTCCTAAAGGGCCCCCATTTTCCTTATTTCACTAGCTAGGAGATGTCACTTTGGCACCTTCCTCTGACCTCTTTATTATTTCCCCTCGGCCATCCCTCTCTCTTCCCTCGTTATCCTTCTTCTCTCCATATCTTCTTCTTTCACTTTTACTCGTTCTCTAGCACCATCTGCTTGATCATCCTTGTTGAAGAAGGTTCTTCTCTTGATTCAACGATAACATTCACCGTTGCCCTCGGCCCTGGCACGAGTGCCAACCACGTCCAACCTTCATCTGATTGATGAGGTAAGAATGACTCAATAGTGATTCTAACTAAACCTTATCCAGTACTGACTAGGACTATATTTATAGTTAGTTTTGGACGCCAAAATGTCACCATTTTCTGTTTACATCGATACCACTTGCAAAACGCCCGAGCCGGCCATAATGTTGCATTCAGATATGTCCGATGAATCGGGCTCCTCCGACGTCAAGTGCTTTCAAGAACTACCTGATGACACATATGAAGCCATCGGATCGGAGGTCAGCACTATCCGGAAGATCATAAGGCAGCAGCAGGACCTTCCCATCAAGGTGATAAAATACCTGCTTTTCACAAACGTCCCGCCAACAATTGCGGAAAGACTGTCTTCGAGCGCCACTCGACAAATGTTCAGTTATGACACTCAATCTATGATTATCAAGCTCTTGACAAGTGTCCATGAGATAGCTTCACGCGGCCTGTTTTTTGGAGTGCAAAAAGCGGTATACGATATGAGCCTGCATCGGTCGATTGATGCGTTAGGGTCTACACGCATCCGAGGTGCGTCTTCTTCAAAGCAGGCTGATGAGTCGTGGGCCCCTGTGCAATCAGTTCCAGGTCGCGATGCAAAATGGCCGACCGTTGCGGTCGAAGTTGGAGTCTCTCAGTCCTATCAAAAGTTGAAGGCAGATGCAGAATGGTGGCTCACGAATTCAAGGGGAGATGTGAAGCTTGTGATCATCGTGTCCATCAATCAAGACGCACCCAGCATCAAGTTTCAGACTGTCTTTTCCCACGTGGTCAGCTCTGCACGACATCAGCGGCTTCGCTACGTCCCAACTATACGGCAGTCCATCACGACATCCCGCTGCGGGGCACAGATTACCACCAGCCCAGAAGTACCCTTGATAATCGAGTTTGAGGAATTGTTTTGTCGCCAACCAGTCCAGCCCGAGCATAATATTGAAATCTCATCTGATCAGTTGAGAGACATCTCAAGCGACGTCTGGAGGCATCAGGGTCTATAATCTATCCTTACCTCTGTTAGTTCTCTTAGCTTTTTCAAACAATGACACTAACAATTGTTGCTACAATAATAATCCCAAGCTCCCAACACACATAGCTGGCATTAGTGTGTCTCGCGATATACTACAAGATGATAGTTCAAAAGAGTTGCTAGAATAACGTCTAGGTATCAATAGGAAGCTTTAGTTCACGGGATTGCCTATTGTAAAGGTGCATGAATCAATCAAAGCCCCTAACTCAGCAATCGCTGTCTTGCAAATAATGTCTCAGGCTGCTATCTTACATTTGCATCCTGTCTGTTTAGTCGAGTGTCTGGTGGACGGTGGGTTTCAAGATTCTTTGTGACCGTGACACTAGTAAACTAATCAAGTTTGTTCCTCGGAAATACTCTATGTATACCAAGTAATCCATGTAGGATTTGTTATCACACCAACCTACCCCGCTCATTGCCCACTTTAGGTAGACCAGAGTACAATATTAAATCTGGTATGTGCTGCTTTGGATTCATAGTTTGGAACAAAAACGAAACCACGTCTGGACAATAGTTAGATTAGTTGATGATCAATCTCAACATTTTTTTGTGATGTTCTGCAAAGATGCGGTTTTTCGGTTCAAAACTGCACCAACCACACCCAACCCAACTCTAAAAATAAGCATCAGAATCCGTACCTTTAAGTAATGTAATAAATGAAAGCGGTGGATAATCGGTTCAATCAGATTCTCGAATGACCTACGCGAAAACACGCCGCAGGCCGAGGGTGCCGGACGAGGGTGCGTCCCCACCGATCGCCAAAGGCCCAGCTTGGTGTTATTGGGGGGGAGGAACATCGCCACAGCGCCGTTTACCGCCGAATTGATTGGATGATATTATCCTGCTTGCACCCGCGCGGCTTTTCATCACACGGCTCACATAGACAGGTTTAAAGACTAGATAGACTGTTGAAACCCTTATGTAAGGGTGACCAGGCGCTTGAAGCCTTGGAAAGAACATCTCTCTTTTGTCAACCCCTCATTTCCCCATCCAACACAGCAGTTGGTAGCTTCATGAAACATGGTGAGTCCGAAGCACCAATTCGAATAAAATTAAGCTAAAATTTAGTCCAGGCTGAATCAACCCTCGAGGGTCTTCCCATCGAGCTTAAGATTCTCATCTTATTCCGAGTGCAGGACGGCGATACCCTCAAATCACTCGTGCTTGCATCACCCGGATACCACCAGGCATATCTTGCAGTGAGAAGCGAACTACTTGGATGTCTTGTAAAACGGCAATATAGTGGATTTCTTGACCTGGCAGAAGCGCTCACTGCTGTGCGGTCACAATGCGTGCATTTTAGCCTCCAGATGAAAAACGCAATTTTTTTGCTGGATAATTGGCGCCGCAGAAATGAGATTCGTGGGCTTAGTCAATCCTCATCGAATCGACTGGACGAGCCCAACGGCCTAGGGGAAATTATAAAACTACTCCATTTTCACAAAATGCTGTGCTTTTTCCTTGAGGACTTTTCAATCAATGCACCAAGGCCCCCATGGATCCAGTCTATTCAATGGGAAAACGAATGCCTGCCTTTACAATTGTTGCATTCCGAAAAGCACCGTTTCCTAAGGGCGATGTGTCGATTCCAAATCCTGAAAAATATCTTCGGGGACCCAGTCCATTGTTTCGGGCACGAAAGTTGTGATTCGTGCGGGCGCAGGAAAGTCTGGCAGTTAGGGGAAACACACGAATTAAGAGATCTCAAAAGAGCACACGGTGCTTGGTTTATTCACGAGAAGGCATATCAGTTATTCTATGGCACCATGCCCCCTTGGGAACACGAAGAAATGGGCAGCGTGTTCAGTTATCTTATTACAAAGACCAAGGCTATTTCCAAGGAGGTTACAGACGACTTACAACAGCTCAGCAAGAGTACACCATGCGAGTTTTTTTGGGATATTCTTCCTATAGAACAACGGCCACCTTCAGGTTGTGAGATTGAGAGTGAACGTGACCTTGTTCACTTCCACCAACATTTCGAGGGATTGGCTGGACTAGGGCCTGAATTTCTATATCGCGTTCTACATATGGATCAGCTTTCTCGACGTAATCTCGTTTGCATTAATACCAGGGGCTTCTGGCCGGGCCCATTCATCGGACTCAGGATCGGGCTGTCGTGGGATCATAAGTTCCCATTTATTGATCCAGCGGATCGGTATGAGTCCCAAAATTTTGAACAGCTCTGGTCTACCCTGTCCCCTCTTGAACAGCCTACTGTGGGTTGGAAGAAAGCATGGCTGCTGCCCCATAATGAGGAAGACATACTTGAGGATTCCATGGATTTCAATCGGGAGTCTGAGACGGACTGGGAATGGAGTTACGCTCTTTGGGATGAGAGAAGATTGAAGGAGTGGGAAGCACCATTGCTAGTAGAGAACAGCTAGGTTGGTGAAGCCCCTGGCATTGCTTGAATATTTAACTCTTGCTGAATATGCTTGTGTTCTATTATGATTCAAACTCAAGGTCCAACTTGAAGGTCGAATCAAGACAAGCAGTGCCTAGAATCAAGTACTTATCCTCACAATTTTCTGTCACGACAGGCATCTATCTTTGGGTTTAGTGCCTATGCACTTTCAATTTGTTAATTTCCATCAATTTGCTTTATCAACAATTGCTGCCTTACTTTCTGTCCCCCGCCCTTTAGAACCTTAGAATCCCTGCTTATCCCATATCTCCGTTGCCAGGTACTGCAGCTTCTCCGCATCCACCTCGATATCCCTCTCCCTTGGTATGCTAGCTGGTCGCAGAAACAGCTCCTCAAAGCCAATGGTAAGCGGCGCATTGGTTGGTATGATCTGGTTGTTCTTTGATTTTGAGATAATGATGCTCTGGTCGAGGTGATGGCGAGTGTTGGTCTTACTGCCGCTCACCCACTTTTCAATCCTGATTCTGGGCTGATGGCGGTCGATGCGCAAGGTGAGTACAACTTTGACATCACCCCCCGACGCTCGCATCCAGAAACGTACGTCAGATCCCAGCTTCGCTTCGGTTTCAGAATAGGCGATCTCTATCACAGCGCTGGGCCAGTCTTGCGAGCGGCTGGGGGGAAGTCGACGGGGCCGCCAGGCTTGATCGGGCTCTTTAGCACCCAGGGAAGCAAAGTGAGTAGTACTACCGAATTGTGTGAGGGAGCGCTTTAGCCCGGTGGGCTCCACGGCTTCCAGAAACACAGCATTGAAGGTCATGGAGGCGATTTCGTGAGCAGGTGATTTGGTCATTCTGACGAGTAACAACTGCATATGAGCGTCGTACGAACTCCAGGATGTCCAGGGGGTGGTTTGGTCGACAGGTTCAAGGAATTCGTTCTCAAAGATATGACTATTGACTCCAGTGAGGAGAAACCATTCACTGTAATCTCCGCTGGTATCAGTTCGATGGTGGTGTCGTTCCGTCTCAAAATCAATGAGAAACTGCTTCCTCCCCCGGTACGGATAGTGTTGGATAGAAGACGCATGTTCCTCCGAGCCAACTGGAAGGAACGCAAGATGACCCAAGAAGCCGCGACCAGGTTCATTTACGATGCTCTCGGGGTCGGTATTGGCAGTCATATTGGCTTAAAGACAACGATTTGTGTTCTCTAGATTTGGAAAATATTAATAGGATGTTGAATCTGATTATGTCCTCGGTAGATATACTGGCTATTCTAATCAAAACCCTATGATGACATCATCCTTTCGACATTATTACACCGAAGAAAAGTATATAAGGGTTGTATCTCTCATAGGGTCATTTACTTCAGATATTCAAGTAAAGACTTTATTGAAAGAACATACTAACATATTATGTTTCATGCTAGAAAACATCCCATTTGTAGAATGTATGATATCTAAAATTAGGCTTCAGGTCTTGGATGGCAGCGCCTTCAATGTATATGTATACAAAATGGTTCACATTCAGGGTATATTATTTTAATGGGTTTTATATATGGGGTCGGTTGGCTTTTGTTTTCTGTCTAACAGTGTCACACTCTCCAAGTGGGTCGAACCCATGCCCTGGAAACTATCTACTACTAGCCATAGAAATCGGCCAATCAAATTACCTAAAATTGAAAGTATAGCCCGGTAGTATTGACCCCAACGATCACTCGCCCCTATTTGCAGCTCACCTAAACTGCCTGATTCCGTTATAGCTCCACCCATTCTAGATCGTGAGAGATGGATAGGAAGTCAAATACCGAGATAATTACCGCCGTTGTATATCAAATGCCATTAGCTTCGCGTTTTGAATCCCAGTGACCAGTCTGAACTTACCCATATTTGATACAATCCAATCACGCAAAGAATTGCTTGCAGTATGTGCTGTTCCTACAATGTAAACTGGCCACAGCAAATGCATAGTACAAGCAGCTTTCAGGTAACCTGATTGCTTGCCTTGTCTCCCGCATGTATGATATATGGGACACTGTATCATATATCGTGGGACATCTCCTGTATCACCGTGTTGGACGTAAGGAGGTGCCCGTAAGATATAGGTAAGAAAAAGGTGGAGGACGGTTTGGGGGAGGGTTTCGATAGTACCTCGACAAGTGCCCGGTGGAGAGTAATGCACGCGCAGCTCTGCAAATTTCACATCTGGGCGATCTCGACGCTGGAGTATATATCGTATCGCCTCATGCACACGTCTTGTTCTTTCAGTTCGTCGGGGTCAACTAAAACTCTGTATGCAAAGTCTGATGGAAGAGATTTGACCCAGCTCTCCAAGTCTATCAAACGAGACAAGTGCTGAGACATGATGAGATACCCTTGCTCGGTCCATAATGTCTTCCTTAACCGAGGCTATTATGGCACAGGCATTGACAATCGTGTCTGCTAGTCTAGGCGCAGGTGTCTTTTGCGCTGTTTCGTAATGTCGAGCAGCGGCCATTGCGTTTATCAATGCGATTGGTACCCACCGCCCGCGCTGAAGGCAGTGGAGACCGGTCTTCCGGTGTGACCGCAATTACACCAGGGGTCATGGTCATATCGGCCTGTGAATTGGTGATTGGTGGACTTTGGCCTAATGGGATGTTTCCTGTGTTATAGATACCTCCCCCCAGGTCGCCATGAAGCGAACTAAGAGCCGTGCTTTTGTAGGGAAAAGGTTGGATCTTGCCCCGAGTCTCAGCAGTTTGGTCTTTAGAGATAAAACCGTCCTCATTTCGGTGTTCGTCACACCTGGAACCGGCCCGGACTCTGAAGGTCATTCTCATTAGGGTTATCGGGTATTACAGCAGGCTCCTTCCATTTCACGTCACCTTGACCTCACCATCCCTCCCACCTTCCTTCCCACTTTCTCTTCCCCACCTGTCAACCCACCCTTTTGTTTCTATCAGTTAACAAAATCTTTTATTGATCTGTATACCTGCATCATCTGGTCCTTTTCAGCACTTATGACAAAACCACCGGCCATCTTGATCTATACCAACAATTCTAGCGTATTTCTGGGACCGGACTTGCGGCAGCAAAGAAGACGAATGCGAGAACTCTTTATATCTCTGATTTTAATATCTTCAAGCCCTTTGATCGGAAATTTCTTGCTCCCAAACAATGTCTCTTGAAGCCCTAGATCATATATCCTCGCAATCACTGCCCTCGGGGCTGGGGGCTTGCACGGAGGAGTAGATCAGCTACTTAGAAGAAGGGGCACTTTTACTCTCCAGGCCTAATTTAGAAACACTGCACCCTATCATCAAACAGCAGAGCCGCTCGTCTCTACACCCCTCCTCCTTATCGTTGAACGGCGGGTCTCGGCTCTATTTAGACCGCCGCCGAGGTCAGTATCAAGTGGCCTATCCACCTCGTCAGCGTCCATAGAGACCCAAGGCTTTACATCAGATGCCGCTCAAACGTTTGATATCCCAATGCGTGAAGAGAGCACTAAAGTCCTCGAATATATTAGTTTTGAGCCAATGACGGTGAATATGATTTATGGTCGTTACCTGGGACGGCCAGTCCCAGAAACTATCCCCGACGACCTTTTTGAATATGTGTGTGGACAATTTTTACCTCTTCAATTTCCGGAGTACGATTAGATGAACGACGACGAAGCTCTTGCGCAAGTCTCAATGTCGACACCAGGAACGCAACACTTGATCCTGAATTCTCCCAGATACGTGGCACCCAGACTCTCTGGTACTGGGTAATCCTAGTGCTAATGTTGAGATCCTTACTGGGGAATGGATTGTTCAAAATTGAGACTTGGGTGAACCGGATGGTGATCAACAACCAACTCGTTGCTTATCATTTCGGTATATAAATGACATGGGAAACGAGCATGTTTTTAGTGGAATGAGAAGTGACTGGAAAATGAAGTGATGAGGAGACCATGTTCAGATGAGTGCAGGTCTAAACGTGTCCGAGGTGCGTCTTCATCAAAGCAGGCTGATGAGTCGTGGGCCCCTAAGCAATCACTCTCAGGTCGCGATGCAAAATGGCCGACCGTTACGGTCAATGTTAGTCTCTCAGTCCTATCAAAAGTTAAAGGCAGATGCAGAATGGTGGCTCACGAACTCGAGGGAAGTTGTAAAGCTTGTGATCATCATGTCCATTAATCAAGACACACCCAGTATCAAGTTTGAGACTATCTTTTACCACATAGTCAGCTCTGCACGACACCAGCGGCTTCGCTACGTCCCAACTATACAGCAGTCCATCATGACATTCCGCTGCAGCACACAAATTACTACCAGTCCAGCCCGAGCATAACATTAAGATCTCATCCAATCAGTTGAGAGACATCTCAAGCGACGTCTGGGCGGAGCAGGGTCTATAAGTTAGCCTTACCTCTGTTAGCTTTCTAAGCTTTATCAAACAATGACACAGTAACAATTATTGCTACAAGAATCATCCCAAGCACTCAATACACATACCTGGCATTAGTGCGCCTCGCCAAGCATAACATTTAGTATCTTTTACGTTTATAAGCTAAGAGATGGCGCCGTCCCTATTAAAGTTGGCCAGAAGACTTGACAATGCTCCTGATTTATTTCTAGATTGGATCACAGATACAGTGATATAGAATACTGAGGTGATCATAAAATTATTTTCGAGTGTCACTAGACAGGCAAAGAAAATGGTTAAAGGAAGACCGGCCCAGGGTACGATTGATTTTCTTTCTATCTCTTTTTCATCATATTAGTCTCTCATAACCTTCTTTGAGTGTGATTTTCTAGCCTACGTGACTGTTGGAAACGGAATTTCTACCTCCTCTAGATACTTCTGCGCGGATGATCAAGCCTACGTCAAGGATGAATTGGTTCGGGCAAACACGAAATTTTAATATTTACATTTACTATAGAAACCGAGAGTCGCGAGGCACAACGTTTCATGATATACACAGAATTTGATTGGCTATAACTATACGATGCTATCCTCCCGGATCAAATCCGCCGCCTTCTCCGCAACAGCGTAGACGGTAGTCTGGATGTTGCCGCGCGGGATTAGCGGAATGATGCTGGCGTCGACGACGCGAAGTTTCGAGCACCCATACACCTTCAATCGAGAATCCACGACACCTCCAATCTCCTTCGGCATCATGGCCGCCGTGCCGACCACGTGGTAGTGCGCGAGGATGCGATCGCGCGTCAGCTCGCGCGCCACCTCCATACCGGATGGCCGCTCGTGATGGTGGAGCCGTCTTCCGTTGGGCTTCAGCAGTGACGCCATGGGCTCCGTCGCTGCAAGCGTCTCGAGCCACTGGACGTGTCTCGCTTGCAGCTCGAGATCCAGCGGGTGCGACAGCATCTTGGGATCGAACGTCGGCAGGGCCGCTGGGTCGGGGGAGTTCAGGTGGACGAAGCCGCGCGAGAAGGGGCGGTTCAAAACGGCTACCATACTCACATAGTTCTCGGGCTCCGACATGCCGAAAACCCCCTGGAGACTCGGACCCTTCTCCGGCGTGACCTGGAATGGCGCGATGGTGTACTGCCCCGACGCTTCGTTCTGATCTTCCAGCATCTTTTGGAGGATCTGGTACTGCGCCTCGTGGCGCGGAGGCACACTCGCCAGGTGTTCCTGGATAAGAGGCTGCACGTCGGCCTTTGTTTCCTCAGGAAGGGACATGTACGCCGACGCCAAGGTACACAGCCCCAAGGGTCCTGCGCCCGACGTCGTCCAGGCGTCCATGGCGAGTTTGGCGACCTCGGGGTTGCGTAGGGCTTCGGCGGTCACCTGACCATCGGCCACCTCCCAGCTGAACGGCACGAAGCCGTGCTCCTGGAGGTTCTCTCCCACGTTGGAGTTGTGGACGACAGGCTCGATGTTGTGCGCTTTGAGACGGTCGGCATCTCCGATTCCCGAGAGCTCGAGCAAATGCGGCGTTTTGATGGCCCCAGCGGCCAGGATCACCTCGGTGGTCGCCGACACCGTACGCTGCTCTCCGTCACACCCGACAAATCGAATGCCCGTGGCCTGGCATTCCCCATCACCTCCCTTCTCCACGAGAATCTTCTCGACCAGCGCTTCGGTCACGACGCGAAGGTTCGGGCGTTGGGCAACCTCGGAGTTGTAGTAGGTCACACCGGTATGGCTACGTGTTCGCTGCGTCCCGTGGATGCTCCCCGGGTGGCAGAAAGCGCCCGTCGCTTCGCCAGACATGGGGTCCCCGGTCAGCGGGTAGTTGAGATTCTCAAACACCTTGGGCCAGGCGGCGTTGAATGCCGGGAAAGGGCCGTCGCCAAACGAGACATGGAGCGGACCAGTCTCTCCCTGGACAGCCGGGTCGATGTATCCCAGGGACAGCTCGTCCCGGGTGGCATCGGACGGCGGGGTGAAGGTCTGGGATTTCCGCAGATACTGCGACAGCGATGCCCAGTTCCATCCCGCGCTACCAAGTTTTTCCCATGCGTCGATGTCGCTACGGCTGGGGTAGATGACCATGCCCATGTTGATGGCCGAGGAGCCGCCCAGGGTGCGACCACGAGGTTCCGCAATGCAGCGGCCATTCAGGGCTTCCTAGCGGGGCTTAGTCAGTGTGAGTCTAAGAATACAGAGTATGAGAGACATACTTGAGGGGGGCTGGTGATACACCAGTCGAAGTCTGGGTTGCCATACGTGCCAACAGCGAGGCCGGGGGCGGCAATCCTGGGGTCCTCGACGCGGTTGCTGCCGGCCTCAAGCACGAGCACTCGCACATTAGGATTCTCGGTCAGACGGTTGGCAACGACTAGCCCAGACGTTCCTCCACCGACGATAACATAGTCGTAGGAGGCGGAGAGGTCCGTTACAGATGATACGTCCGTTGCAGCCATGGTTGTGGTTTATTTTGCTGCTCGATAATTCAGTGCGAGAGCCCCTCTATAAGCTAAAGCCAACGAGCCGGGGGGGTGAGGTGGGGGGAGATAGTCCCGACAGCCGACCCCCCCACTTCCCCTATAATGGAATCATATTTTCCTTGTTCGTTGTTCCCCGGCGGCGTGGACAATTGCAATAAGGAGTGGCCCGCGGGTTGAAGGTATCCGTGGTGGGGTCCAGAGGCAGTCACCAGGCAAAAGATCGTGGACATGTTCCACAGATGATGGCAATAACCAGTCATATACGAAGGAAGGCTTCTTGATCATCGCAATTTTTTCCTTCTGCAGTGTCAGGCAGGAATACCAATCAGTCCACCCCTGAATTGATCTATCCATGCCGGAATGAGGGCCGGAATCACGCCGTTTTGCACGTTAAACCAAATCCAGCGGTAGGACCCACCCCCGGCTGTCAAGCTATCAGGCCGACAGGAGTGAACCGGATATCCGGGTGGAACCCACGCCGTGACCGCGGGAAGTTTCCCCCATTGAACTCGATGTTTCTTCGTCTCCCTCTCACCAGTCAGGACACGAAGTGCCAAATGCCAAAGCGAACCGTTGTGCTAGTCTTCCCCCAGCCGTGTGAACTGACTTGATCGGGTCATGCTACTGGAATGTCCACTTTCACGCGCCCTTACATTCGGTCTCAGTCAGAGGGCTCCGTCTTCGGGGTGGGGCGTCCTCATCTAAACCATGATCCTTCCCAAAGTTCTGCACAAAACCCGGCCCTGTTCGAATGGCCCCAATGCCTCGATGCGGGAGGACTATTTTTTGGCCCCATTCCGGTGGTTAAAAACAACCAGCTTCCCGGGACCCTAACTTGACACGGTCCCCCGGACATTGTCACAACTTTTTGCTCGCAGTCATGACGCCGACATACGCTCTGGATGCTCCGCTGGCACGGAATCCGGTCATTGTCGTGACGGTCTTTGGTTTTCTCGCGACTTTCACCACTGCTTTACGTCTATATGCCCTGAAGTTGCGGCGGGTCCGGATTGGGGCCCCCGAGATTCTAATCTTGGTCGCCTTGGTAAGTTGCGGACGCTGTGGCTCCTAATGGCATGTCGAATCTGGTGCTGACACTGCCAGTTAATTGTATACATCGATATCGCTATCCAATATATCCGTGAGCTTCACACCCAGGATCTGTCCGTGCTTCTTACTCTAACTGACGATGTATGGCAGTCTCTATCAAGGGCGGTGCAGGTCGACATATCGCCGAAGTGGACCCCCAGTCGGTAGTCATAACACTCAAGGTCGGTCGCTCCATAACGAGGCAGATCTCTACGATATTCATCCCTTCTAGACTATCCTACCTCTCGAAGCCTTATACGGCATTGTCATGGGCTTAGTCAAAACGTCAATGATGCTATTCTTCATGCGTATTTTTGGCACCAAACGAAGCTTCCAGATCAGCGTTGGCATTGTGATGACCATCGTCTGGCTTTGGGCCATCAGCGTTATTCTAGAGACCGTGCTACTCTGCCGTCCGCTGGCCTTCAATTGGGATACAACGATCCCCGGGGGCACCTGCGGAGACCGCAACGGGACGTATGTTTCCGCCGGCGTGCTCAATCTGGTGACGGACCTAATGGTCATGGCCCTTCCGGTGCCTCATATTTGGAAGCTACAGTTAAGCATGGCCAAGAAAATTGCACTGAGTCTTGTCTTTTGCATGGGATTACTGTAACTTCTCCCCTTCCATCCCCTTCCACCCCACTAGTAATTGGCGACATGGCTAACAATTCCAAGTGTCTCTGTCATCAGTATCGTCCGCCTATCATCACTCATGGCCATCGACTTCAAGGACATTACCCACTCCGTCCAGATGGGAGTCATGTGGACCGTGCTCGAGCCCGAGCTAGCCATAATCTGCGCCAACATGCCGCTTATGAAAACCATCATGGCACGCGCTTTCCCGGGGCTGTTTTCTACAGCCCAGGCCACGTACTCCGTCTCGCACGGGCAGGACTTCCAGCGCATCCACGAACCCGGCGCCGCCATCTACCCGATGAATCGCCTCGATCATGACCCCGTGAACACCCAAGTTTCCAGCGGCAGTAATACGTCCGGCTCCCGGCCGTTCCGGAATAAACGGGACCCCGACGCTGATCTGTTCATGACAACACGTACGGTGGACTTTGAGTCTGATGAGCAGCATCTCACTGGCCCTGGGGGTATCGGCGTGAGCCATCAGTTTGATGTCAAATATGATTACAATCGTTCTTAATATTTGCAACTCAAGACGAACCAAAAAGCAATTTATATAGATAAACAAATAAATAAAAGACAAAAACAAGGAATAGAACCAAAAGAGCATCACGAAGTATATAGACAAAGCCCAGTACTCTGGTTATTCAATTTAATCTCGGCCACTGCATCAAATTACCTCGGTATCTTGGCAGGCTTGATATGAATGTTATCCGAACTGATAAACTATACGTTAACGTTTTGATTTACTTGCTCCATCTCATGTAATTGTGGGTCCGCTTGTATTTTCGGCAAGTATAAAATGCAAGTACTTCAATTGTCACTATCCCCAAGGCAGAAGAGCTTGTTTAGGGAGCCTCAGCAAAATATATCGGCAGTCCGCTCTTTACCCCTTTCCTCCATGCTCGCCATTCCCAATATCCAAGAGAATCTAACGAGCCTCCGAATATTGGGACGTCCAACACTATAAATTATATCTCTATATTTCAATTCCCCCATATGCGGAAAGATCCCACGATCATAGTTATCTATAATTGTTTCCCAATCATCGTCTACAATTTCCTCTTGGGGTCGCAAGCCGACCACAATCTCGAATACAAGGCAGCCAAGGGCGGATAAGTCAGTCTAGAACGACCGAGGCAAGTCGGGAGATTTTCTATATTGGTCCTCTTTCATAATAACTGAAGACCGTCTTTGATTAATGTGGGCAGAAAAATCCAGGCGGCTATCTATTTCGGTGCTTGTCCAATGGGTGCTGTGAATTCTCTGGCATCGTGGAAATAAGTCTTACATGCCTCCCGCCCCCCAACGGTTATAGGGAAATTTAAGGACTCTGGAGCCGGGCGACTCTTCCTTCATGGCTATATCTATCTTGGATCTGTGCTTTAATTCCCTATTTATCCACTCATCCACTCTAGGTAGTTCTGGAATTTGTTTGATGTATATACAGGGTTAGAACCTGATGACGCACGTAACGGAACTGGTTGACACATATCTATTAGAATCTAATGGTGGCAAGGCTGTGCTTGGATTCCATGGACAATTTTTAGCTACGGCTGCGCATTATACAGTAAATCAATCAACTAGTCCACATGCAAGGCTATCAGGGTTCAATCATATCATGACTATTCCATACTACCCATGCTGTTCAGCTAGAGTTCCACACAGCCTGCATCAGAAATTCATCATATGCAAGCTCCTCCGCTGTTGGCCGCTCCTCGGGCAGCCAACGTAATATTCTGCGCAAGAAGCTGACGAAAAGTTCTTTATCTTCACCGGAAAGTTGAATTTCCCTCATTTCCAGTGACTGCTCTGGTATAGGTATGGATCCTTTCCAATTACCTGCAATACAAATATAAGAAGGAAGAATCATCCGGTCGCAACAACGGCCAAAACATACCTTTCTCATCCCAGAAGTGGTGGCACTTTTCGCTCCTCTTCAGAAATTCTGGAGGTGGAGGTCCCATCAGAGATACCATTTCTGCTAAATGTTGTTCATCATTGAGAGTGCGATTTCTCTTGGCAAAAAATAGATGACTTCCCTCCACTAAATCCCAAATCTACTCCATTCATATTAGATTTTCATGTCGGTCCCAAATATGCCTTTTCTAGGAAGGTAGCTTGTTCCTGTTAGGACTCACCATAGTGCCAATTGACCATATATCAACGCTAGAACCCCAATCCATATCCAAAATCACTTGTGGCGCCCGATAAATACCGGGCATAATATCGCCCTTGTGCTTTCCATTGCCAATCCTGGCCTCACCCAGATCGGACAGGATGGGTAAGCCGGCACAAGAAGGCATTGGTCGGGAGTAGTAAATAGTACGGTCACCCAGAACTTTTCTAGCAACTGGCCGCTCTACCTCATCTTCTTCAAGACGAGAAAGAACAGACCTGTCCTCGACGCCTTGGAGTATATTATTCGATGAGACATCTACGCTTTGTTAAACCACTGTGAAGTTCTTAGCTCGTTTGAGGACTTACCAGTATGGGTAACGTTGTTTTCATGCATAAAAGCCAATGATATTAGAATGAGTTGGATACTCCTCTGAGCAAGATTCTTCGGGAACTTGCTGTCTGGGAGTAATTTTTGGAATTCGGCGAAATTCATTCCAAGTGGCTGGTAAACCAAGCACACATGCTTTCCGTGCGGACCAACAACCTCAAATGAATCCAACACTAAGCGAACAAGCTTTTTCCCAAAATGGTCGTCAGCGTTTTGTAGATGCTTGGAAACATCAATCTCATGATCCAGGTTTTGTCCGCGAATGCATATCTTGATTGTATAGAAGACTTGCTCCCTTCAACCAGTTATCAGAGCGCATTACTTTCAAACATCGACTAAATACATACAAGAGATCCCGGCAAAGCCAAGCAGTGGAAGATGTGCCATATCCGAGTTTGGAGACTATCTGATACCTGGACACAAGAACATCTCCAATGTGGGCTGGATAGTATCTTCCCGCGTCATAATGGGGCAGACTCTCTTCTTCTATCTTCTCTGAGGAGTCTAATCTGACGAAACCTGATGTAGGAAATTGGCGCGGGGGAAGGGCGGAAATCGAGGCCATGGTCCTTGCTGAAGCGCGATGCGAATAATGGCTCATAAGATAGGTAGTGGAAGCTTTCCGAGACGAGAGATATCTCCTGGAGCTCCTCGAGGCTGCTAACATGATAAAATCACTGGAAGATCGTAGGGCTTTCGATCGGTAGGCAGACGCCGTACTCATATTTAAAACAAGGGTTGCCGCCACTAAAATACAGGGCGGCATGGAGGTTTGATATCATTGGCGATATCGAACAGACGGCGACGACACGGACTAAGGCGGATGAATCTGGCAGAAGACCTGTATTTCCTGGAGAAGTGGATCCGTGGCCGATCTTGCCGATAACGATTATCTTGGTGCACCTTTGAAAACATTGTACTCCATCCTTTTTCGTGTTTTCCATCAGTCCTCAACGGAGTAATCGTCAATTGCTCCCCCAAGCCGCAATGGTCCCGCCGACCTATTCATTGCCGTTATGGGTCGACAAGGTCGAAGGGTATCCTAGATCATTCTATCAATTTTCGCCAACCCCACCGCTTGCGCCTGGTCCCTTTTGTGGAGATTCTCCAACCCTGGAAGAACCGCTTCTCGGGGTCAGCTTATCCCCCGAAACCTGGGCTTTCTCTTCCAGCTTCTGGACTCGCCCGGATAAACCATAGTGCCCCTTTTGCATATCTTGCATGATTCGGCGCCTCTCACTCCTCTCATAGAGCGACTGCGCCTTCGCGGATAGGCTTGTAGAACTTTGGGGAAATCGATCTTCTTGGAGGGGGGTCCTGATTCCAAACACTAAGAACTTTCACCAAGTAATACATGTTGCCTAGCAACATGCGGAGCATCCTGGATATTTATATGCTCCTGTGATCTCCACAGGCGATATACAAAAGTTTCTGTTCAAAGTGAAAGAAAGACTCGGGATTGGTGAAGAGCTCGTGACCCAAAGTAGTTTGAAGAAGATGGGTCTCCCAGAAGGCTCACAGCCGCTTTCTGCCATGAGTCTCGAAACCACTGAGATTGCACAGTCAAGAAGACCCTTCGTAGCTTGTCTAAGGGACGGTGGTCTTTATGATGCTTCTCACTCAGCCCAAATCAACACAGTTCGAAGACCGTAGGCTCTGAGTTTGTAGCCAGAAACCTAGCGAGAAGGACTGATTCTCGGGATGGGCAAGGTATGCTACACTTCATATAGCAGAAAATGGTAAATAAAATATACCTATCTTTGTTATTGATACTGATGATTATCGTTCCAGGAAACTAGCTGAGCCTTCTTATTTTATCCTATACTCAGACAATGAAAGCAATTGAGTCTTGGCTAGTGAATAAGTTTGGTTTCCTATAGTCTACGTAATAGGCCTCAAGCGGAATAACTTAGGAAAGGGTAACTGCCAAAGAGCTTTTACAAGTCTCTTGGGTAACAGCCAATGAGATATTCGATTAACACGATGCTACTTGTGATGCGGGGTTAAGTATCGACTCAGGAGCAAATTACTTGTTCAGCAGAACGGCTAGAGAAGAAAAATTAGACTATTATTTAGAAACCATGTCATAAGCAGTGATCAGGTAGTCAACTACAAACTCTGATAAATCATCATGATTATCAACAGTGTAGGAACCCGGCCAAATATTCTTAAAGAAGATCCAGAAAAGAAATCAAAATAAACAAATGACAATTGACATGGAATTGAATACCCCCCAGGCTTTTATCTCTTAAAAAACTCCTGGCAGGTGGCTAATTATCAAGAGCCAATGAGGTTAGATAACAACGGTTCAGAAGTGATTTTGATAATGATTTACTAAGTACAAATGAAGGAACAAGCTCATATCAAATAAAAATGATGTTATTCAATTAGCTTATACAAGCTAATTTGAAGGTAACAAGAATTTCAGCTGATATGCGTTTGTGTTTTCTCTCACACACTAGCGTATTTGGACTCTTGCCACTATTCGCCTTTTTATCGTCACAAGGATCATCAACATTCATCATTACCTTGGCCGCAACCATCGGTCCTCCCACATTTTTAATTTACCAGAAAAGTAAGCCTTTTGTAGATCACCTTTAACTGCCATGGTTACGACGGGTAGACGGGTAGTTTCAGCCGGACCATACAATGATCATACTTCAGGCTATTCGCGGTGCCTGAAGGCTAATTTTTCCGCAATACTCCGTGACCTGTTTTACTATAGATCTACACGGTCTCGGCATATTTCCCACCGTATATACCGTTTGATTTCGGAAGTTGCGCGCAAATTGGGGCCCACTAGTCAAATAACGTTGGAAACAGCCCGTTCCACATCATTTAGTCAGTTTCATGCAGAGTACCTCCCGGGCCACTGCTGAAGTCTATAAAGATCCATCCAACCGCACGAACAATCTTCAATCCAGCAGCTCATCCATCTATTCTAGACGTGCCAAAAACGACGAACCTTTCTCTGACCATGAAGACCACCCAGATCCTCTCCGTGGCCGCGGCCATGGCCGGTCCGATTGCTGCGCAGGAAACCTGCGAGCAGTACGGCACCGTCACCCAAGGCCCCTACATCATCAACAACAACATGTGGGGAATGGACTCGGGAAGCGGCTCCCAGTGCACAACCCTCGACAGCGCCTCGGACGCCGGTGTCGCCTGGCACACCACTTGGACCTGGTCCGGCACCGAGAACTCCGTCAAGGCCTACCCTTACTCGGGCGTGGAGTTCGAAAAAAAGCTGATCAGCGATATCACGAAGATCCCTTCGGCTGTGGAGTGGAGCTACGACAACACTGATATCCGCGCTAACGTCGCCTACGATCTCTTCACTGCTGCGGACATTGACCACGCCACGTCCAGTGGTGACTACGAGTTGATGATCTGGTGAGTTTCTGTTTTCTTTTCTTCTCATTCTTCTCTATGTGGGGTCTCTTGCCGTGTTGCTATACATATGCCTCACGTATACGGGCATGTATGTCTAACAATTAGTAACTAGGCTCGGCCGGTACGGCGAGGTCGGTCCCATCGGCTCACAGATCGACAGTGCCGACGTCGGCGGCAAGACCTGGGACGTCTACAACGGCCCCAACGGCGACATGAACGTGTACAGCTTTGTTGCCGCGGAGCCGATCACATCCCTCGAGACAGACGTCAAGGAGTTCTTCACCTATCTGACCGAGAATCAGTCCTACCCCGCGGACAAGCAATACCTCATCAGTATGTTCTATGCAGGCCGCGCAGGTCTTCCTGATATACTTATATCGCGAGATGAACTAACTGTTGTAGCGTTGCAATTCGGCACTGAGCCCTTCACTGGTGGAGAGGCGACCCTCACTGTTAAGAACTGGTCTGGTAGTGTGGCTTAGTGGTTTCATTTTCATAGACTTTGAAATGGTCTGGATTGTGGATGGCAGAGGAGAATTTTTTAAAGACCGTAAAGAAGTTTTTAGTATTCATTTCATCACCATGCTGCGGTTGTCTTGTTCTTAAGACATTGAATTGAATGCATTTAGTTGTAGGGTCAGTGGAATATGTATCTGCAGAAGCCAAGAAACCTATATAGAAGCATCATTGGTCTAGTGGTAGAATTCATCGTTGCCATCGATGAGGCCCGTGTTCGATTCACGGATGATGCACTATTCTTATCTTTTTTTCTTTTTGTTTTTTACCTCCCTTATTAAGATGACTTTATTAAACTTATGATAAATTTAAGATCGGACTTATCATTAGTGAACTTTGATAGTTGTTGCATTATGGATACTATAGAGCTGGCGCACCAATCAACCATCTGACCGATACCGACCGACGCGAACCCTGCATTAGCGGAGCGCCCAGATGCATACAGTATATATATCAGGACATCTCGGACCTTCGCTTCACATCCGAGGACAAGACAGCCCAGTATCGAAAATGAAAACCTCAACCAAGCCGGCACCGGAAGTCCTGTCCACAAAGCCTTTTTGTCAAGAATAGTTGACAAATAGTCGCGCAAAGGACACGCTCACCATCTATCCGAACGGGGGACAAAACCATCTACGCTCCGGCGAATCTGCGCGTTGCTAGACGCCTGGAACAAAGATAGACATGTCCGTACCTAATTTTAGACAAACTCAGCCAGTCTAAGCCAGACTTTACATAGACACAGTGTGCTTATGCGCAGCGTCAATCTTCTACTTTGTTTCTTCACACAGCAGATCTTTGGATGGGATGGTGGAAACTAAGTCTGTGGGGTCAGCGTGGTGGTTGTATCTATGGCTGTGTTATAAACCATCTGTCTAACTACTGATAGTTTATCTCCACTTGCTGCACCCGGGTACTTCGGCGCCGATCACTGCCCAGGTGTGTTTGTTAACCAATCTGTATCGGTATGAGAACAGTGGCGACGTTTTTTTCTTTGCGCATGCCGGGACTGCATTCACGTCAACCTGCCCCGTAATGTTGCGATGGGCGATGTAGCGACTATGCGATCTTGACTCCGTTGGTACTTGGTTCACTCGAGGTGTGGATCAAGACGAGGCTCTGCCATTGCGATTGTTAATTATAGGAAAACGATAGGCAGAGCTAGACCGCCAGCTAGTTACTGACTGATGGATGACCCGCGTGGGGAGCAACAGAGACTGCTTTTCAAGCCACAATGTGTGTTAAACTTCTGATACCGCCTGCTCACAATGCAACGTCGGCAGGACGGGACCCACGAAAGGAGAGTCCAGATCGGGAGTCACCGAGAACGACTCCAGTGTGTCGGTGCTCAAACTGACGAGCCGGCGAATCAGGTGTCGAAGAGTGCTGAATATCTTGGCTCAGGTCGGTCGGGAGCCGTTTGGATGCTTCCTATGAATAGATATTTGGGGGCGGAGAGCGAAAGATGTGGAAGGCTAATTGGGGGATGGGCGGTGCCGATGGCTTAGTTGCTATGAGAGACTCGGGCTAACCTGAAATAGGGAGGTTTCTTGGACTATCATGATTTCAAATTGTTGATTGGGGGGTACATAGCCTTACACTAAGTGGTTTAGTGTCTTTGAAGTGCTTCTAGGGCGGCCCTAGTAGGGCTGGGTTTGGCCCCAACCTGCCTACATTGGGTACCTTGCTATTGTACGCTCAGCCTCAGCCCTAACTTTACTGTGGTGGACGGAGTATAGGCGGTATACAAGTCACTTCCATGACCGGGGGTGTCGAAAGGCTATAAAGGGGTGTATATTCCCTTATTCAATTTCAATTATCAAAAACCTCAATTCTCAATCCTCCAACCAGATTTTCACACTCCAATACCACCACCACAACTCCCACTACAACGTCTACAATATCCTTTATAACGCCATATAATAATCCCTCCAAAATGCGTTTCCTGACCATCTCCACCCTCTTCACCCTGGCCGCCACCGCCCTGGCCGAAACCAACTACACCTCGTGGTCACAAATGAAGGAAGGCCTGCCCGAGTGCACGAACCAGTGCCTCGACAACCTGTACAGGAAGACCACCATCGAGAAAAACTGCGGCGACGACGCCAGCGTGGACTGCATCTGCTCCACCAAGGTCCGCGGCAGAAAGAAGAACGCCATGAAGGTGGCCGTCCACACCGTCTCCCCGTGTATCCAGAAGGAGTGCGACGGCGGCAGCACTAACGGGACGGAGGTGGCGAACCAGTTCGCGGACCGCTGGAACGGGGTGATCTATGGGCAGTGCAAGGGACATGATCTTAGTGGTGAGTTTTAGTTTCTGACCTTGAGTGGTGGTGAAGATGGATTGCTGATTTGTGGTGCTATCATTTAGATGATGATGATGATGATGATGATGATGCTGATAAAGAAAATGCTGCTGCGGTGCCTGCTCTTGGCTCTGGGATGGTCGTGCTTTCTGCAGTGGCTATCATGGGGGGGTTCATGCTATGATTGTTTTATCTTGTGCTTTTCTAAATTCCTTTTTGTATTATCATTGTTGACATACTTTTTATACCCCATGGCGGAGCTATTCCAATTACACTTGCATCATTCACATATAACTATTTGAACATATTTTCAACCACTAAATATGATCTCTGTAATATAATTTCAGCCTGTATCATTAGTACTGGGTAAATCATTATTCATGGTCTCAGCAGTAATCAGAAATGGTGCAGGTAAATTTAACTGTGTATGCACCCTTATCAGGCATACAACCACATGACTAGCAGGCCAATGTTGATTCAACAAGATTTAATTACACTGTTTCGCCCTTGTATAGAATATCCAGGTAGGAGTGCTTCTGCATTTACTTCTTGGGCCATACTTTCATTGTATAGCAATTGAACAAGTGATCAGTGACCGATCATTGTACACACCGCAAAAAATGAAAAAAGAGAATAGTTACGCAGTGTTACTCTATAGATCCAGTGCGAGAGCCAGTCCTCAAGAACACTCTTGTTTTCTTTGATATTGTGGTCTACCTTTGTAGATAAATCTGAGGGTGCAGTACAAGATACCAACTCCCCAGGAACCAGTATCTAGCAAATGTACGGAGTACACCAACTACGTTGCGGCGGAGTTAGTTCTCATATCCTAATGCCGGCCATGGAGCCCATGCAAAACCTGTACTGCTGGGCTGTGGTTATCATGTGGTTTTGTATGAATCTTGAAGCTCTTGATTGTAGATGGGGACTAAATCTCGCATTCAAGTGCTTTGGCATAGGGCTACCTAGTTACGGGGCCGCGAGCAGGGTTTGATTCGCCTGGTAGAGATAAGCGAGGGAGACGATAGGAGCCTTCGCCCTATGCTGGACTAGACTCCAACTTGGAATCGTTGATGCAAGGGCTATGGATCTGTATTAGATACTCGTGTACCATCAGTATCGGGTTTCCTGAGATAGGACGGTGCATACTGTTGTATACCCGGGGACATATAGTATCTTCAAACAGTTTATGGCTACTTGTGTACAGTAATTTCCTTGCATATGTTATGATTCAGCTTCAAATCCGGATACCAGGCCTTCCTTGCGTAGAGTAGCATTCTGGCCTGATTCATCACTTCAACTATGATTCCCCTCGTTATCATAAATAGCGACTGTTATCTGCCAGTATTCGCACCCGCTGGCTCTTCAATCAGATTTTCTATCGAACCATCGCATTGATTCCTCAACTATCGTCAAGTGGAAGCAGAACATATCAGCCATGAAGCTGCTGGCTGTTCTCTGTGCTGTCTCTTTTGCCGCCCTGGTGGCAGCTAACCGCGCCCAAGAGACCAGCCAAGTTGAGGACCCAAAGCTGAACTGTGTGAAAGACGTGCGTAATCAGACCCTGCTAACGCTAAATTGAATATGCAGCTTACATAAACATAAATAGGCTCGAGGCCGGTATCAGTGTTGTCCTGAGGGCAAATCTTGGGTTGAGGAATTGGGTTGCCTTTGTATTTGCGTGGTAAGTGATCAATCTCTGCGCAGGTGGAATGGTAGGGGAAATTAACCAAGAATCGGAACAGAATAAAAATGGTGTAAGTATTGCCTTCCTAGCTACAAGTGACTTGTCAAAATAAGGCTGACAAGAGGACTTCTAACAGTGCACGGTAAGTGATGAATCTCTGGATGGTATACGAGAGGTGTTGACGAGATTGGGATCATGATAGTGTGATTAGAGTGTAAGCGATCAATCCCAGTTAACAGAGAACGCACTAAGACTTTTGTCCTAGTAAAAGAAATGGTTGCTCTGAGAGCAGGGGAAGTTGCAGGAGGGCATGGGAGGATATTTCGGTCTTTTCCTCTTGTCTTCATCCAGCTTTTTCCAACTAAGTCAGGTTTCCCCGGAATTTTATGCAAATGTAGAGGCTTAGTTTGAACTACAGTACTCTCCGTGATTAGACTGCCAAACCCACGGATTGGCTGGGTTTAGGTTTGAGTTAACCGTAGACTTAACTAGATAGATAGATAGATGATCTACTTCAAACGTAGGAATTGCCAAGGGATATTAACATTAAATTCTATGAACGTTTCAACCCTTGAAGATAAACCTCACAACATGATCCAGTGTAAAGTACATCATTGAACTTGGCATATGCGGCCTCCATCCCATAACCAAGAAACAGTATACATCCTAGTGAGTAGTGGGAGTCCCCACAGTGATGCAATGAGGGGAAAGCCCAAAAACAACTTCCACCACACACCTCTCTCCCACTCCCACTCTTACTCCTCAAGCATCACAACACAGAAGGAGACAATAGAATATTATACACACATATATATTCTCAAACATGAATCCAACAGTTCTCCTCCTCGGCACCTGCGACTCCAAATGGTCCGAACTCACCTTCCTCCATGCCCAACTCCAAAAGCACCAAAACCCACCCATCACCACTCTTCTCATGGACGTCGGCCGCACCCCGACGGAACATCCTCTTATTGATATCCCCCACCCGGACTCTACCAAGAACACTACAACCACCACCAACAATAAAGATAACGAAGATGACATTGATAAAGAGGGGAAGATATCAACTCTCCCCCGCGCAACTTACCTCCAAAAAATGACCACCCACGCCATCGCTCAAACCACCCGTCTCCTCTCCACCAGCACTATCCACGCCGTCCTCTCCATAGGCGGCTCCTGCGGCACCAGCCTCGCAACAGCCGTCATGCAGCGCGCCTGCCCCATCGGGTTCCCCAAACTGATGGTGTCGACCATGGCGAGCGGGGATGTGCGGCCCTACGTGGGCGAGTCGGATATCACGCTCATGTATAGTGTTGTTGATATTGCGGGCGCGAATACCATTCTGAAGAGGGTTTTGAGGAATGCTGCTGCTGCGGGCGCGGGGATGGCGGTTGCCTATTGGAGGTCTTTATTATCTCCTGATGATGAGCTTGGTGAGGTAGGTTCTACGGGGGTTACGGCTGTTATAGCGACTGGGGAGAAGGGAGGCGAAGGGGAACGACGAGGAGAAGACAAGCCCAAACGCATCGGCGTCTCCATGTTCGGCGTGACGACGCCCTGCGTGGACGCCGCGCGGGCGCACCTGGAAGCTGAATACGGCTTCGAAGTGTACGTGTTCCACGCGACGGGCGCAGGAGGACGCGCGATGGAGCGGCTTGTGCGCGAGGGGCTACTGGACGGGATGCTGGACCTGACGACGACGGAGGTGGTGGACGAGGTGGTGGGCGGGGTGTTGAGCGCGGGGCCGGACCGGTTGCTGGAGGCGGCGCGGGCGGGCATCCCGCAGGTGGTGAGTGTGGGGGCGTGCGACATGGTGAATTTTGGGGCGGTGGAGACTGTGCCGAGGGAGTTTATGCAAAAGAAGAAGAGGGTGTTGCTGGAGCATAATGCGGCTGTGACGCTGATGAGGACGACTGCGGAGGAGAGTGTGCGGGTGGGGGAGTTTATTGGGAGGAGGTTGAAGGGGGAGGTGCTTAGACCCGAGGTGGTGAATGTTTTGTTTCCTGTTCGTGGGGTGAGTATGCTTGATGTGCCTGGGCAGCCGTTTTATGATCCAGCCGTGGATAGGGTGCTGTTCGAGACGGTGGAGAGGGAGTTGGAGGGGAGTGGGATCCGAGTGGTGAGGGATGAGCGCCCGATTAATGATCCTGGTTTTGCGGTGCGGGCGGCGGAGATGTTGGCTGGCTTGATGGGGGTGTCTAAGTGACCTGGGGTCATTTACATGTATATAGGAAGTGGAAGACTTGATCGACACGGTATGATTATATTTTCAATACCTCTACATTAAGACATCTTAGCAGCACTGTTGAATGCAAAAGACTCCAAAACCGCCAGTACAACCCAAACTACCCATCAAACCCCTGTATGCCACTTTTTTATGCCGTTGAAGGTCAAAACTTTTGAGCCCGCAGTTGATAGAGCTCATGATATCGTCGTAACATCGTGATCATGTTGAACAAAGGTCTAGATCCGGGTATAGCAAACATCGACAAAGGAAAGGAAATAATCAATTAAAAACACCCCGCTTAGTAGCGGTAGTGCTCGGCCTTGTAGGGACCGGTGACATCCAGACCCAGGTACTCGGCCTGCACGGGGGTGAGCTTGCTCAGCTTGGCGTTGACGTGCTCCAGGTGCAGCAGGGCGACCTGCTCGTCCAGAACCTTGGGCAGGACGTAGACGCCGACCTCCTTCTTGCCGGTGGTGCCGAACTCGATGTACTTCTGGCCGAACGCGGCATCCTCGGCCTTGAACAGGGCGATCTGGGCCAGGACCTGGTTGGAGAAGGAGCACGACATGACGAAGGAAGAGTGACCGGTGGCACAGCCCAGGTTGACCAGACGACCCTCAGCCAGCAGGATGATGTGACGGCCGCTGGCCATGGTGAAGCGGTCGACCTGGGGCTTGATGTTCTGGACCGACTTGGCGTTGGCCTTGAGCCAGGCAACGTCGATCTCGATGTCGAAGTGACCGATGTCTATTGCAATTAGTATGGGATGATAGACAAGAGGGAGGAGTGGAACGTACTGCAGACGATGGCGTCGTTGCGCATGGCCTCGAAGTGACGGCCAACCAGGATGTCACGGCAGCCAGTGGTGGTGACGAAGATCTGACCCTGGGAGGCGGCCTCATCCATGGTGGTGACCTCGAAGCCCTGGACGGCAGCCTGGAGGGCGTTGATGGGGTCAACCTCGGTGACCAGGACGCGGGCACCCATGCTGTGCAGGGCGGAGGCACAGCCCTTGCCAACGTCACCGTAGCCGGCAACGACGGCAACCTTACCGGCGATCATCACGTCGGTGGCACGCTTGATACCGTCGACCAGGGACTCCTTGCAGCCGTACAGGTTGTCGAACTTGGACTTGGTGACGGAGTCGTTGACGTTGATGGCGGGGACGAGCAGCTTGCCGTCCTTGAGCATGCGGTAGAGGTGGTGCACACCGGTGGTGGTCTCCTCGGAGAGACCGAAGCAGCCCTTGAGCTGCTCGGGGTACTTGTCGTGGACGAGCGAGGTCAGATCACCACCGTCGTCGAGGATAAGGTTGAGCTTCTGGCCGTCCTTGAAGGACTTGAGCTGCTGCTCCAGACACCAGTTGTACTCCTCGTCGGTCTCACCCTTCCAGGCAAAGCTAGGGGAGAATTAGCGAGTAATAATCGAGATCGGACCAGGGTTGACTTACACAGGGACACCGGAGGCGGCAATGGCGGCAGCGGCGTGGTCCTGAGTGGAGAAGATGTTGCAGCTGGTCCAGGTGACCTCGGCACCGAGAGCGGTCAGGGTCTCGATGAGGACGGCGGTCTGGATGGCTATAGAAAGTTAGGCCATGATTTCGTACATAGAGGCGGATCAACCTACTCATGTGCAAGCAACCAGCGATACGGGCACCGCTCAGGGGCTGGGCGGGAGCGTATCTCTCACGGATGGCCATGAGACCGGGCATCTCGATCTCAGCGAGCTCGATCTCGCGGCGGCCGAAGGCAGCCAACGACTATAAGCAGTTAGTCAACGGAACAATCATCACGATCGCGTCGCGGGGGATTGAGTTCATTTCGGGAGACGTACGATGTCGGCGACCTTGAACTGTTGAGCGGGGGCAGCCATGGTGATGGTATAAGTTATGAGACTGTAGGAATCAAGGTCAGCAATGAGTTTGAAATAAATCTCAATGTCGAATTGGACAAGACAACATACTGAAAAAGGTGGTAAAGATAGGGGAGAGAATGGGTGGATGGGAAGAGAGGAAAAGGAAGAGAGAAGAAAGAAGTGAGGAGGAGAAGAGGGAGAGAAGAAAAGAGAGAAGAAAACAGAGCGGCGGGTGGGGCGGGAGAGGGGGGCGAGCGAGGGGTAACAGAGCAACGATAGTGTTAGGCGGGGCTGCTGGTCGGATTATCTCCTGTCCGGCTGACGTGAAGTTTTTTCGGTTCGATGCGGTCCACCGATACGAGTTTGGATCTGTTTATTCAGGGTTGGTAAAGAAGGAGATATTGGAATCATCAAGACTATTTCGGTCAATGATCCAATATCCAGATCAGGTCGAGTTCGGTGCAAACATTGGTAATTGTGCTGACAGAATCAGCTGCATAATTCTGCTCTTAGTCAGCCCCCCCGCTTATCCAGCATCCACCATCACACTTAAGCCCACCACAACACCTACTGGTATACTACTAGGTAGTACCTTACCTAGTAACGGGCTATACTGACTAGACCTGATATGACCCCCTAATTTCGCACTGGAGTGTCATGCTGGTCACTGAAGAAACCAAGCAAACCTCGAGAGATCCTACCCGCAAAGATCAACAGAATCTTTGTTGTTATTGCATTTCGCCTCATAGATCCATCATTGGCAGTATTTCTCACGCATCTCATCGGTGATCAATGCAGCAGTGTGGCCATATTGTGCCTCCATCCAACTGCTCCACTCCCAATCAATCCACTCGCCGAACTGCCATGTTATGTCTCTCTTCCACCGGAGAAGAGGTGAAATATATTGACCGAGGAGGAGGTTGCTTCCAGCGAGCATGGGCTCATCTAACCTGCGGCCAAAGACAGTACCAGCGAAATCCAGAAAAACGACACCTCTTTTCTCATCGGAGACGCAGCCGACGATCATCACATTCCTAGGACTCAGATCAGTGAGAACCACGTCCTTCTGATACGCCCAACTCTCAAAGTCAATCACCGTTTTCATGATCTGCTGGCGGGTGTCTTGTGGGTATCGTGTTGCATTAACTTGTCTCATGGATCGGCCGGGGATATACTCGATTAGAAAAAGTCGCACAGTGCGCTTCTCAGAGCCGTCACAAGGAATGTCCAGGGAGTAAGAACCGTAGAACCTCGGAATGAGGTTGCCTTGAAACCGGGCCAGCACATGGTACGCGTGCACCTCGTGAGTGTAGTGCTGGTCCACGCAGGAAAATGGGTTGACATAACCATCATCGTCGTCAAGATAAAGAGGATCGTACACCTTGGCCACGAGCTTCTGGTTTACATGTACATAATCCGAGTCAGAGCGGGTCGCCCGGACGTTAACCAAGAACACCTGGGCATTATGCTCGTCGCCGACTCTGATCAGATCAAGGATCTCCAAATCAACTGTGGAAGAGCCCAAGCTCCCCGCCAGTGGTGGGTGCCGCAAGCATCTTTCAACTGGCTTAAGAGTCATTCTTTCCTCTCTCTCTGTTTTCTCGCTGAGGCAGCACCCGAGTGTGATTGGCGTTGGGGCAGGGGTAATGTGCGATTGTATTGCGAATCGCCAACCCACGGCATACGGAACATCAGGTTTTGGGAGCCCGTCGTAAATATCCATGAGTAACACGAGGTGTCTTGTTTATGGCGGAAGTAATAAGATTTTAGAGAGGTCAAGTCAGGAACGATGATGACTGCGGAAGGGATGATTCATTAGATATCTTTGTGACCCTTGGAATGGATTGAATTGATTATAGTCGTCTCCCAGCTAATGATTGTATTTGATGAGTCAGGCTCTACGGCCCAGCAGGATACTCGGCCTGATTGTATGAGAGTTCCAATTGTAGGTACCTACCTAGGGTACGAGAACCTACCTGACCGGTCATGTCCATGCTCGGCCATGGCACCTGGCGGCTCCGACAAGTTGAATTTCAGGGCGCAACTCTCACTCGAAAGAAATGAAGAGACCATGTAATCGATGTCATTTACTAGCTACTGGGGTCTAAGTCATCTTCCACAAAAAGACAATAGAATGGTTCCACAGTATCATCAAGTAAAGTACTATTTAATGATAAACCGCTGAAATCGAGGCCCAGCCTGCACCCACGTCCGCAGAAAAGTCCGCGCCAATCCAACCCGCGTACTGACCCCGTCTCGCGAGGCGACAACCATAAGGTTCACGATGAACGTAAAATCCGACTCGATACCGATCGGGGAGTCCCCACGCAGGGGTTTTCCTTTCCCATCGGGCCAGCGGAGCACGTTGGGATCATCCATAAACCCACTCGTTCGGAAGTCACTGTGCTCTAGATCCTCGACGCACGCATAAACCAGGGACAGCGCAAACACGTCCAGTGCCTGAGGTCCATTGCGAAGCTGTTGTTTGTCTGCAGTACGGGGGGCGACGAAGGCGATGTTGGTTGTCTCGCTCCGGAGACAGAAGTAGCCGTTTGAACCTGTTGGCGGGACCACGTGAACCGGTAGGGCTTGAGAGTAGGCGATGACTCGGCCGGGCTGAGACGCGACTTTCATGTCCAACCCGTCGCAGATCGTGGTTCGCGCCGGATCGTACGGCGGGTGAGTCCCGATCCCCAGAGCATCCAGAGCCAGGGTGGGGAGGGTTGTCCACTTCGAACTCACTATTTTGAGGGATTCGTCCCAACTCGCGCTAGCACAGAGTTCAGGAGGTGGTCGGGTTGGATAGCAACCCTCCTTCCAGGCTGTGATGATGGCCAGTTCGGCAAAGTGTCGGTCGTTTTGGTCATATGTGTCGTCGGCCGGGTCTTTGAAACCAGGGTTCAGGATGCGTAGCCCATCTATGGTAGTACCGTTCGAAGCAACGGCCCAGGTGGCAAGAGACCCGGCCATGGTCCAGAGTGCGAACGATTCTGCGGCAATGGTAATACTGAGGTTCCCTTGATCGGGGATCGTGATGGGACCTCGAGCGGAGCACCAGGCCCATGAAGGGAAGACCTCTCCATTGGGCGGGAGTCGACGCTGGAGGGACCCGTTGGCGGTCATCCATAGGATAGCATGGTCGAATTCCCTTACCGGGATGCCGGACAGATGATCGGACCCATACAACGAGTTTAATACACCCAACATGGCGTACAGGATGTCCGATTCGAAGGTGAGCGACCTCTTGGTAAACGCCTTGACCTGTTGCTGGTAGTTCGATTCATCTCCCATCTTCGCAGAGTCCTGCATCAGCTCGTCTTCAACTTCAGCGTTTTCCTTTGAACAGTCATAGAACACTCCGATGTCTGTAAACATCAACTCATGAGAGGACAGCTTGGACTCTTGGTAGGTCCAACCTCGCGTGTACCATTTCGCGCGCTGTATGAATATGTGACTTGTCGGGGGCGACCTTAGAATGTGCGCCTCGCCGATCTGGGTTATCCACGGCGCTGGACGCTCTCGTTTCGAAACCCCGGGCAGCCCATAGTCGACTCCCTCGCCTGCCATGGCAACCAGAGTCACGAGGGCACAACGGTAAATATCACCCATGGCGTGGATCTGGGCCATCTTCTCGGCTTTAGAGCCCTCATCCTGCAAGATGCAGAGGCGGTCAACCCATAGATAACGGACTCCCAGTTTTGCACATGCGATTATTGCATCTTCAATGGTTTGTGGGAGAGACTGAAGCAAAGAGCCTTCCTGTTCAAGAGTCGCGATGTTATCCGCTGTTGCTTCGAGGTCGGGCCCCGAGCCGCCTCCCCAGACATAGCTCAAGGCGGCATATTGACAGCGAGGAGGAGCTCGCAAGACACATTTTTTGAGAGTATCGATCAGTCGGAATCCGGGCGGTTGTGGATCGAGGATTTCCTGTCGGCACATGTATCTCTTCTTCAAACGGCACTGTTCTAACCACCTAGAGACTTTGTCCCACTGCACTGCCGGGGGAGGGCTTCGTAGCCGAACCAACTGATCCCCAGTGGCAGTGCCAACCATCCCGGCATGGAAACGAGCAAACTGGCCGCGGCCGTACCATTTGTTTCCCTCTGAGTCTTGAGTACCTGCTCGAGCATCAGTCACGGGTTATGCTCTCCTCGGGGAAATGCCATACATACACTCATCCTTGAAGCAGACAGTCAGTGCTACATCTTCCTGCATTTTAAAATATTCTCTAAATGAGTAAATCACCACTTCGGCGATTGCATCATCGTCAAAATCGCCGATCTGCTCTGCAGCGCTGGAAAACATGCTGCAGATACTGCACCGTTTCGCCCTCTCTTGCAACCCCTTGACGGTACCCAGAGAGAGTCGCAGACAGCAGACGCCCAGCTTATTTTTTGCTTCCCGATTTGCATCCTGGCTTTTCCCCCTCGAAGATGGCTCTTCGTACATCCCACATCGCAGGATATGTCCTAGTCTCATGTGCGCGCATCCTTCGCACAGTCGGGATGTGAGATCAGGGACCCGGGAGCATCTCTCGCATTTCTCGTGGAAGCAAAAGCTACGGTGCCCATCAAGGACCTCTTTGGTTCGATCAAACCCTTTGCCCACGGGCGAGTAGTCTGTCAGGCAGTCGCATTGGGTGCATGTTTTGGGGGCTTTTTCTGCTTGGGTTGGGCGCCCTGCGGGGTTGTCGGGATGCTCTTTAGGGCTGTGGGGTTTTAGGAGTGTCATTTTGAAAGACACGCCAAATCTGGATCCTGGCTATACCAAAGAACCGTAGGATCTCGTCCAAAAGCCAGATAATCGATATCAGCACCGACTGACTGCTGTTCAGCCGCACTCGACTATCTGGTGGGCGGGGTATCAGATGTCAGCCTCGCCTGCGACGCTATTAGCGAGCTTGTGACTATATCTAGCCAAGCTAATTGGGATTAGCGGTAGTAGGTCTATCCACAGCTCTAGAATTCCTTCAATTGACTCGACCAGTTACGATACAGTCTTGTATCTTTTTACGGCATGGCTGATTAGGTAGGACATCTTGGAGAGTTCCAGAACCCATGCCTTAGGACATATCCTCTTGGGGATATAGTCAGGTCAAGTCCTATACCAAAACGCGGGTCAGCGCTTTTGGCGTAGCGGTTATAGTATCCTGATTTTGTGACATGTGACCTTCTTAATTCCCTGGCAAAGTGTTTTTTCAGTGGCTTGGGATGTTATAATTCATTGCCCTCTCAACCAGTGTCTGGGCTCAATTCACCGGTCATTGCTTCAGCTCAAGCAATAGCAAGGGTTTGTTGCAATCTGTGATGTCTGGCTGACATTCAGAGCCAACCTTTGTAACTGGCCTTTTGAGGGCATTGGATAGCAAATAAGAGAGGGTATACATATTTCTATTATCCCACCCTGATATACCTCTCATTTGTGTCCTTTCTTTTCACACACATGTACATTAAAACTATGACGCCTCTCCACTATCTCCATGGAAGCAACTCTTGGGTTACACATGCCATATACATAATTATATATCGATATATCAAGATAGTACTGTTCAATCTATCTCCGCGCGTAATCCAGTTTCACATATTATCCTTGCAGAGACCCAAGTAAGGGATCTAAACCCTTCTTCACACACCACCCCAAGCACAGCGATTACCTCCCTACCAGCAAGGCACTATGCCCTTAGACGTCACCTACATGATAGACGTGCTTTATTTCCTCAGGAGTATGTTTCTATCCCTTGGTATGAAGGACCATTACATGTACTCCCTTCTATATAGAGAACAGGAACCTCCCTTCAATCATCCGTTCATAGACTTCCTCTTTCCAACATAGACCCTATCATCTGTCTTACCCTACCTCTCCTCCTTCTCTGTCTCTCCCTTGCGCAGTCAATACACCTGTGCAACACACCATGTACCCCTCAACCCTCCTCGTCGCCATAGCTACCCTCCACGCCACGATTACTCCTTCCGTGCTAGCCAGCCCCCTCACGGACGTGATCTCGCGCATCCAGAACTCCTGTCAGCTTGAAGGGCCTGGCAGTATTGCCAACCTGACATGTAAAAATACTGTATGTTCTACTGGTCCTGTGGTTTTGGTTTTGTGGCTCTGGCTAATGGTTTGATTTACAGTGTACTGGGCAAGGGGGGGGATGGAAGGGGGGTTATTGTGATCGTGAGCAGTAAGTATTGCTTTCTGGTGACTGTAGGGTAGATGTGCTGATTCACTACGCAGGATCTGTCATTGTCTTGTTTGATGTAGGATGGTGGTGCGATATTATCGGGGTGACTGGCGTTTGATATTATGAACAATGGGCTTGCTAGAATGGTATGTCCTTGGTGGCATATATAGACTTAGAATATGGCGCCAGTCGCCATCAGCGCTATCTCTGTTCAGTGGTGGAGTATACATCGCTATCGATATAATCATTACATCTCAACATGGCTGACTTTTGCCTCCCCCTACTCAGTGGGATTTATCTTCCTAGACTCTCGCCTACATCATGAAATACCCCTTATATCCTCTTTCTCCTTGGCTACGTAATATCAAAAAATGACTCGAAACGATATAGATCAAACCCAGAAGCAACCAGGGTATCATCGTTGCTCACTCCAATCTATCCATCATGTTCTATCTCTATCCAAAGCAGACTCACTTTAAGGCAATGTGAAACACTAAAAGGCAGCCCAATAAAAACCCCAAACGCCTACCACTATACTAATCTACTCATCCACCCACTCAGTAATTGCCCACGTCCCAACATCATCCCCTACAACCAGCCGCATCGTCGTGAAGTTAATCCGCTCGTACAGATCCCGCGCAGCCCCTCGAGCTCGCTTATGCCATGGCCCAGCTCCCCCAAGTCGTGCATCTTCCCGACTTCGCCAGACACCTACTCAACATCATTAGCGAGTGATTTAATCCAACACCACCAGCCAAAACACCGAAACTAAGAAGAAACGTGAGATAAAGAAAGAAGGAGGAAAACATACAAGTCGCAAGATTCTCCTTCTTCCCATTCTTCGTCCCAAACCAATACTTCAACAACCCCCCACTCTCAACCGCCTCCTGTAACGACCACGCATCCAGCTCATGCAGCGCAACGGGGTCCGCATCCTCCCGCAAACAGGACCGGAACTCGACGACGTAGAAATCTTGCTCGTTCCAGTGATGGCCTGTCGCGCGGGCCAAGTCGCGCAGGAAGTCGAACACCTCGTCCCAGTTGAAGGACGCCGTGTATGGCGCGGTGGCGTAGTCGGGCCGTATGGGCTTCAGCAAAGTGAGTGCTAGCGCGAGTAACTGGTTTGGCGTGTCTAGTGTGTGCAGGTCGAGGAGGTGGTGCTTGTCGTTGTAGGGAGAGATGATGAGTTGCTGTTCGTCATTGTCGCTGTCTGGCGCGGTGGGTTGAGTAGTGTTGTTGGTGAACTGCAGCTGGGTGGACGCCGCTGCGTTGAACTTGAGGGCGTCGGCATCTGATGTGACTTGCGTGTGGTGATGTAGTGTTGGTTGCCTTGTAATTGTATCTTGATGCGCGACGGAGTGCGATTGGGGCTCTTCTGCCGCGAAGACGGGCTTGCCTAGTTGTGGTGCCATCTCTATCTGTCTCGGCCCTAAAAGTTGATGAACAAATGGAGCTGGTCTTTTTTTTCTTTTTTTACACCGTAAGCTACTAGATAGGACCAAAGAAAAGAAGAAAGGTCTATAGACACTATCTATATATGCTACCCAAAGAACTCTGTAGGAGATACCCTGGGCAGTGTGCAAATTCCCCCGACAAGCACGCAATTACGCGTCCAAATGACCGGGCCTTCAGTGGCGACACCGGGCCGGGGTTCAGCGTAATCCTCCCCCCGAAGGACTGCCGACGCCCCCCATCACCATGTCGGCGATGGAGATCAAGTCACTGCCATAAGATGGTCCAAATGTGGAGGAGGAAGTGACGTGCAAATTAGCCAGAACTAGGTTTTCTTTCGTGCTTGAACTGATTTCGCGATTGACTGGCTGTGTCCGGGTTCAGCACGCAATCAAGGGTTAGCCTACTTTGTTGGGTTCGGTTGTTGGACTTGAACCATGGATTGGGATATGCTTGGAAATTGCTTAATCCTGGAGTGGTGTAGATCACTGCCCGGCTATCACTCGAGGGTTTCAAGCTATTGAGTATACTGATTATAGTAGTATATAAATTGATCGATGGTATCATGCTATTCTGCGAAAGAGAGACAATAAAAAAGACAAAAGAAACCAAACGCCTTGAATGCTCAGCATAACAGATAGAAGATTATTTGGACGGCGGTGCAGGCGGCCCCATCTTGCCCTCACCAGTGTCGACCTTCTTCTTCGGAGGCAACGCCGGCACCTTGAAACCTCCACTTTCTCCCCGGTTGCCGCTATTCTGGCCGCCAACCTGCGTAAATGTGCCCGACTTGAACCACCTATCCTCCTCAGCCTTGCGCTTCCGGCTTAGTTCAGCCTGCACGTTGGGGTCGACGAGCTCAAGGCCCTGCACAGGAGTGAACGCGATCGTACTCGCCGTGCCGGAGCCGCCCAGCGAAGTGCCAATCCCAGAGGTGCGAAGGCCCCTAGCTTGTAGAACGCTAGCGGTGCCCGACGCCCCGGAGTTGAATCCGCGCAGCGACGAAGCGGTACCGCTGGCAGGGGTGGCGGTGCCCCATCCTTTGTTGGATTTGCTGAGCTTGGCGCGCGTCCGCTGGTCGATCTGGGTCGCTCGGATTCGTCCGTCGTCTTGCTGGCCCAGCATGCCCAGGCCAACTGTTCCTTCGCCGGCGCCGTATCCAACTTCTGCTTCTTCTTTGCCAAATGCGACGCGGTTCTGGGCTTTGCGGAGCTCGGTCATGGCGACGGCTTCCTTGGCTGTTCGGGCTCTGCGTCCGCCTCTCTTTCGCGACGGCTTGTCGTCCGGTGTAGGGAGGGCCTTGGCGTTGGCGTTTGGAGGGGGCTCTGTCAATTTTTCGAGGCGCTGAAAGCACTGTTGCTTCAAGTCCTCTCCCAAGGTGCCTTCTGGGCTGTAGTTCGACACGTCCGCCCGGGTGGCGAGTACCATCTTGGCTGAAACGATGCGAATAGCCTGTCGCTTCAGGTCGTCCGGAATGTCTTGTATCATGGGCGAGTTGTAGAGAAAACCCTTAGTTCGGATGCCGATGTTCGCGAATCCAAGACCTTCCGTCCTTTTTGAACCTTGCGCGGCCAGGTTGCACGCAGGGATCTTGGCGAGCTCGCGCAGCCCACCCGTCTGGTTGAGGAACTGAGCGGCTGTCTCGGGACCGATCAAGGCCGCCAGATTGGGCGCAATCTGACTCATGCGCGACTGGATGCTTTCCGTAAGGGCCGTCCGCTCCCGGTCGAGCTTCAGGATCCGTTCGCATGTATCGAGCACCAGCTTCAGCTCGGACTCGGTCATCTCGCGCCCTCGCGTTGTAGTCCCCTCCACGGTGACCACCATCAAGGACGGGCCGTCCAGCACTGACTTGAGAGGCACGCCCACCATGTTGTCGGATGAGGACGACAGGGCCTTGATATCGTTCAGCGGGCCATTTTTGAGAATCGCAACCGTCTTGGCGTAGTCGATCGGGTTCGTGACTAGAGTTTCGAGCTCTGGGAATCTGATCGAGTAGTGATCGCGAAGCACTTTGTGTAGCCGTGTTAATTCGTCTCCAGTCGATACGGCGACGTCGAACTCGTTCCTCTCTGCCGGCGCAGCCTGCTGCTGCTGCTGCTGCTGGTATTGCTCCTCTTCGTCCACATGCTCTTCCAGACCCTGTCCCTCTCCCTCCTGCAAATCCTCCTCGTCGTCTTCAAAATCTCTCAACAGTTCTTCGGCGGTAGACATTTTGGACCACAGCAAGATGCGCCCAGTGGATGACTTTTGCGATGTGAAGTGGGAGAGACCAAATTGGAGAATTTTGGAGATGGATCAGTCGTCAGGAATCTGCTTAGTCATTATTCACTAACCAGGCTGGGCTAGGGCGGTGAGAGCTGGTTCGGGTGGCGCGATCTGCCAACAGCGCAGCCTGTCCGAACTTTTGGCAATGCGAACACCAGACGTCAGTTCGACCAACACAACCCAGACCAACTCTGGCTTGGGAATCTCATTCCGGGCTTTCGTTTTAAGCTTATCATACAGCCTGCCATTGTGAATTTGTTCTCAATGAGAGTTCGATTTTCACACGTTTAATCCATCACAGATTCCTCACACCAGGCCGCGGCGCCGATAACTACAACCCCAGTGTACCGACCACTCGATAACACCCACACCATGGAGGCAACACGCGGCCCCCCGAGGGTCAAGAACAAGGCCGCAGCACCGATCCAGATCTCCGCGGAGCAGCTGCTCCGGGAGGCCGTGGACCGGCAAGAGCCCGCGCTGGAGGCGCCGACACAGCGATTTGCGGACCTGGAAGAACTGCACGAGTACCAGGGGCGGAAGAGAAAGGACTTCGAGGACTATGTGCGGCGCAATCGGATCAACCTGAACAACTGGATGCGCTACGCGGCGTGGGAACTGGAGCAGAAGGAATTCCGCCGCGCCCGCTCCATCTTCGAGCGCGCGCTGGACGTCAACCCGACGTCGGTGATTTTATGGATTCGGTATATCGAGTCGGAGATGCGAAACCGTAATATCAACCATGCGAGGAATTTGCTCGACCGTGCGGTGACGATTTTGCCGAGAGTTGATAAGCTCTGGTATAAGTATGTTTACATGGAGGAGACGCTGGGGAATATTCCCGGGACACGCCAGGTGTTTGAGCGGTGGATGTCGTGGGAGCCGGATGAGGGCGCCTGGAGCGCGTACATCAAGCTTGAGAAGCGGTACAGCGAGTTCGAGCGCGCGCGGAGCATCTTCCAGCGGTTTACGATTGTCCATCCCGAGCCGAGGAACTGGATCAAATGGGCCCGATTTGAGGAGGAGAACGGGACGAGTGACTTGGTCCGGGAGGTGTACGGCGCGGCGATCGAGACGCTGGGAGAGGACTTTATGGATGAGAAGCTTTTTATCTCGTACGCCAAGTTCGAGGCCAAGCTGAAGGAGTATGAGCGTGCGCGCGCGATCTACAAATACGCCCTGGACCGACTCCCGCGGTCCAAGGCCATCACACTGCACAAGGCGTACACGACGTTCGAGAAGCAGTTCGGCGACCGGGAAGGCGTGGAGGACGTCATTCTCAACAAGCGCCGCGTGCAGTACGAGGAGCAGCTCAAGGAGAGCCCGCGGAACTACGACATCTGGTTCGACTTTGCCCGGTTAGAGGAGACGTCGGGTGACCCCGAGAAAGTCCGGGAGGTCTACGAGCGCGCGATCGCGCAGGTTCCGCCGTCGCAGGAGAAACGCCACTGGCGACGGTACATCTACCTCTGGGTGTTCTACGCCATCTGGGAAGAGCTGGAAGCCAAGGACAGCGACCGGGCACGCCAGATCTACAACGAGTGCCTGAAGCTCATCCCGCACAAGAAGTTCACGTTCGCCAAGATCTGGCTGCTGAAGGCGCAGTTCGAGATCCGGCAGATGGAGCTGGCGGCGGCGCGGAAGACGCTAGGCCAGGCGATCGGGATGTGTCCCAAGGACAAGCTGTTCCGGGGCTACATCGAGCTGGAGCGGCAGCTGTTTGAGTTCCTGCGGTGCCGGACGCTGTACGAGAAGCAGATCGAGTGGAACGCGTCTAACAGCCAGTCGTGGATCCAGTACGCGGAGCTGGAGCGGGGGCTGGATGATACTGACCGGGCCCGCGGGATCTTCGAGCTGGCGATCGAGCAGCCGAGTCTGGATATGCCGGAGCTGGTGTGGAAGGCTTACATTGACTTTGAGGAGTACGAAGGGGAGTACGACCAGGTGCGATCGCTCTACGAGCGTCTGCTGCAGAAGACGGACCACGTCAAGGTGTGGATCAACTACGCGCGGTTCGAGATCAACGTGCCGGACGAGGAGGAAGAGGAAGAAGAGGAGGAGGAAGAGCGGCCGGTCAGCGAAGACGCCAAGCGTCGTGCGCGGAGCGTGTTCGAGCGGGCGCACCGGGTATTCAAGGAGAAGGAGCTCAAGGAAGAGGTTAGTCCATTACTTCCCTGTTGTTGTATCATGTGGCTTTTGCTAACGGTCAATAGCGCGTCGAACTGCTCAACGCATGGCGGTCGTTCGAGCACGCGCACGGATCGCCGGAGGAGATCGAACAGATCGAGAAGCAGATGCCGCGTCGGGTCAAGAAGCGTCGCAAGCTGGACGACGACCGGTACGAGGAGTACATGGACTATGTCTTCCCAGCGGACGACAAGTCGGCGGCCAATCTGTCGAAGTTGTTGCAGACGGCGCACAAGTGGAAGCAGCAGCAGTAGATACATCTATTTTTCTTGTCATGAATATAATAGTCTATCGTATGAGTACTATTTGACTATGTGGTCGGTGAACGGATATAGATATCAGATATATTACAATATATTAACCTGTATTATGTAGTCTCTTGTGGAGGAATTGATAGATGTATATTTTTCGCCCTCTATCCCAGACACATCCATGCTCGATGGCGTTCACTCGTCTCGACGCGTCTTCCCATTGGTTGTGGGGTGTTTGTGATAGAGTCCGACTGAGACCATAAGATTCTATAATATATGTTCGTGAATCAGAATCATATGGAACCACTCGCTACGAAAGGTATCATGACACTTTGACCTTTGAACCTGATCCTCACGCCGGAATCAATCCGAATCTCCTGGATATACTCTTCCAAACAAACCTATAAGAATACTTCAGCTCAAGATATGACGTTAGAATACAGAATGGTAACATACAGTAATGATCACCTGCGTCTCCATCCCATCACATCACAGAACAACAAACATCGTTCCCTCAACGGTCAATAATCATGGAGCTGTTCCTGAAAAGACCCACCCATCCATCCCAGAATTTGGGGATTTTCCTCTGGATCGACATTCCCACGTCCATCCTTTGCCTTTCTTTTCCCCTTTCTTCCTTCTCTCTCGTCTATTCTTTTGACATCGGGTGGTTCTTGGGGACGAAGGAGTGGGGCGGAGTTGGAAAACCTGATGGCTTTTTCTCTCTTACCCCTGAAACTGTATTGTAATTACATCCACACAGTACCCAATATGAACAGGACCAAACACCTTGATAGAGAGAGCGCAGTATAGGAAGAGAATAACATCAACATCAAGGTAGATCCCTTGCAGGGAGCAAACCTCCCTTTCACGTAAGGACACGAAACCAAAATAAACACATCAACCTCAACATCAACATCAACATCAACAAGGGAATCTCCCCATGGAAAACAGACCCCCTCTTTTTTTTCTCCGGCTCATTCTTCCTAGTGTCAGACCAGGGGAGACTAACCCACTAGCCTGAGGTTTCTCTCTCTCTCTCTCTCTCTCTCTCGTTCTCCATTCTCATCTTTCGTTCTCATTCTCCTCTTCTCTTCTTCTCTTCTCTCTCTCTCTCTCTCTCTCTCTCCACTTCATCCTCAAACGTGCTGGACACTCCGTGCGCTGTCAAGTCCTCCCCTCTTGTCTTTCGTTTCCCCCCACATACCCATTCCCATTCCTTCATCATCTTCTTCAATTCCCCGAGTCTAACGTAATTAGACCAAGAAAAGAGAAGTTTCTGTGAGTTTACCCGAGCAAAATCCACCCTACATGGTCCAAGCTGCCCTCCGTCGTTTCATCTGCCACTATACCCTCATTTCTCACTGCTTCTCCTGCCTCTCCTGATTCACCCTGACTCTTTTCCTTTTCTTTCTTCTTCCCTTCCTCTTTCTTTCGATTCTTCTCGAATCCACACGAGGTTCATTTTCTCTCTCCCTCTGTCACGTTCTTGCCGATTTGACATCGTGCTTCCTGTCGTTCATCACATTCCTTTGTTGATCTGGATTGCTCAGTTCCTGACTCGAGTCAAGCTCTAACACTGCTCCAGACTGCCATTCTTTTGTAACATTCGACCTGATTCAATCGTTTTGGTTTTGGTTTTTGATTATTACTTTTTTTTTTTCCACTTTCAACCAATCTCTACCGCCTTGTTCGAGTTGAACATTCCTCGTGCACTCAACGCCCCGCGCCATTGACCACCCTGTCTTCCCATCCTTCCTGCGCCCTGTCACCCTCAACCTCGTCCCTCGACCATGAGATAGTGCTCTGGCAGTCATCTTGCTTTCCTCGCCGCCCTTCCGCCCGCTTTCTGGCCCCTGGCGGCTGGTTCCCCCTATCTGTCTTCGGCTGGTATCCTTGAAGCACTTCCTTGTCTTCTTCCCCCCTTCCCCCCTTTCGATATGCTTGTCCCCAAACCCCCGGTGGAATTAAAGGACCATTGTTCCATCGTTCACGACAATACGCTCTACACCTACTCCGCCAAGGGCTTCGCCTCCATCCCCCTCGAACGCAATGGCACCTGGACCAAGCTGCAAATGGGAGAGCCCGTCTCCAATGCCGCCTGTATCAAGGCCCCCGTCGACGGCGACTCCGACCATCAGGCCCTCTACGTAGTCGGTGGCTCCACCCCCGAGGACGACCCATCCGGCCTGCAACGTTATTCCTTCCAGGACAAGAAATGGCGATCCATTCAATCCGCCCGCACCAACATGGCCAACCGCACCCATCACCGTGTTGTCTCCCTCGAAGCATCCCACTCCATTCTCGTCTACGGCGGTCACCAGGACGACTCCTCCGTCGGATCCTCCGATACCTTCGTTATCCAAACCACCGCCCCGTACGGCGTCTTGGCTTACACCTCCCAGGGCGCCCCTCCGTCTGTCTCCCCCGTGCTCGTCCCCTGGAACGACCGCCAAGCCGCCCTGATCGGTGGGGACACCACCCCGAAAGGCGTCCATCTCTTCGAACCCAAGGGCGGCTGGCACAAATCGCCCGTCACCCTCGCCGACGAACTCCCCGACCACGCCGAGTGTCTCCTCATGCGTGGAGCGGATGGGAGCAAGGTCCTCGAGGTCTTTGACTTGAGTGTCGCCCCTAACACCGTCACCAGTCTGGCCCTAGCCCTTCCGGGCGGTCGACCGGGACGGCCCGCCAAAAAGGTCGGAGAACCCGCCAAGAAGGACCGGCGGGACGAATCCCTGAAGTTCCCCGCCTACGACGACGAACTCGCCTCCTCTACCTCGCGGGAGCAGTACTCCGTGGCTCAGGGCGACCACGGTCTGGTGGTCTTCTCCAGCGGCGGCGGCTCCGAATCCCTGTCCATCTTCAACCAAACCGCCAACGGCTGGCTCAATGCCACTCGGCTCTTTTACGGCGACCAGTCCGAGCAGCAGATTCTTCACACGATGACCTCCGATTCGCCGTCGGCAACGGCCACCCAGTCGAGTGAACCGTCGGAGAGCGGCGCGGCCAGCGGCAACGGGGACGGCGGCAGCGATGTCGGGACGATCATCGGCGCCACGTTGGGCAGCATCCTGGGCGTCGCAGCCATCCTCCTGATCATCCTCTTCTTGCTGAAGCGCAAGAAGGATAGCCGGAAGCGAGCGGCCCAGGACCAAGGGGGTGCCGGCGACAAGGACCGCCTCAGCTTCCAAGACCAGGGGGTGGAGCCCCTGACCCGGTCGGCCTACCCCATGGCGCACAGCCCCGCTCCCGTGGGCGCCTCATCGGTCGATTCCCTCGCCATCTTCTCCGGCAACGTCGGTGACGAAAAATCACCGCGCCCCGCCGGGGGTCGCCCCTCGATGCAGCAGAACCGCCAACCACCCATGAAGTCGAGCCCGTTGGCAGCCATGGCCACGGCCCCGCCCGCCCAGGAGAAATCGCGCGGTCCCGCCCGCGGCGGCCAACCGGGCGATCGGAGGACTGACGAGGGCTGGGCCCGGTACTTCCAGGACAACGACACCGCCAGTCTCGTGGACACGCAGCCGACGCAGGCGCCCAAGCCCATGAACCCCGCCAGCGCAGACAACCGACAGAGCACATGGCCCACGGCCTCGCTCACGCCGTTGAATTTCGGATTCCTCGAAGGACCCAAGCCGTTGGGCCGCGTGCCCACCGGCAGTCCCACCACCGAACACCCGTCCGGGAACCACATCGCCATCCCTGAGAGCCAGTCGGCTCGCATCTCGAGCGCAGACTCGATCAGCCTTGCCTCCGACGACTACGACCAGGATCGCGACTCCCACTGGCCACAGCAGCGCAGCTGGCTTGCCCGCCCGGCGAGCAGCACATACACCGCCAGTGTGTACAACCCGAGCAGCAGCAACCTTCCCTCTACGGCACCGTCTGTGAACGACTATCGTCGGCACGACAGCGTGCGTGCGAGTACCAACACACGGGGTTCTAGCGTCGTTATCCCGGATACACTTGAGCCACTCCCGACGCGAAAACAGAACACTGATATGAGCTGGCTGAACCTGCATGCCGAGCGATAACCTTGACTCTCTTGCCCTCGCGGTAGAGACGTACACTAGCCACAAAAAGGCGACACTCGATACCGATTGTACATCGCTCCTTACAACTCGGGTCATACCCACCCACTATCAACAAACTGAACGAACGGCAAAAAAAGTTTTCTTCCTCCACGACGGATGTACAGCTAGCTGCATTTTCTGTTTCCCCATGTATCTTTCCCCATCACCTCTACCAGTAGAACGTTGAAGCGTTCTCTTCTATTCGTTCCTTGTGCTTTTTTTATGTATTTGATTCGGTCCGGTTATTACATTCCTTCAGCCAGCGACATATATCCTCTCCGCTGCATTTCTCCGCGCATACACACATACATGCATGCATGCATATCATACTCATACTCATACCGTACATTATTCCCCTATTTGTCTGTCTTGTCTCATCTTGTTTTGTTCTGTGTCATCTATCTGGGGGGTTTGGGCGCACATGGTGTTTGCGCGTTTCAATGGGCTGGTCTTGTAAATAGATTCTTTGGTGCTTTTTTTTTTCTTTCTTTTTTTAACTTTTGTTAAGGGGGAGGGTGGGATTGTGAACAGTAGGGTGGTGGTGGTGGTGGTGGTGGTGGTAGTTGGTAGGTAGTCTTGCTTGCTTACTCCATTTACTACTTGGTTCCTATCTACCTGCCTATTCATCTATCTCACTATCCATCCAACTCAGAAATAGCATGCATAATGCTCAATAATCCATTTCGGATCTCTCATACTTCCCTTCCACCGTCTCTTTCCTGCATCTTTTAAGCTCATCTTGTTATAAGGAAGATCCGAAATGCGTTAGGAAATTAGTGTAGGTACAGGGTATTTATTATATATAGATATATAGATACTGAGTATATGATATGGGGATTCTTATAGTGAAGAGAGTGGGACTCCTATAGCAGATCATGTAGTGGAGTTACTACGTAGCTAGTATACGATACGATATTACCCTACTTACCCTACTATCCACCGTGCTGTATCTATGATAAGAGGAGATACGCAATTGATAAATCAGCAGAACCCTGGTCATGTGGAAAGAGTGCACGATTTTCAAAAAACATACATACACAACGCGATTGTGCAATGTATCTTTCTTTCTTTCGGAGGATGTT